>NC_068431.1:49811381-50118256 GCF_023373465.1 Oncorhynchus keta | reverse complement strand
ACACACCTATCGAGAGAACATCCCTGGTCATCCCTACATCCCATGCTTCGTTTGTAAATTATGTCTGAGGGTTGGAGTGTGCCCCTGGCTATCGGTAAATTTTAAAAAACAAGAAAATTGTGCCGTCTAGTTTGCTTAATATAAGTAATTAGAAATTATTTATAATTTTCCTTTCGATGCTTAAGTAATATTTTATAAATTACATTTACTTTTGATACTTAAGTATATTTAAAACCAAATACTCAAGTAGGATTTTACTGGGTGACTTTAACTTTAGTCATTTTATATTAAGATATCTTTAGTTCTACTTAAGTATGATTATTGGGTACTTTTTTCCACAACAGGATGTGTCTATTTTTGTATTTTGTATGATGTTTTTACTCGCTCAATACCCCGTCCAGCAGGTGGCGGTAATGCAGTATTTACATTGGATCCCGACTGCTTTTAAACCCCACCGAAGAAGGATAGTGAGCTCGCAATTTGACGTTCAGACTGTTCAGACCCGTCCACAAATAGATCAAGTTTATAGCCATTAGGCTACCTAGTGATGTGAAACCGAGGCTTTCTGAAGCCTTTGGGACTTTCACCAAATTGTGCCAAAAAACGGTTCATTTACGCAGAGTTTTAAACACAATGGACATTAGTGACATCTGCTGGTCAGCAATGAAAAGCAGCGGTTGATGTTCATATATAATTGTTTTCAACAATATATCTAAAATCTATAGCCTTCTATCAGTTACCGTACAGGTTCGCACCTTCCATTGTGCTCCCCTTTTTTTGTTGTTACTGTGAATCCCTTCTTTTTTGTTCTCAGAAACGGTGAATGTATGGCATTTATGTAGGATGCGTAAGGCACACATTTATAATTTACTCAATAAAACGAATTGTTTGAACAACAATGCGATGAAAGTGTATTTTCACATAAAATGATTTTTCAAATGAATATGCCTTAATCTTAATTCAACCCCAATCCCTGGTTGTAGTCCCTAGAAAGCCCGACAATCCTTGTCTAACCGTTCAACTGACCCTATGAAAGAATCCTAACTGAATGATTAAGTGTCCAGTAGAGGTCGGTGTGTGAAAGCAAAGCACCGGAACAACTGCGAAATCTCGCGTTTGAAGAAAATAAACACGTGATCAAACTGAGCTTTGGACCTAATTGATCAGATGATAATGTAACTTTGAAACGAGCATCAGTACTGTACATTGTTTCTCGGATCACTAGTGCTTTGAAAACGTAGTCGGAGCTCCGGTATCGATCGTCCCATCAATAAATATACCACAATCACTGCTGGATGTTTCGTTGTAACGTGACTCAAGGCGTGCGTATTTGGAAGAGGTAGCTACACACTTTTTATGTAGCAAGCTACACAGGGACTCACAAAGCATTAGCTAGCTGACTGACTACTGGTAGCTAGCCTTGTCGAACACATGTGGTTTTTGTAGGTAACGTTAGTTATAAAAAATATATTTGGTATAGGTACGTGAAGCTAGCTGTTAGCCTGTGCATAGTTGGATAGCTAGCTAACGGCTATTACCATGTGCTCCTGTTAGATCATTGAAATTGTTTGTGGTTACCAATTTCTCTAAGTGTATTGTATATACTTGGGCGTCCCCTACCTTGCTGGAAAGTTTAATCGAACTAACCTGGCTTTCGCTCCCAATGGATAGATGGATGGCACCTACTGTAACCGACATACTAGCTGTCTAGTTAGTTTTGATTGCAATGTATTTTAGTTGCCGCTAGGAAGGATGCTCGAAATGTGTCACTTGACGACTTGAGCCGTAACCTGTGTGTAAATCTACCCATGCAATTACAACTATTTCTTCATGCTAATAATACCATGCATTTTTGTTGACATCTAGCTACACATTCTCAGCTGTGAGCGTTGCGTTGAAAAGGAAGCCGCAAGCATCAAGACTGTTGTTCACCATGGTGGACTCTCAGTATTACCTCCCCAATGACATTGGGATCTCCGCGCTGGACTGCACTGAAGCGTTTCGCCTGCTGTCCCCTAGAGAACAGCTCTATGCGCACTACCTCTCCAGGTCTGCCTGGTACGGAGGACTGGCTGTGCTGCTGCAGACCTCGCCCGAGTCTGCCTCCATCTTCGTTCTCTTACAGAGGCTCTTCCGCAAGCAGCCACCAGCACAGCTGGGGAATGTGGCTACTGCAGCTGGACTCAGTCCTGAGGAGTACCAGGTAATGCACCTACCCACAGAGCCTGGAGAAAGAATGAGTCAAACAATGTATACACCGTAGAATTGGAATGTCTAACCACACCCAGATGGTACAGGCTCAGCGATTTATCAGGTGACGGTGCACAGTGAGCCTGTTGTAATAACATGCATCTTCTGTGTCTCAGCCTGACTCGAGATAATAATAGCTATTGGTTTTTTTTGGCAGGCCTTTGTTGTTTATGCTGCTGGTCTCTATGCCAACATGGGCAACTACAAGTCATTTGGAGACACCAAGTTCATTCCCAACCTACCCAAGGTAGATAATCCTCACTTTTTTTTATGTCTGAATTATAAAAGCCTTGACGGAATGGTTATGTCCTCTAATAACCACACATTGCGGCGTAGGAGAACCTGAAGGCCCTTGTGTGGCAGAGCCAGGCCTTCCAGGACAGCCCCAGTGAGATGGAGGCCCTGTGGGACAGCTGCTCCACCCTCCTCTACTCCCTTGAGGACAAACAGAAACAGCTGGGCTTGGGGGACAAGGTAAGACCTCCTGGTGCCAAACACTCACCTCACCCAACACCGGGAGGTCCGTTTAAATAAATCCCATGTACTGTAGTTGTTGATAATGATGTCGCTTTGTTTCTGGTCCGCAGGGAATCACCACGTACTTCTCGGGGAACTGTTGTTTGGAGGACGCCGAGTTGGCTCAGAAATTCTTGGACTCAAAGGTGTTTGTTTGCGTATTTAAGTTTGTTGTCTTGTGTGTCCGTGTTCGGATTGCAGGATTTAAAGAGTTGTCTCCCTTACAGAACCTGAGTGCCTACAACACGCGATTGTTCAAGAATAAATCCGAAGGGAAGAGCTGCTATGAGGTGCGCCTTGCGTCTGCTGTGCAGGAGGGTGAGAGTGCCTTTTTTTCTTTAAAAAAAAAAAAAAAAAAGAAGCTATGCAAATAAAGATGCGCTATAAATGATGTCAGAGCTCAAGCTCTGAGCTTCACAGCTCTGTATGCGTTTTGACTGACGGTCGTTCTGAACTTAAGCATCCTCCAAAACAACATGCGACCAGAAGTTGCACCCATCCCTCCCTCTAATCGGGCAACTTTTGCACATCGTTGATCTGAGCGAGGGCAATGCTGTACATCTTAAGAGGTTAAGAGGACCCGATGTATTTTGAAAGATGAGATGTTGGCAAATTCAAATAAATACCTCTTTGGTGAATTGCAAGCAAACCCAAACAGCGGTGAGTCGAGAAAATGCACGTCACATTTCCTTATCGTAAAACTCAGCACTGCGTTTGATGTGCAGTTTACAAGATGACGTGGCGTCATACCCTGGGTTGTTCTGACCAGAATGAGCCTGTTTGTCTGTTGTGACGAGAATTCATCAGGGAACACGCACTTGACCGCACGCTTGACGATTTTCTATGCCCGCCAAAATTGCGATCTCTTTCTCTGAATTGCCCCGTGAAAGCTTTAACACTGTAAGATGATATTTTATAACTTAGCTAGTCGCGTTGACAATAGAACAAGCGTTCAAATGATGCCCATCTGACCCAGGTTGCGATTTTTGTAGTGGGCCATTTTTGGATTGTGTAAACAACAACAATAATTTTGTGACGGCGGAGATGCAGGGTTGTGTTCCAAACAAAACAACGACAAGTGTTCTTGCTCGAGTTCCTCAACCGCACACCTAGGAGAGCTCAAAAAAAGCACCTTGTATTTAAAGACTCATAAGTGCATTGACGTTACTTAGGAACTGTGCACACCGTGGAGAGGTGTATATGTGTGGCCCTTGGAGACACCAGTTTGTCCTCACACTCAAACCCCTTGTCATTTGTTTGTTGTCCTATGTTGCACCAACCCAACATTTTCCAGGAATTTTCTTATATTACTGAATGTATCTCTGAGTATTTTCTGATTTCGTTGTCAACAAATGCAGCGAGAGGTACAGTAAATGTCAAATGCACATTGAATCAAGTGCAATGTTTGGATTCAGTCTTGATAGGTGAACTGTTGTCCTCAACTTTGGTCCAATCATTTTCTGATCATCTCAACTGTTCCCTTTTTTTTTTTTTATCGCTACCATGTTTAAGCAGTTCATATTTCTTCTTTAAGGAACATCTCAATTTAGCCCTATATCCATACAGGCCAATTCCTACACGTGTAAAGGGTTGACGTCAGGAATGAGTCCTCTCTTTTATTAAATCAATTTTCTCTGTCATTGCTCTAGACTGTGCAGTGGATGGGGAGGGGGAGACCAGGTGCGGCAGATATGACTTTGAGGACTGCGTCTTCACGGTTTCCAGGGGAGACTATGATCACCTCATGAAGAAAGTGAGCGAAAATCTGGAGAAAGCTAAGGTCAGTTCAAACAGTATTTGAATTCAAATGTATGTTCATCCCTTATCGACGAAAGTACGTGACTCAAAACTACTAATGCGTCTTAACATGTCAAGTTTGGTCCCATGCGAACCGTCTTCTCTTTAACGGAAGGACCACGCGGCCAATGAGAACCAGAAACGAATGCTGGAGGAATATTCGCGGAGTTTCACCTTTGGGTCCGTGGAGGCGCACAAGGAAGGCTCTCGTTTCTGGATCAAAGACAAGGGGCCCATTGTGGAGAGGTGAGAGAGCGCTGCCTTCCAGATTTGGCCTTCTGGTCTGTGGATCACAGAAGCAATCTCTTCCCCTGTCGTTTTTTTTCTCAACTTGATGTTTGTCTTTTCCTTTCTCTCCTAGTTATATTGGCTTTATCGAGAGCTACAGGGATCCCTTTGGTTCCAGGGGAGAGTTTGAAGGTACAAATTAAGAGGCAACGCACCCCCCTAATATCATCACGTGTTTTTGAATACTCTTTTGTGATCGCATCGGGGTTTGTCTCCTCTTTCTTTCCTCAGGTTTTGTTGCCGTGGTGAACAAGGCGATGAGCGAACGCTTTGCTAAGCTGGTGAGCTCAGCCGAAGTGCTTCTGCCAGAGCTGCCATGGCCAAAAGACTTTGAGAAGGACCGCTTCCTCCTGCCTGACTTCACCTCCCTGGACGTGCTGACGTTCGCAGGCAGCGGCATTCCAGCAGGCATTAACATTCCCAACTGTGAGTGCCACGTCCGAATGGACTCTCTTTATTCAGTTAATATTGACACGGCCGATCCACACCGCATGTTGTTCGGGTCTCGAAAGGATCTCTAATGACTTCGGCTTAATGTCGGTCAATTCCATGTGAAAAGGACCCACGAGCACCAATATGTGGAGTTTATAGGAGCATGTCAAATGAACGTCGAGTCTATGTTTTTGGATACATTTTTCAGCCATTTTCCATCTTAACTTAAACGATGGCTTTGATTTGTGGTCAAACAGAGGAAAAGGGTTAATAGAAAACATCCACCGGAGATGTTAAAAGTTATTATTGTCTTAAAAGTTATTGCAAATGCATCAAACCACCATGTCGAAGACCCCCTGACAACTAATATCGACACTTCCGTTTAGTTTGAGAAATGATTTGCCTTCTGTGAGAAACATTGTCATTCCGTTACCAAAAACCAACATCTTTAAGATATTTTCTCATTTCTGAATGAAAGTTCACAAAGTAACAAGTAAAGGTAGACTTACCAATTAGTGTTTTTACTAATATATTTGATTGTTTATGAATTTAGTGATTCAAACTCGAAATTCTGTTACCGAATCGGGAACAGAATTACTGCATCTGAATTGGCTAGTGGGAAATCATATAGTCACAAACCACAGTTAGGTCACCTGCTACTGCCTCACTCTCTCTCCCTCCCTCTCTCCAGTTATTGTTACAGTACCTCTCCTGGCTCTTACTGACATCTACCCATGAGCCCCCTCTCGTTCCGTTTACTTTAACCAGCATGCATGGACGTTTAAAAGTAGTTGAAATTTGGTCAGTCCGCCCTGGCCCTGTTTTCGCTGAAACCTTAAATACATCTGTGATTGGTTCAGATTTGATCCAGTCACCAATCAAAGACTTCTGTGTTTCCCGACTTTGGACAGCACAGCGAAACAGAGTACTGTAAAGAAATGTAGAGTACAATATAATCTACTGAACTTTACTGTACTGTGTTGTCCAGACTTCTGAAACACAGACCTCTATGATTGGTTCAGATTGGGTCCGGACCAACGACGTTTGGTCTTGTTTGGGGCGGAGCTCATTAGAATAATAGCCAGGGTGTAGAATAATCCCCATATATGTAAAGGACGACATTGTGTATTTCTACCTTTTTTTTTTCTTTCTGTACATATTCAGGATACATCACCATGAAGAGAATAGCATTTATATCTGTAATTATGCATTTCTGTATAGTACAGATCAGTGACCCATAATGCAATTCTGTTACCGTAATTCTGTTACTGGGTGTAAATCCACTTCACTTACTGTAGTTCGATAACCAAAATATATTTTTGTTGTTGTAACTCGAGGTGTCATATAGCTGACACCCCATTATTTCTGCAGACATCTTGGGATCTTAATTCAGAGTAGATATTAAACCGTTTTTAGAAAACGTGGTCGTGTAAAAACTGAGGGAGTTTTCATCGTCAGTCTGATACCAAACTTTGCACCTGCACATTTTTTCCAGTAAATGTGTTTCTGGGGGGGGGGGGAATTGTGTACATCTTTCAAATAACTCAGAGTGCATAGTTTAAAGGTTGATATCAATTCTTAACAAATCTTTTTTTTTTGGCGGGGGGCATTTTAATTCTGTTACCATGGAATTTATGCCTGTTATCTCCGAGTGTCTGTGTTTGTCTAGATGACGATATCAGACAGTCGGAGGGCTTTAAGAATGTCTCCCTGGGAAATGTTCTGGCTGTGGCATACGCTACCCAGAAGGACAAGCTCACCTTCCTGGATGAAGAAGACAAGGTAATCAACTTTCTAACCATGACCTCCGTGCCATACCAAATAACCACGAAGACTGAAAGGGGGGATACAATTATGCCCATCAGATCTTTTTTTCCTTCAATGGTCTCTGTCTGTTTCTTTCAGGATGTGTACATTAAGTGGAAGGGGCCCTCCTTCGAGGTGCAGGTTGGCCTCCATGAGCTGCTGGGCCATGGCAGTGGAAAGCTCTTTGTCCAGGTGAGAGAGAGCCATCTCCATTCATGTTCATGTCCTGTATGGTCAGTCCTTGCATCTATAGCCCTGTCTATGAATTTGAGTGTTTACGTTTCTCCAGCTCAATCGCCCAGCTGTTCACCACAACAGTGGCTGTTCACCACAACAGTGGCGGGGCGCCACCGTTTTATTGTTTGAACGGATTGCCCCTTTAGTGTGTTAAAACGTCTGGTTTAAAATCCATTGTGTTTACTGTTATGTAGTCTCTGAACGGGGGATGCACAGTGCTTTTTTTATGTGTTATGTGTACAGGATGAGAAGGGAACTTTCAACTTCGAGCAAGATAATGTTCGCAATCCTGAGACTGGAGAAAAGGTGAGCCTATATACCTCAGTCATTTGCGATCATACTTTTATTTATTTCTGTATATTTTCTTTATTCTTTCGCTTTGGTCTCGAGAGAGAATGATTTTGAGAGAGCGTAATGGATTGCTGTGGTTCAGTAAACTATATGTTTTAAGGCTGATGATCGTGACCAATGTTAAAATGTCTGGTTGCCGATGAAGGGGTTTAAGTGAGTATTGGTGTAAAGTATGGTTTCTGTGCTTCAGATCACCACCTGGTACAAAGGCAACGAAACATGGGACAGCAAATTCTCCACCATTTCTTGCTCCTATGAAGAGTGCAGGGCCGAGTGTGTGGGGCTCTACCTCTGTCTCAACAAACACGTGCTCAGGTCTGTTAGTCTGTGCTCAGGTCTGTTAGTCTGTGCTCAGGTCTGTTAGTCTGTGCTCAGGTCTGTTAGTCTGTGCTCAGGTCTGTTAGTCTGTGCTCAGGTCTGTTAGTCTGTGCTCAGGTCTGTTAGTCTGTGCTCAGGTCTGTTAGTCTGTGCTCAGGTCTGTTAGTCTGTGCTCAGGTCTGTTAGTCTGTGCTCAGGTCTGTTAGTCTGTGCTCAGGTCTGTTAGTCTGTGCTCAGGTCTGTTAGTCTGTGCTCTGGTCTGTTTAGCCGTGTTCTTTTAATATAAAAGCCGAATGTATTAACGGTGATCTTATGCGGGTCAGGGCGCCCTAACGAGGATGTTGTCCCTGGGTTTGCAGTATCTTTGGCCATGAGGGCGAGGATGCAGAGGAGGTGGTGTATGTCAACTGGCTCAACATGGTGCGCGCTGGCCTGCTGGGACTCGAGTTCTACACCTCCGAGAGCAAGAGCTGGAGACAGGTCAGCTACACTAAAGTTCAATCATTTACGAAGTACATCAGCCTCACTTGATCATGCTAGCTTTCTGACTCTATAGCTCATTGAATATCTTCCCCACTGCCTGTGTGTGTCTTATCCCGCTGTGTGTTTAACTAAACCCCGTTCTCTGTCTCAGGCCCACATGCAAGCTCGCTTTGTGATCCTGCGGGTGCTCCTGGAGGCTGGCGAGGGGCTGGTGACCCTGAAGGAGAGCACAGGAAAAGATGGGCGCCCAGATGCCCTTATAACGCTGGACCGCAGCAAGATCCACACTGTGGGCAAGGGTGCCATCGAGAGGTTCCTATGCAAACTACAGGTACAGCTGTAGAAGGCTTGGAAATGTCTTGATCGTGGCTGGGATTACCGGGATAGAAGATCAGCCGTCAATATTCACAATATAAGTTGAACAAAGTCTCCATTTTGACCCATTACTGTCTTTTGTCCCTGCAGGTCCTCAAGTCCACAGCCGATGTGGAGGGAGGCAGAGCTCTGTATGAGGGCTACTCGGCCGTGTCCGACGGTGGTTCTCACAACTTCCTGTGCCTGCGGGAGACGGTTCTCCAGCGCAAAGAGGCTCGCAAGATGTTTGTTCAGGCCAACACAAGGGTCAAAGGTTAGTCTTCCCTGTCTTAATGCCAAGAGGGTTATCCACATTTACATGGCACAGCTCTTCATGTTTAACATCGTCCTACTAAGTGGTCAACCTCCACGGAAAGACGGTGTATCACCCTAAACCATTCTACTGGCACACGTGTCCTTGGAATTCTTGTTGCGTGTTTGTCTGATGCAGGTGACAGTGTGGAGCTCGTGGAATACGAGGGCAGCGCGGCTGGACTGATTTGCTCTTTCACAGAGCGGTTTGCCGACGACGCCGAGGAGGTGGAGGCCCACCTGCTGGAGCTGAACAAGAGGGATGCCCCCTGCTGGTTCTGAGTGAACGGTGCAGATACACAGCCAGAGCAGCGCTAAGACCCAGATATGCTGCCGTCATGCCCACGCCCGCTCCTGACTGAGACACGCCCGGCCTGTGTGGACTTGTCATAGGAATTGATCTTTCGGTGCACTGTCCAAATGAATTTAGAAATCAGTCGTGAGTGGAATGCGCAGGTGGTTATGGCTGTGATTTATGAGCCTGGAGACATTCTTCGCCCTCAGAGGCACAGTTTGTAACTACATCAAGCCCTTATCGTTATGCAGTTCTTCATTTCCCTCTGACGGTATCAGGAAGGATAGGAACGGTGTAAGCAATGTCATGCAAATTTGACAGCTGAAGGAACGCAAAAGTTCCTAGTGGTAGGAGCTTGGAGTCAGTTTGAAACGAGGCCAGGGTGTAGAAAAGAAAAGTGACTCAAGGGGACCATGCACGGTTCGCCATCAACTAATCTGTCAATCAAGTCTAAACCACCATATTAACCCTTTTATGACGACACATTTCAATTGCTGTTTGTCTTAGAGAAAATTGACAATTTTTCTTTTTAAAGAAGTCCCTCCCAATAATACTACTCATTGGGTAAGTTGTTTGTCCCTTGTGTCCAGGGCACTTGAAGCACTACTGTGACATGGTCAAAAGCAATGCATTTGTGAAAGGGTAGACAGTACTGCATATTCTCTTGGTGAGGTTGGTAAGAAACAGCCTGTACAAAAATAAAATATCATTTTTTTTGTTCTTTTAATATCATTGTCTGTTCAGTTTGTTTCTCATGCATTATTAAAGGTATCTCAGGGAACTTATGTAATGAACTGCATGAACTGATACACATAGAAATAAGTGCATCGCGGAGTGCCTGGACACAGCCCTTAGCCATGGTAGATTGGCCATATATCACAAACCCCCCAAGGTACCTTACTGCTATTATAAACTGTTTACCGATGTAATCAGAGCAGTAACAATAACTTTTGTCACACACGTGGTATACGGTCTGATATACCACGGCTGTCAGCCAATCAGAATTCAGGGCTCGTACCAACCAGGGAAAATGGTAAACAATTTCTAGGGTACTTTGCAATATCCACCCAGGCAAATGTTCATTTAAACATATTTTAAGAATAAAGCACGAAGCAAGTCTTTCTTGCAGTTGAGTGGGGTTTAAGAAAACGTTCATAACGCGTGGGTACTCAAGGTGATTCCACAAGGTCCACAGCCGCCTCTCTTGTTAGTTTGCAAGTCTTGAGTCCATCCTGTTTGGCTTTCTGGTATATGAGGGGTGTTCCACTGCTGCCTTGGCCCTGTAGGTCCTGGATCTGGGCCTGGGCTGGGAGGGCTTGAATCTCCCCCTCACTCCGCCAGTACAGCTTGTACAGTCCTGGGTCGTCCACCCCAAACTTAGCAGCACAGAGCTGGGTCAGGGCCTCCCCACTAACTCCTGCCCTCCACTGCAGGGTTTTTATCCAGCTGCTTTCTCCATCTTGAAACAGAACCTTGACAAACCTCTGCAACACACAATTAAAATTAAGTTTCCCATGAGAACCTTGGGACACAGGGATTTCCAACTCGCATATAATTCCACATACCTTAGGTATGTGTTGGTTTCTATTTAGTGGTAGGTGTGTAATTCTATACAGCATTGGTGCTAATAAATCATTTGAGTCGTACCAGTTGCTGTTGTATTTTTTTCTGGCTCAGAGCCTGGCTGCTCCGGCGCCGGCTCCAGTCTTTCAGGGAGTCTCTGGCCCCCTGGGTCAGCCCGCTAGAGGGCATTTCTTCAGGCTGGCTCTGGATCAGGCACAGGCTGGCATACACACTGGTCAGGTAGTACCCACCTAGTACAAACATTGCAACACTGGATTATGATGGCTATTTGGCATCATATACTGTTTGAAATATTTCACATTTAAAGCGTAAATACTTGTGTATATACAGAACCAGTCAAGTTTGGACACACCTACCTACTCATTCAATGGTTTTTCTTTATTTTTACTATTTTCAACATTATAGAATAATCCTGAAGACATCAAAACTATGAAATGTCACATATGGAATCATGTATTAACCAAAAAAGTGTTAAAATATATTTTGATTTGTTTATATTTTAGATTCTTCAAATTAGCCACCCGTTGCCTTGATAACAGCTCTGCACACTTGGCATTCTCTCAACCAAGTGAATGCTTTTCCAAGTCTTGAAGGAGTTCCCACATATGCTGAGCACAAACTATCACAATTGGGTTTGAGGTCGGGTGATTTTGGAGGCCAGGTCATCTGATGCAGCACTCCATCAATCTCCTTGGTCAAATAGCCCTTTCACAGCCTGGAGATGTGTTGGGTCATTGTCCTGTTGAAAAACAAATGGTAGTCCCACTAAGCACAAACCAGATGAGATGTCGTATCACTGCAAAATGCTGTGGTAGCCATGCTGGCTAAGTGTGCCTTAAATTCTAATTAAATCCCAGACAGTGTCACCAGCAAAGCACCCCCATGCTTCACGGTGGGAACCACAGATGCGGAGATCATCTGTTCACCTACTTTGCGTCTCACAAAGACACGGCGGTTGGAACCAAAAATTCCAAATTTGGACTCAGACCAAATGACAGATATCAGGTCTAAAGTCCATTGCTTGTGTTTCTTGGCCCAAGCACGTCTCTTCTTATTATTGGTGTCCTTTAGCAGTGGTTATTTGTAGTAAATGGACTGTGAAGGCATGATTCACGCAGTCTCCTCTGAACAGTTGATGTTGAGATGTATCTGTTACTTGAACTCTGTGAAGCATTTATTTGGGCTGCAATATCTGAGGCTGGTAACTCAAATGAACTTAAGAGTCTTCTTTTCTTGTGGCGGTTCTCATGAGAGCCTGTTTCATCATAGCACTTGAAACTTTCAAAGTTCTTGAAATTTTCTGGATTGACTGACATTCATGTCTTAAATTCATGATGGACTGTCATTTCTCTTTGCTTATTTGAGCTGTTCTTGCCATAATATGGACTTGGTCTTTTACCAAATAGGGTTATCTTCTGTATACCACAACACAACTGCTTGGATCAAACACATTAAGAAGGAAAGAAATTCCACAAATGAACAAGGCACACCTGTTAATTGAAATGTATTCCAGGTGACTACCTCATGAAGCTGGTTGAGAGAATGCCAAGTGTGTGCAAAGCTGTCATCAAGGCAAAGGGTGGGTACTTTGAAGAATAAAATATATTTTATTTGTTAAACTTTTTTTTGGTTCCTATGTGTGGTTAGAGCATTGGGCCAGTAACTGAAAGGTTGCTGTATTGAATCCCTGAGCTGACAAGGTAAAAATCTGTTGTTCTGCCCCTGAGCAAGGCAGTTAAGCACTATACAGCACTTTGAGATATCAGCTGATGTACGAAGGGCTATATAAATAAATTTGATTTGATTTGAGTTAACCCACTGTTCCCCGGGCGCCGAAGACGTGGATGTCAATTATGGCAGCCCCCCGCACCTCTCTGGGTTGGGTTAAATGCAGAAGACACATTTCAGTTGAACGCATTAAGTTGTACAACTGACTAGGTATCCCCTTTCCCTGATTACATGGGTTATTTCATAGTTTTGATGTCTTCACTATTATTCTACAATATAGAAAGTAGTTTTAAAAAATTGAGAAAAACTCTGGAATGAGTAGGTGTGTCCAAACTTTTGACTGGAACGGTAGTTGTGGTTAACGGTTTGATCGTTTTCTGTCAGCCTTACCCTCCCCTGTCAGCCACGATGACTCCAGCAGCTCCATCATGTACTCCACCTCCACAGACAGCTCTGGCATGTTACACTGGACAATGACATAGGACAGGGCTGGTAGGAAGTCATCTGCACCAAATTCTTTGCCTGCTCATGGAGGCAAGACAACTTTACCACGAATGGAAGGGATAGCAGCTGTTAGTTCTGTAAGGTTTATTTCTTTACCATGTTCTCTCATAAAAAGCCCTCACCTGAATTGTCCGTCATGGCTTTATAGATGAGCTTGCAGACCTGCAGTAGCAGCACAACCTTGTCAATGGGCGAGTAAGCCCGCCTCATGAGAGCTAACTTCTGCCGCACCTTCTCCACACCGGCAGCATCCGGCACTCCCACCCGCACTCCAAAACACTCCAACGGGGTCTTTCCCCTGGCCACAGCCAGGCTCTCTGCCATGCTCTGGGTGGAACCGTCTCGCTCATGCAGAGTTTGCAGTGTCCTGTCTATCTGTCCCTTCAGAGGTTTCAGCACACAGCGGAACATGGCTTTCTCCAGCACCAGGTCTGCACACAAACACACATTCATGAGGTCACATGTCATTACCTGTAGAGGGAAACATGATAGCAATAGTTCTATTTAAAATTACTGAGCATATTTTTACTGTTTATTTGACTTATGCCTGCTGTTTGCATTGGGGATCAATGTTGCTGTACCTTTCTCATCATCAGGCACCATGGTCTCAATTGGGGGTTCTAGGTCTCCACAGTCCAGCAGGAAGGTCTTGGCCTGGGAGAGGAAGAAGCGAATGCCCTGCAGTAGCTCTACGCTAGATCTCTGGCACTGAGGCTTGATCGCCTCCCGCTGCTGCCTGAGGAAATCCTGCACCAGGACACCAAACGCAATCCTCCTGTCACGGGACAGGTCCTCCACCAGCCTCGCCACACGCTTCTCTGGCACGAAGAAGGACACAAAGACTGCACTCAGCTTGCGCAGGACTGAGACGGGCTGGCGTGGGGGCAAGGTGCATGGGGGTGAGGGGTTACTGGTGCCCCTGGTGAGGGGAATTCGCTCTGAGCTCTCCTCTGCCTCCTCCAGGCTGCTGAGGGAACTGCTGCTGTCCAGCTCACTCAGGGAGGGAGCATGCCTCTGCTCCAGCAGGAGACCCTCCTCCTCCTCACCTCCTTTTTCCTGGGCCAGTCCCTGCAGCAGACCTAAGGGCACATGGTAGTCCTCCTCTGCAGTGGGAGACAGTGTGGGTGTGACCCTGGTCTTCTGCGGAAGAACTGGAAGAACCAAGCATGGCTGCAAATAGTCTGAGTCCTCCTGGACGGGTGCTGTCCCTCCCTCACCCTCCACTCTGGCTTCTACTGCTCCACTGGCCCGCTGGACCTTCTTGCTCTTAATATTTTTCTTGGCCAGCAGAGGTGGGGGAGGGGGAGGGGCAACTGGTGGGGACAAAGGGCTAGAGTTCTCAGTCGAGACACGCACCTTGAGGCTGCGCTTGAACTGGTGGCGTTTGTGCAGTGCAGGATGGGATTGCAGGAAGAGTGGGTTGATGAAACAGAGAGCCCCTTGGCCTGCTGCCCCACAGTTCAGCTCCCGGGGGCTGCGTGTTTGGATGGGGCAGAACTCCTGGAACAGGGTGGGGCTCTCCTGGGGCGTGGCACAGTCCTCAGGGGTGGGGCTGGGGGGCAGCGGTGCCGCCTCGACTGGTGGGGGCCCATTGCGTGGACCTCTGAAGTTCAGCTGGGAACTCCAGAACTCTGAATGAAAAATAAGCAAAACTGTGTCGGCATACTTCCTCAACGCTATCCTTGACGAGTTGTGTACGGTACACAATGGCAGCTAGCATTACAACGATTGCCAACATCTTGGTTGATCAGACCTCTGAGCCACTCTGTGGTACCTACCCACGCCCATGTGTGAAATAGACTCCAGCTGTTTGTGGGATGAAGCCTTGACTATGGCCTCAGGGAGCTCCAGTGGGAAGGGCAACACATCCCTGAAATAGACAGCACATGGGTTTTATAAACAGGTCTAATTCTAGTAGGATATGATTTGGACCAATAATGAGAGATAATGCAGTCTAGATGGATAACACTGGTTGACATTAGTTGTCTAAAAGCCCTGAACCCATTCTACAGTGAAGCCAAGAATCACTGCTCTTTATTTAGCTTTACGTATCGGCCATGAAGGCCATCGGGAAACAGCAGTGTGCGGGTTTCTTCTTTTTTTTTTCTCATCTTATTCAACTGTTACCATGCACCTGCAACAAAGAGAGCTCAGATGTGCAAGTGCCTTTTGAACTGTGAAGCCAAGTAAAAGGCCCATACCGGCTAACACAGTAGAAGGCAATGAGCCGGAAGAGGTCAGGGAAACCGATAGCCGCTTTCTCCAAAGAGAAGGCTGTGAATGGAAGGGAGACGGAGGAGCAAGAACAAGGTCATTAGTTAAAAGCCCTTGTTATTCATATCAACAGGCTGTAGATAATACATCCCTGCCTTGGTCTTTCATCACTCACTGGAGTCCACTTCGCGGAGGACAAATTGTTTGACAAAGGAGGGAACGCTGTCGTCTGCAAGCCTGACACACAGCACTTTCCTCTGCGAGGTGTTGGACTTGCGCACCAGAAAGGTCTACAGAAAGGCAGAGATATACACACTTAGGTTGTGTTTTGTGTGTGTGCGCATCAGTGCGGTGTGCGTGCGTGCATGTGTCTCACCCCAGGCGGCTCCCGCTGTAGGATGTGCAGAGCGGTGGCAGAGTTGATGGACAGCTGCAGCCAGACGGGGTGTGTGAGAAGCAGACGGTCCAGCACACTGATGTTCTTCAGGGAGCCACGCTGAGGACAAGCCCGCCTCTCTCCTACCAGCTCCCCGACCGGCTCAGGGAAATCATACACCGGGTCCTCCTGCATCTGTGGAACAGAGTGTACAGCATGCACAAACAGGTACTGTATGGTATCTATGCATCATGCAGTTATGTGGTTAGGCTTTAAGGACAAGTTGCCACAATGATGCTTCCCATTCTGCTCTTCATCATACCAATGCTTCGGAACCAGCACTCTTCCTGTTCCCTTCTGGTGCCACTAGCAGGCATCATGTCATGACGTGCCCCGTGTTCCGTGCTGACCACTACTTCTCCATAATTTTGGGAAACTCCCACACCCTATTCCTTCCTCAGAGTAATCTGGAAGGTGTATGTCATCAGAGTAAGACTCACCACAATTGCGAGGGTGTTGTAACGTGTGCATATCCTAAGGATCCTACCATCAACAGTGAACTTGCTAGGACTGAAGTATCATTTTGTGTTCGCTTGTTAAACCCTTTGAATATGTGAGAAGGTGCGGCTATATTTTAACAGAGGTGGTTTATATGCACAGGCTGTTATTATGGGAAATGACAGGATGTCTATTCCTCCAACTTCCCTCCAGGGATTTGCTGCTGTTGTATAAGACAGTCCTGAGTCCAACACAATATTTGAGAGAAGGGGTGGTGAAGCTGGCTGCCCAACTTCCCGCTAGAAGTTTGGCAAGTCTAGACTTGGTGAGGTGGTAGAGACAGGCACTGAAAACACTCCAAACCTACTGAGTCTTGTGCGAAAATGCAAATCTAACTTTGAAACAACTGAGAGGTGCAAGTCTAAAATGTAAGGCAGTATCTTCAATTTGAATTCATAATAATGCAACAAAATGTCCAGAATGAATAGCCTATACCAGAGCCCACTTTTGAACCTCATGAGACTATTGTAATACTGACAATAAAACAACTGTGACCTGACAGGACCTGAATATATCACCAGAACTACATAAAGTTGTAATACCAAACAAGCATTTTTATTATTGGTTTATTACTGGAGTTATACCGTTTTTTATGTTGAGGAACCACAGGTGAAAAATATAGGCATAATTAACCGTCGACTATATTGTAATAACAGACCAGGAAATCAAAGGTTATTTCAGTAAATAGAACATTTTGATTTTGTATCTTTTTTTTATGATAATAATACAATTACACCATCATATTTGTGGACATGGTATTGGCCTCCAACGTACTCCACACGTTGTATTTATTGACACGTTCTGTAACTCTGTAAGAGGTAACTCTGTAAAAGTCTAACTTCTGTGATATGTACTCTTTTTTACATACCTTCAGTTAATCGGTGCCAGGTCTCGTGATTTCAGTAATCAAACAAAGATTCAACTGTTTCTTATTTTACACTTTAAAATAAATGGCGACATGACAAAATGTACCTTAATCTTTCCGATCCCCTGTCGTGTGAGAGGTTATGCTGAATATCCTATTGTAAATTCCACTTAATCCCTGGATGTCCAAATGCCACAGAAACGTCTAATAGACAACTGTAATAGACCGATATCTATTGACATGCCATGTTGGCGCTGTCTGGACTGTCTAGGCAGAGATCTCTCTGTGTCGCTGTGATTCAGAAGTTCCTCGCATTCCTCTGCTCTGTCTTCCTTATATGTTCTATTCACAGTTTGGAGAGAAACAAACCTGGCTGGGACCACGGCTAAATACGCATGCGCCCGTAACCACCTTGTGAAACGTCTCCTGAATACAGTATTGTCAACGGGAGAATCGCCACTAAAACACAATTCAAATCTATTGTTTATTCTGTCCTTTGTGAAAGAGAGTTATATAATTAATCTGCATAAATGATTTCTAAGCTTTGGAGTGGTCATCATCACCATTGTAAACAAATGTATGCAGCAGTCAGGAAACAGGTCAATATTTTACAGAACAAATGTCCGTTTCATTTGGCACACAGATTTTGCAACGGAGACATAGATAGACCGACATGTTAAATGCAACAATAAGAAGGACCTAAATGGTTGAAACACTAAGTGGTAGCCTATTTGTTGTACACGCCACTCAAACAATTTTGTAGCAAAAATATTGTAGCCAGCCTTGTGCAGAATTAAAATCACGGGTTCTGCTCCAGTCTGTTGTAGGAACTATTACACGTCACTCGCTCAAAGATCGGAACCGGATGTGGTCATTGAAAATATTGCACCGCGTTAGGTAAGATGGAAGCGCAGTGTGCTTCGCTATTTTTTTGTTGGTTTGAGTTAAACTATTGTTATTTTTTTTGTTGAACTCGGCAATTGTTATGAATACACAATGGGGTGTTAAAATGTACAGTATGCTCTAAATTGTTGCAAATATATTTAACCGCTTATGAAAACGCAACGCGACGCAAGATTGCTAGCTTAGCTAGCCAGCAAGCTAACTTGGTTAGCTACTGTTGCTAACTCCAATCCGCGCCGATTTGATCATTTTCGCTAGCGTGCCTAGATTTATCTTGTGACCTCGGCTAATTTAGGTTTTGTAATATACAGCAGTTTCGGGGGATTCTATGACCATCTCATGTTTCCCGATCTGTTTTTGCCAAGCATCTCCGAATTGATGCCACCTCGACTCGATAAGGGGGGGGGACTAACAGTAACTAGTTGGCTAACTTAGCATTGCAAATGCTAGCTAGCAAGCTTTGCAAATATTAGCCAATTAACTGAATCATTGCCAGCAGGTTTGACCATGGATTAGTTTAGCTTCATGTTTTAAAAATATTGTTAATTACACGTCAATTTCGATTAAACTACTATATTCATTATTTGCCTATAGAGTACACTTCCCTTTTCAGTTCTGTCATTTAAAAAAAATATATATAATTTTAAGAACAAATTCTTATTTACGATGACTGCCTACACCGGCCAAACCCTGGGCCAATTGTGCGCTGCCCTACGGGACTCCCAATCATGCCCGGTTGTGATACAGCCTGGATTCGAACCAGGGTGTCTGTAGTGACGCCACCAGCTGAAAGATAAACTAACTTAGCTAGGTCAGTGACACCCTCCTGTTCTTTCCCCAGGTGTGCCCAGCCATGGAGTCGACAGATAAGAACAATGCTATAAAGCTCTTTGTGGGGAACCTGGCTTTGGACACCTCTCAGGAGGACCTGACACAGCTCTTTGGGCCATACGGACAGGTGGTCACCTGTAGTTTACTCAGGCAGTTTGCCTTCATCCACCTTCAGGGAGATGGTGCTGCTGATCGAGCCATAAGAGAACTGAATGGACGGGAGTTCCGAGGCCGCAACCTAGTGGTTGAAGAGTCCCGCGGGCGGCCCCTGAACTCCACCAAGGTGTTTGTTGGGAACCTTAGTGCCATGTGTTCTGCTGAGGACCTACAAGAGCTCTTTCAGACCTTTGGGAAAGTTCTGGAGTGTGATAAGGTCAAAGGTGAGCCATGTCGTTTCCCCACGCCTTTTCATGCATTTACTTTGTCTACATACAGCAAAACTTCAATTTAGTAAATAGACTAAATGTTCTTGTTTGTAGCTAGGTCACCATCCACTTGTCAAAATGTTTTTTTGTTGTTTTTTTGTTACTTTTACCCCTTTTTCTCCCCAATTTCGTGGTATCCAATTGTCTTCTCTTTGCTGCAACTCCCATATGGACTCGGGAGGGGTGATGTTTGAGAGCCTTGCGTCCTCCGAAACCCAACCAAGCCTCACTGCTTCTTGACTCAGTGCCCACTTAACCCGGAAGCCAGCCGCACCAATGTGTCGGAGGAAGCACCTGGTGACTGTGTCAGTGTGCACTGTGCCCGGCCCGCCACAGGAGTCGCTAGTGCACGATGGGACAAGGACAACCCTGCCCGGCCTAACCCTGCCCGGCCTGGACTCGAACCCAGAATCTCTAGTGGCACAGCGATGCAGTGCCTTAGACCAATGCGCCACTCTGGAGGCACGTCAAAAGATTTAAGCAAATCTAATATTCGCACAAAAAAATATTCCAGTTTTCATGGCAGAGCTGTTTCCATCAGACTGGCTTGTTGTGGATAAAAAGCTGTGCGTATTGACTGCACATAAAAAGCACTGTTGTATAACTTAATTTGCCAAATAAAAAAACGTAGTTCTATGTGTCGCCAGCCCATTTTTAACTCTGATGGTTTTGCGTTAATCAACCAATTTGCCCACTGGTCTTGGCACGTGCTCTCACGGGTAAAGTTCAGAGGGTACATGAACAGATTATGGACAAGAGCAGGATTATTTTTATTGGTCAATTTGTCAAGAGTATCTCGATGTAATTGGCAGCCAAGCACCGATCATCATATTACCAGCTTTCAAATTAAGATATTTAATGGAACCACGCTGTGAAGTTCATCACTTATTTTGTCTGTAATGCTTTTTCACCTCGTAGGAGGGCCACGCAACATAGCATCGCGCAAATGGAAGTTTACTTAGCTATGATTATTATACAAACAATTGGTAAAATAATATATATCCACCAACGTTTGTCACACGCATTATATTTTAGTCCCCCCCCACACACACACAAAATTGTTGCATGTATTTTGTTTTGTAAACATTTAGGAAAGTGTGCAGACAATTTGGGCACCAGGTAGCCTAAAGGTTCAAAAGAAACACATTTTTTTTAGCTGTTTCTGTCAGGCTTATTGGGAGTTTTTTATTTTTTATTAATCCAACAGATACTTCCTCTCATAAAAATAGTTGAGTGGAAACAGTTTGGTGGTTAAATTCATTAGCTTGCTGTGTTGTCCTCCTGTGCTTGTTTACAGCGAGGCTCTCTTCCTCGGCGGGCTATGCCTTTGTGCACATGGAGCGGAAGGAGGATGCGCTGCAGGCTATCGAGGCCCTCCATGGTACCACCTTCAAAGGCCGACCCCTCTCTGTGGAGCTCTCCAATGTGCAGCCCAGTAAACCCACCACGACTACAGCCAAGGTCCCTGTTATGAGTCACTATGCCACTGAAAGCCCCTCCATCAACCCTCATATGGAGCATCACCAGAGTCAGGCTGCTGTACTGGCTGCTGCCGTTGCTGCAGCTGCAGGTCTGCCTCTTCAGGTGCAGCAGAGCTTGCACAACTCTGTCTACAACACAACAAGCTTTGATCCCACCTACGCTGCGCTAAAGGGCATGACGGCAGCCAGCGCCACAGATGGTACTCCAGTGAGCCCTGCGGTCTACGGTGCCCTCGCCAGCCAGGTGTACGGCTCTGTAGCGGATCAGGTATACGACTCTATAGCCAACCAGGCCTCCGCCTATCAGAGTTCAGCGACACCGGACGCAGCAGGTTACAGTAACCAGTACGACGGCGCAGCTGGGGAGGCATTGTCATCCCAGGCAGCTGGAAACCCGGCCTACGGCGGGGCCTCTGCTTTCTACAACGGTAGCTCCGCCTATGGCTCCACGGGGGGTGCAGACCCCACTGCCCAGGCCATATTTGAGGCAGCACGGGCCCGCTTCTTCCAGCAGGGCCAGCAGGTTCTAGCTGAGCAGCAGGCGGGGACTAAGTCAGGGGACCGGGACCGCAGCCCCGTGCGGCGTTCCGCCCCTCTGCTGCCTGACCCCGTGCCCCAGCCCTTTCCCCAGCCACGCCCCAAACGCCGTGCCCTCCTCCCAACGCCACCCGGCCGACCAGAGGACCCTGCGGCTGCTGACGGAGACCCCATTGCCAGGTACGTGATGCACCTCTGAGAAATGCCTTGATATTTGCACTTTTTGAGGCAGTTTTGATATATTGAATGCGTTATTTTTCTCAACTTCAGATGCTATGCAGAGTACTATCAGCAGGTCCAGCAGTACCAACAGTACCAGCAGTACCAACAACAGTACCAACAGTACCAGTATGGCTACCCACCACCAGCCCCGACCCAGATGCCCCCCACGATGCCCACCCATCAGATGCCTGTGCAGGCCCCGCCCCAGACGGAGGCCCCGCCCCCACGGCCTGCCACCTATGCCCCAGCTAGAGCGTATGAGCCACCTTCATCACACAAGGAGCCCCTCCTCCGCCGCCCTGACTACTCCCACCTCCACATGCCAGAGCCCCCCTACCGATAATCCTTTAGATTGCAGTGTGTGTGTGTGTGTGTGTGTGGGTTTTGAATGTTGTGTGTGAGAGTAGTTCTGGTCCGAATGTGCATCACTGCAAAGTACCCATTTATAAGTCCCCTGTTCTGCAGCTTTTTGTATCTGAACACATTTCTAACTAGTTAATTTGACTTTATTGTAGGCCTGGTCTTGATAAGAAAGCTGCCCCACAAAACAGTAATCTGTATTGGGAAGTCGTTATGGTAGTCTCTTCTTGATTGTGTTGCGTACTGGGTGCTCTTTAACTACAAGTAATCCTTATTCATCCCCTACATTTTAGTTTAGCAAAACAAATTCTCAAATTTGCAAGAATATTCATCCATACCAGATGAGTGCCTTGTTAAAAGCCTAGCTGGAATATTTTGTCAAATACATTTGTGTGTGTGTGTGTGTGTAAGAGCATGGAAAGGAAGTGCCCAAATCAATCCATGCATTTTGTTAGCAGGCCCTTGCCTCTATCCTCGAGGTGACCGTTAGCTCTTCCAAATTTAACCATTAGTTCACGTATATAGATGAGAATTTGTATTTTTCCATTGGCCAGATTCCATGTGTTTTTATTTTTATTGCCTTCATCAAAGACTTAATATTGAAAGTCAATGTTCCAATAGGTTCCAGCGTAGATATGTAGATATTTGGGTAATAAAGTGGTTATAGGGTTTAGCGCTTGTGTTTAAAAAAAATATTTAAAGCAAGGGGCAAAGTAGCTTTACATAAGGACCGGTGTGAGTGCATGTATGAATGTGTGGGCATGTGTAAACCATCTAGGGGAACAATATAAGCGTTTTTGATAAGTCACTTTTTATAACAATCACAGGAATACACACACACACACAGACCTCAGTCATCAGTCTTTCTCTCCATAAAGTGGGGTGTTGGGGCTTTGGGAGAAACACTCGGGCGCTTTACTGCACCGGGGAAGGGGGGATCACTTTTCCTTGCACACAGCCAGCCTCTGGGGAATGTAGTCCTTGCCCATGTCTCACATGACCTGTTAGATCTGATCAAACCTCTCAGATAGAAAGGTCAACAAAGCAGACCATTTTAGTATCTGATAGTCTAGCTTCAAACTCACATTTTCTTGGGGAACTATTTTTTAATTTGCAGCCTGTGATACATGAATGCTTTCCTCTATTTGTATTATACCATGAATACTATCCTAGTGACTTTTAACTGGTTTGACCTCTTGGTCTAAACGTAAAATTGAGATGTGGCAGGTGCATGCAGAGGGCTTCCTTCAAGCATGCCTTTCAGGATCTGAGGGAATTCAACTGCCATTTTGGGCCTCACCTTCTTTTCTCCAAAGGACAAAAACGAGTGGGCTTTTCTCACACACAGTACATTGTGTGGTTTGACGGGACGAACTTTTGACGGTTTTCTTTTTCTTTGTTTTCTGTTGGTTGAAGTGAACTTCCTGTGCGATCGTGGTAGTCATATTCTGTAAGCGTGTTTACTTCAATTGGACCACCAAATTCAGGAAGTGTCTCAAATGGAATGTGGAGCCATTAGGCTCCCCAGGTTTGAGCGAAAACACATTTGTTCCTATTATTCAGTACCTAATGAAACGTTACACTTCTCAAGCTTAAGTAATGAGAGTGATTTGGTTGGAGAACAAAGCAGCACCATGCGAACTGTAATCTTTCAAAAATTAATGTTAGCCCCATCGGCTTAATTATTAGACATGCGATTAAACTTGCTGTAAAATCGTTTCCATGTTTTTTCAAAGGATTTACTAATTGTTTCAGCCTTGCACGTCTAAATAGAAACAGAAGGCGAGAAGTTGCTGCTCTTACATTCTTGATTATTTAATTTTCTATGAACTGTGACGATCATTTTGAACCGGTCTCAACTGGGCTCTACCACTTCATTACACCTACACTACATGACCTAAAGTGTGTGGACACCTGCTCGTCGAACATCTTGTTCCAAAATGATGGGCATTTAATATGGAGTTGGTCCCTGCTTTGCTCCTGCAACAGCCTTCACTCTTCTGGGAAGGCTTTCCACTAGATGTTGGAACATTTGCTGCAGGGACTTGCTTCCATTCAGCCACAAGCGCATTAGTGATGTTGGGCGATTAGGCCTGGCTTGCAGTCGGCATTCCAATTAATCCGAAAGGTTTTTGATGGTTGAGGTCAGGGCTCTGTGCAGGGTAGTCAAGTTCTTCTACACCTATCTCGACTAACCGTTTCTCTATGGACCTTGCTTTGTGCATGGGGGCATTGTCATGCTGAAACAGGAAAGGGCCTTCCCCAAACTGTTGCCACAAAGTTGGAAGCATAGAATCATATAGAATGTCATTGATTGCTGTAGCCTTAAGATTTCCCTTCACTGGAACTAAGGGGCCTAGCCCGAACCATTAAAAAATGCCCCCGACCATTATTCCTCCACCAAAATGTACAGTTGGTACTATGCATTCGGGCAGGCAACGTTCTGGCATCCACCAAACCCAGGTACGCCCGTCGGACTGCAAGATGCTAAAGTGTGATTAATCTCTCCAGAGAACATGTTTCCACTGCTCTAGAGTCCAATGGTGGCGAGCTTTACACCACTCCAGCCAATGCTTGGCATTGCGCATGATTATCTTAGGCTTGTGTGCGGCCATAGAAACCCATTTCATGACGCTCCCGACGAACAGATCTTGTGCTGAAGTTTGGAACTCTGTAGCGAGTGTTGCAATCGATGACAGACAATTTTTCATCGCTTCAGCACTCAGCGGTTCTGTTGTGTCAGCTTGTGGGCTTACCACTTCATGGCGTTGTTCCTAAATGTTTCCACTTCACAATAACAGCACCCACAGTTGACTGGGGCAGCTCTAGCAGGGCACAAATTTGACAAACTGACTTGTTGGAAAGGTAGCATCCTATTACGGTTCCACGTTGAAAGTCACCGAGCTCTTCAGTAAGGCCATTCTACTGCCAATGTTTGTCTATGGAGATTTCATTGCTGTGTGGCTGAAATAGTCGAATCCACTAATTTGATTGGGTGTCCACATACTTTTGTGTGTATATATAGTGTACCTCAGAACACTCAACAAATCTCATGTCAACTGTGGGTGTTGGGAAGGTCTTCAACTGTCCTGTCATTATCACATATATTTGTAGCGTTGTAGACTATAGTTGCTTACTGGATCAGTTTTGATTTCTGTTAGGAAAATATTGATTTGTTATATATGGCTTTTTGTGATGTTAACTGTAGTGCATGACCTTGTTACTTTTACTGCACTTCCAGCCATTTTCCCTTCTCGCTAATTATTACAGCTAAAATGGCTCCTGGGCCCCTGGATGCCATGTTGCGTGTGACGGGGAAGAGAATTAGAGTCGCGCAATGCCGTGGACGCAGTCCCCACAAAGGTAAAGCCCTCTGCCCCCGACCACGCCTGCACTTCGACCATACACTTCCCCTCATTGACCCCACTCCTGCACAACGAGGCACTCCATCTTATTATTTCTTTGAGATCTGGGAGAGCTGGAAGCCCATGCCGCCCAGTTCAGACGTAGGGGCCTAAATGTCTGGCCATGTCCCCTCATTGGAGTCCTAGTATGGCTTATAAGGGTCAACTCCACCAGGCACTTACACTATGTAGCCTTTGCAGACTCACCTGATCTGGGTTTGATGTGACTAGAAATCATCCAGCCTTTTCATGCCTCTTTCTGATGCCATTTTCCATAAGGGAATTAGATGACCCATCTACAGTAGTCAGGGTTTTTTTTTTTTTTTTTCATTCTATTTATGTTTTTAAAGGAAGTAATCAGCCAAATTGAAATGAGCCACTAATATGTCATTCAATAAACATTGAAGTAGTCCCTCCAGATTGAAATAACCTGCAGTCAAACAGATTTAGGAAACTATCGTATTGTAATTGAGGATGATCAGGCTGGGGTTTGCCGGAGTTGTTGCGCATGTTTGTGTTGTGGCATATTTTTCTGAGGTATTTCCAGCGAGACGTGCGTTCACTCTCAAAACTGAGGTGTTCCAGCTGTGCTTTGAAAGGCTAAGGACGCAGTGGTATGCAAAAGGCCAGCTGAACGGAGGGAGGTAGGGCTATCGACAACTGTGTCCCACGCATGTTGGGTGAGTAACCAATGCACCACTAACCGGCTCAAATCCACCTACCTCCGCCCCCCAATCTGCAACACAACGGCCAACCCTCTCACTCTTATCCCATAGCTAATACATCTACAGGCCTACAACACCATGGCCTAGAGAGAACATTCCACAGCTGCATTGGCTTAGAAGATATGAATGCCGAGAGGACACCATTCAGTATTATACCTCCCATGTCTAGTTACATTGCAAAGTCTATTCTACATTTCCTAATCGCCCGGTTAAATTGTCTAATTGCAATTTGCATACCTTGATTGGGAACCCTTAATGTTATCTTGTGGTTTATTTTTAAAGGGATACTTTGGGATTTTGGCAATGAAGCCCTTTTATCTAATTCCCCAGAGTCAGATGACCTCATGGATACCGTTTTATGTCTCTGCATCTAGTATGTTTCTCGAGGCAATTCTAGCTAGCGTTGGCACAATGAACATTTATGGTATCTACTAGCATGCCAGCAGTTACCACAGATTTCCAGTCAGCACGCTAATGCTAGTTAGCAATTGCACAAACACCAGTTAGCAACTTCCTTCAAACTGCACGCAGAAGCATAAGAAATGGTATCCACGAGTTCATCTGACTGGGGAAGTAGATAAAGGGCTTCATTGACAAAATCCTGAAGTATACCTTTATGATTTCATAAGCTGCGTTTACACAGGCAGTGCAATTCTGATCTTGTGCCACTAATTGGTCTTTTGACTGAGGTCTGACAATCGGACTACACTGTGTACAAAACATTAGGAACACTTGCTTTTTCCTTGAGACTGACCAGGTGAATCCAGGTGAATGCTGTGATCCCTTATTGATGTCACTTGTTAAATCCACTTCAGTCAGTGTAGGTGATGGGGAGAAGATGGGTTAAATAAGGGTATTTTTAAGCCTTGACAATATTAATGCATGGGTTGTGTGCCATTCAGAGGGTGAACGTTTGAAGTGCCTTAGAACAGGGGCATGGTAGTAGGTGCCAGGCGCAAGTACAGCCAGTGTGTCAAGAACTACAAGGCTGCTGGGTTTTTCATGCTCTACAGTTTCCCGTGCGTATCAAGAGTGGTCCACCACCCAAAGGACATCCAACCAACTTGACACAACTGTGGGAAGCACTGGAGTCAACATGGGGGCCCGAATCCCTGTAGAGCGCTTTCGACACTTTGTAGATAGAGTCCGTGCCCCGACTAATTGGGGGCTGTTCTGAGAGCAAAAGAGGGTGTAACTCAATATTTCGAAGGTATTCCTAAAAAGAAATTGTGCGCTCAGCCCACGGTACACCTTGCACAGTTTTGAATCAAAGTTTCCTTACTCATCTGTTAAATTCAGGTTCTAAATTGCCACTAACCACATACTACTAAACAATTGTTCTCCAGCTCCCCCTTCTCAATCTTTTGTACATTGGAACTCCTGACAACATATTTTTTTACTAAGGGACTTGTTTGAGCTCATGTGGATTGAGACTGAAAAGGATATGTAAGATGAAGCTTTTAATAGAAATCAGGGAAAATACTGTAAATCTGTAGCTTAGCGTTATTTGTCCATTACATAAAATGAAATCTACAGGTTGCTGATTGCAGAACCATTTATTTGAAATCTAAAAATTATAATCGCCTGAAATGTTTTCATTTCCTTTTTGACATATTAGATAAATTAAGACCCATTGTTCTGTGTTACTTGTAAGACTCAATAAATTTACATTTGACACGACCAGTTTGTTTTGGCTAGCCTACTTTTTGACGGGCATGGAGGGACATGTTTACTGAAAGGTTTTGCTTTGCACTATTACTGCGGATTAAAGCGTTTCATATTGGACTTTTATCCTGAGCCTGCAACCCCTGGTTAGTGGCAGTTACCCCCTTGCCCTGTCACACATGGCTACAATAAAGAATGTCATTGGGAAGGTATCCTATATTTTACTTATTTGGATGAGTTTACACATGCAGCCCAATTCTGATCTTATTATCACATATTGGTCTTTTGTCCGATCAGGTCAGCTCTTGGAAAAAGATGTTGAGGTGAAAGATCTGATATGATTGGTCTAAATACCAATTACTGGGGTGAAAAAAAAATCTGAATTGTCTGCTTGTGTGAATGCTGCCAAAGTGACGCATATTGATCTGTAGAAAAGTCATGCATTATATACTGAACAAAAATATGAACACGACATGCAACAATTTAAAAAATGTTAGTTCATAATATGAGAATCGGTCAATTTAAATAAATCCATTATGCCCTGATCTATGGATTGGGAATACAGATGCCTTAAAATAAAATGTTCTCAGGATCTCGTCATGGTATACATTTTTGCATTAAAATTGCTATCGATAAAATGCAATTGTGTTTGTTGTCCGTAGCCTATGCCTGCCCATACCATAACCCCACCACCACCACCATGGGGCACTCTTCACAACGTTGACATTAGCAAAGCGCTCGTGCGCACACACACACACACACAAGGCCATACACATGATCTGCTGTTGTGAGGCTGGTTGGAGTACTGCCAAATTCTCTAAAACGGAGGCTGCTTCTGGTAGAAAAATGAACATTGAATTCTCTGGCAACAGCTCTGGTGGACATTCCTGCAGTCTGCATGCCAATTGCACGCTCCCTCAACTTGAGACATCCATGGCATTGTGTTTAACAACTACAGTGGCCAGCACAAAGTGCACCTGTTTAATAGTGATCATGCCTTTTTAATCAACTTCTTGATATGCCACACCTGTCAGGTGGATGAATTATCTTGAGAAATGCTCACTAACAGGGATGTTAACACAATTGTGCACAACATTTGAGAACGTTTTTTGTGCATGTGGAACATTTCTGGGATCTTTTATTTCAGCTCATGAAACTTGGGACCAACACTTTAACACATGTTGCGTTGATGTTTTTGTTCAGCGTAGAATAGATGGATGCATCTTCAAGAGGCGTAAAGACACGGATATGCACCTCTGGACATCCTGTAGTTATGCCTATATCCTTTTAGGTGTGTCATTAATAGCCTCACGTCGAGTCAGTCGTAATTAACCGGTTGTTACGTGTGTCGCCTCTGACCAGGGGTTGGAGTGCGGTCTTTACTTCGTGCGGTGGGAGTAGCATCTATAGGCAGGAATCTCAAGTCGGGCGCAGCTTTCTCTGCCACAGAAAGTGTCCCTACAAGTTTGCGGGCTTAGGAGTTGAAAGGTGCAAATTAAATTGATTAGGTCGAGGGGATAAGCATCTCCCAAAGGAGACAGCGAAATGACAGCAATCGAAACTCAGGTGCAATATGGCTCCTACATGACTTCGGATCAAGTCTACATGACCCAAGAGGATGATTGGGACAGGGACCTTCTGTTGGACCCTGCCTGGGAGAAACAACAGCGCAAGGTAATATTTTTTTTTATCGGGTCATATTATTAAGTAGGCTGGCCTACAGGTTGCTTGGCATTATGGAAAATTACATTTCGATCTTGATATCACGTTAAGACTTTATTCTCAATATTCATAATCGGGGCCTATGTAGCCTGCAGGGAGTAACATGGTTAGTTAGTGTGATCTCTGTGGATATGCAATTTGTTGTCAGGGAACTCATTGATTAAATGATTGCATGCACAGTAACATTTTGGGGATGGTTAACATTCTCACTGATCTAAATCAGTACTGGTCATTCATTCACCTGTTTGATTTGGGAAGATTGATTGCACATAATTATACCAGCTTATACTTAAGCCTCTTTTTAATGGTCAGTGCTATCTGGGATCCTTGGGACATTCCTACCCATTAACCATAACCCCTACCAAACCATAGTCCTTACCTTAACCATTTTAAATGTCAACTTCAATGAGGTAGGGTAGGGACATCCCAAGTATCCCACATAGTTGTCATTGACCGGGGTAGGCTACATTGGTTTCCCATCAGTCTTACAGTTTCTATATTTCAGAGAACTCAACAAAGTGAGAGACCGCAACAGATGGCAACACCAAGGCAGTGAGACGTAGAAGTGGCAAGAGCCCTTGCTGCGTTTCAGACCTCCAAATAGACTATTGAACTATAAATACTTAACCTGTACCCCTTTCTATCATGTCCCTTCAGCCCATCAATCCCAACTGCTACTTCTAGCGCTTTGCTTCTTCATCACTCTCTGGGGGTTTGAGAGTACACCGTGGTGGACTTATCCATTAAGGGCCCGACGTTTCTTTAAGTAAAAACCTCTAGAGCATCACCATGCCCCTGTGCTGCTATGCCATTGTATGTTTGTCAGTATCACCGCCAATAAGGCTTTAATACTCTGGAACAGCCATCATGCTAAATTCACGCTGTTTGGGGTGCAGACATCTGACCCGGAAGGTCCTCTTCGAGTGCTTAGGGACTGGTTGCACCAAACAGTGAAGAACAAATGTGATGACTGCACAGGCCAACTTATATCACACAAGCCTACGGAAATTCTTGTCGTAGTGGGCCTTGTGATTTCTGTGTTTGTTGCCTGTTACCAGTGGCTTGGTCGGGATGTATAGATATCAATGCATTAATCACGGCACCCAGAACCCAATCAGTCTCTCGCTATAGCCTTACCATAATTAGCTATGACCACATCAGCTCTGACTATGTTGCACTGCACTAAGTAGATGCCCAGGGCCCCTATTTTGTGGATTTTGAGATTTCAGTGCATTGACTATGGTCACCTTTCGCAATGGTGTTTGCGTCCAGTATTTACCTGCAAAAAGTACATATTCCTGTATTATACTATGTATGTACATCTACACCTTTTTATCTATTTTAGGTTTATGGTTGATGACGTAACACGTGTTTGGGTTTTCCCCTGGCTCAGGGTGTGGTTTAGGGATTAGACCTAGGCTGTCTGATCCTACCTCTGGTCTCTGGGCCCTGACTGCCACAGGACTGTCTGTCTGTCTACCTACCACCTGTTCGATATCTATTTGGAAAGCCTCCCGAGTGCTGCAATGCTGCATCGCAGCGCTAGCTGTGCCGCTAGAGATCCTGGTTCGAGTCCAGGCTCTGTTGCAGCCGGCCGCGCCCGGGAGATCCATGGGGCGGTGCACAATTTGGCCCAGCGTCGGCCGTGTTAGGGGAGGTTTTGGCCGGCAGAGATGTTCTTGTCCCATCATGCACTAGTGACTCCTGTGGCGGGCCGGGCGTAATGCTGCTGACACGGTCGCCAGGTGTACGGTGTTTCCTCCGACATATTGGTAAGGTTGGCTTCCAGGTTAAGTGGGCACTGGGTTAAGTGCGGCTTGGCTTGGTTGTGTTTTGGAGGACGCACGGCCTCTCCCGAGTTGTAGCGAAGGGACAAGACTGTATTGGATACCGCTAAAAAGGGTTGCTGCATAGATTGCTGGATGCAGCTTCCCATGCAAGGTTTCACACCCCTCCACATGCATTAAGGTGCACAGGTGACATGCTCCGCTTCACATAGGGATTTCGATTATGTGTGATACCCACTTAAAGGAGTAGTTCAATATTTTACAGCTTGATGTTAGATGGTTCCTCACTTTGAAAGTAGTCTATGGGCCAAGATAAAACTGTAGTCCACGTTTTAGTTCTTTAAATGGCCACTACAAACTTCAGTTAACCTTAGCAAGCTAGCAATCAATGGAAGTGACTGTGAGGAACCATCTAACATCGAGTTGTAAAATAGGGAACTACTCCTTTAAGCATCTCTGAAGGAGTTGGGTTATATTGCTTTGCTCACACAATATTACATTTTAGAGCTAGCAAGGGAGTCATTTCACTGTACTTGTGCACGTGACATTAATACGTAATACTTGAAAGGTTTTGCTGTATGGATGTTTGTCAGTGATCATTTATGGAACCACAACTGCTTAAATGTTCTGATCACGTTTCAATCACTTATCTTTTTCCTGCACATGAACCAGTGCGATGTTTGTATTCTAGTCCACTAATTGCTGTGTGAAATGACCAGCCTCTAAAATCGTACCATCTCAATGTCTTATTGCGTAGTTATCAATTGGCTTTCCATGCCTCCACTGCATAGTCATTGAATATTGTAACACCCTGATACAGTATGATGGAATGCAGTAAATGCTTTTGGGTGGTCCTGGCCCACCCTGTTTGCGATGAACTACAAGCCTGGCTAGCAATGAACTACAGCCAAATACGCCAATTACAACTTCCTATAGTCAACACAATCTATTATTAACTCGTAGAAATGGTGATAACATCAGGTGTATCTTGTCTCGCCTAGTTCACCTGTCATATCTATTTATTTTCTCACAAGGGTAACTCAAATCATTCAATAGATTCCTTTGAGCCTTTTTTCTACATTCTGAAAGATTAGCAGGGAATTATGGTGGCTGACTGTCGGGAGGGAGGGAGGGCACGATGGGGGAGCCTCTTACAGGCTGTGGAGGGAGGTGGCTGAGAAAGCCATCAGTATGATCAAGTGGCAGTTGCTATTCCGGAAGAGGTGTCCTTGTAGGGCCAGCTTCTATAAACTGCCTGGTGTGTCCCAGTAGGCCAATGGTGGGTGGAGTTATCGGTGTCAGGAGTCGAGGTCACGCAGGTATTTCTGATGACCCCATATATATATATATATATATATGAATTGCTTTACAATTACAAGGCAAGTGTACATGGCAAAGGCCTTACTTTACACTAGACAAGTGTCCAGAATGGTGGCATAACTCGCGATAGCAGAGAAGAGCCCCAATAAACCCCCCCCAAAATGCCAGTCAAGGGTCTACACATGCTCTTACGAGTGTCTCCTTTATTCCAAAATACTGTAAATGTGCCCATTATGGCTAATGTCACGTAAATACATTATATTGTATAGGTGTTGGCCTAACTGTCTCCAATGTCCCATATAATACACTGTCATTACGGATATCATTATAGATTTAAATAGATTTTTACAGACTATCAGATTCAGGTAAAAGGGATCTTTATGATAAATAAATGATCTTTGACCAAAAGATCTCCGTTGATCCGGTTTTACAAACTGGACCAACTGAGATTAAATGAAACTACCCGTGTAAAAGGTCTTTGTACACACGTGTGTCACCAGAGGGTAACCGTGTCACTGTGAATGGACCTTGATGATGTCATTATTACAGCCATGTTTGCTGCTCTAGCAGCGGGCAGTGGTGGGATTTGGGAAATATGGGGCATGCTTGATGTCCTAGGTGTTTAAGAGGGGGGGGGTCCTTCTCTGTTAGGACTGAAATTGGATACTCTTAAATTGGGACATGTGTCATAGATTCTAACTGTCTCATTCACTGATTATTGTCTTCCATTAATTGTAAACGCCAGAATTTTGATGTATTGTATTTTGTGTGGTTTCTGTCTCATGAGATGCAAAATGTACTGCTTGTAGTAGTACCAATGCTACGTTGTTGCATAATGCTTTTGGTTCATCTTTTTTTTTTAGTGCGTGCCATTTATAAATCCTCGTCTTTCAATGGATACCATGTTGCATCATCCATAATTGCACGGAAGCCTCCATATGTCTGTACAGTCTCATAAGACTCACTGTACTTTCGACACCAGAAGGCCTACAAATGATGCTGACGCTAGCCCTTTAGCAGTTATAAATAGTCCATGGAGTTTCTGCAGCCTTCTCAAATGCTGGCAGACATGCACGCAGTGCCCGTTGACTCAATGAGCTGCCGGGGCGCAACACTAGTTGACATGCTGTAAGTTATTATGCAATAGTAATTAGCCTGGTCCCAGATCTGTTTGTGCTCTTGTCAGCGCCATTGCTGTCATTGTCAAGCCAAACATAACAATGAGTGACGGGGAGTTGGCTTGATAGCACGAACAGACTGACACTTGTAGGTGGTCACCTTTTTTTTCTTTTAGGCATTTTGTAACCTCTGTTAACTCCGAACTCTAATCTCAAACAATTTGGTCAGTTTCTCGATTTTGAGTAGTCTGTCCACGAGAAATGAGACCTCTTGTATACGGTCTGACATGTAATGTGGTAGTGCATATAACTATGTAGGGATGGGATTATCATTTCTAGCACGGATGGCTACATGTATATGTGCTATATGTTATAGCAGTGATGCCCTTCCGCATGTTTTTAGAAATGATCATTCCGTGGAGATGCAGACAGGATAGAGGATGTCCGTTGCATTTTGATAGTCACTTGGTGCTTCGTACTCACGTCTATATAATGGGTTTATTACACGTTAACATTAACCAAACCTATACAAGAAGTGGTGTGGAACAAGAACTGTAACCATTAAACAACTCACCTCATACATAACACGGGTATGCCATGCTTGTAGTGAAGGAACAATTTGACACCGTGTTGCCTGCTTTGGGGATGCTCTCATTCTTTCCTCAGAGATGACACTGTGGTACCAACATAACACGTCTACTCGTAGCCCCTTACTGCTGCAAACAAACCAATATTCCATGCATGCTTTTGGCTGTACACCTAAATGTACTACATCATTTATCTCCGCGGTGGTGAAGAGACCCTTGCTTTGACGTGATTGTTTTGTGCTTTAGGTTGTGATTGTGGATCCTTACACGTTAATTTCGTCATCTAATACATTGTTTACAACTCAATACAGCTTGTTTACAACTCTTGCCAAAGCCTTTTGAAGAGTGAAGAGAGTGACGAGTCATCTCTTTTTGTGTTGTAGTTACAGCGCATTCGGAAAGTATTCAGACCCCTTGACTTTTTCCACATGTTACGTTACAGCCTTTATTCTAAAATTAATTTAAAAAAATAATAATAATACTCATCAATCTACACACAATACCCCATAATGACAAAGCAAAAACAGCTTTTAGAAATACCTCTTTGCTATGATACTCGAAATTGAGCTTGGGTGCATACTCTTTCCATTGATCATCCTTGATGTTTCTACAACTTGAATGGGGTCCTCCTGTGGTAAATTCAATTGATTGGACATGATTTGGAAAGGCACACACCTGTCTATATAAGGTCCCACAGTTGACAGTGCTTGTCAGAAAGAAAAAAAAACAAGCCATGAGGTTGAAGGAATTGTCCGTAGAGTGCAGAGACAGGATTGTCTTAAAGCACAGATCTGGGGAATGGTACCAAAACATTTCTGCAGCATTGAAGATCCCCAAGAACACAGTGGCCTCCATTCTTAAATGGAAGAAGTTTGAACCACTAAGACTCTTAGAGCTGGCCAAACTGAGCAATCGGGGGAGAAGGGCCTTGGTTAGGGAGGTGACCCAGAACCTGATGGTCACTCTGACAGAGCTCCAGAGTTCCTCTGTGGAGATGGGAGAACCTTCCAGAAGGGCAATCATGTGCAGCTCTCCACCAATCAGGCCTTTATGGTAGAGTGGCCAGGTAGAAATCACTCATTAGTAAAAGGCACATGACAGCCGCTTTGAGTTTGCCAAAAGGCATCTAAAGGACTCTCAGGCCATTTGAAACAAAATATTTTCTGTTCTGATGAATTCAAGATTGAATTCTTTGGCCTGAATGTCAAGTATCATGTCTGGAGGAAACCTGGCACCAACCCTACGGTGAAGCATGGTAGTGGCAGCATGATGGCGTGGGGATGTTTTTCAGCGGCAGGGACTGGGAGACTAGTCTGGATCGAGGGAAAGGATCAAAGTACAGAGATCCTTGATTTAAAAACCTACTCCGGAGAGCTCAGGACCTCCGACTGGGGCGAAGGTTCACCTTCCAACAGGACAACGACCCTCAGCACACAGCCAAGACGATGCAGGAGTGGCATCGGGACATGTCTCGGAATGTCCTTGAGTGGACCAGCCAGAGCCCGCACTTGAACCCGATCTAACATCTCTGGAGAGACCTGAAAAATGCTGTGCACTGACGCTCCCCATCCAACCTGACAGAGTTTGGAAGGATCTGCAGAGAAGAGAAACTCCCCAAATACAGGGGTGCCAAGCTTGTAGCGTCATACCAAAGAAGACTCAGGGCTGTGATCACTGCCAAAGGTGTTTCAACAAAGTACTGACTAAAGGGTCTGAATACTTATGTAAATGTTATATTTCAGTAAAAATGTTAATTTATAGATTTGCACAAAATTCTAAAAACCTGTTTTTTTTTTTTGTCACTATGGGGTATTGTGTGTAGATTTATGGGGGGGGTGGAAAAACTAATCAATTTTCAAATAAGGCTGTAACGTAACAGAATGTGGAAAAATTCAAGTGGTCTGAACATTTTCGAAGTCCACTGCATATTACCATAGTAATTTACACTGATTACAAGCATTGTGAAACTCATATTAAACACAAACTCACTGGAATGTTATCGCTTATAGTATGTGTTGTTATTATTGAAAAAAGACCATCGACAAGGATTCTAATTCTTAAACTGATCTGGGCATTAATAGAGAATTGTGGATTAGAGTAGTGCTAGCAAAGCAATTCAAGCAGAAAGGGACTGGCAAACCAAGTGTTCATTATATGCTGGCAACTCCGAGGTAACTGGTAGTCATGGAAATGGTGGCAGTACATACAATACATTTTGGGGGGAAATATTGTTGCTGATGTGTTAACGGTCCTCTTGTATTTCTTGCATGATGGGAGTGTTGGAATGTAGTGATTTGGTGACACCGCTGTTATTTAGCTAAATGCCAGACTCAAATGTATATTTGATAGGTTTAGGGGTTTAGGGTTGCAATTAGGGTTAGGGGTTTAGGGTTAGGGAAAATATGATTTTGAATGGAAATCAATTATTGGTGTGTTTGTGTGTGTACACTAAGCCTATACAACCTCATGTATGAGTCAGTGTGTCCAGCTATTGTAGATATTCATGAGTGTTTGTGTGCTCATGTTTTCTTTGTGTGTGCAGATGCCTGTCTGTTTCCTCTGTCTGAGCCGTCAGGCTTACGTGTGCCATGCCATTGTATTAAGCGTGCAGGCCCCGTATTCTTACCCACAAGGCAATTCAACAGAATGATGCTCAAACTCCCATTTTTCACTAACACTCTGCCAAACAGTAAACATTGATTGCGAAGTTAAGCAAACCATGCAGCAACATGCACAAGGACAACTTTGAAGAATTTCCACATTGTACAAAAAACACTTACTCGAAGAACATTGCAGATGGAAGGTTTGGCAACAGGATGACAGTCACATCTCCCTCCGTTTGTGACCACCTTTTCACAAAACATATCTACTCTGAGTTAAGAGGCAAAGATGTCAGCAGGAAGAATGGTGGTATTGGCTATGATATGACACCTTGAGTTTGAAAAAAATCTATTTTGGTTATTGAACTACACTAAGTGAAGTGGATTAACACCCGGTAACAGAATGACATTATGGGTCCCTGATCTGTACTATACAGAAATGCATCATTATGAATCTCATTCTCTTCATGCTGATGTATCCTGAGTAGGTACATAAAGGTAGAAAATGTTTTATATCCTTCTTTGCAAGTTCAAACCCCCGAGCTGACAAGGTATAATAAATCTGTCGTTCTGCTCCTGAACAGGCAGTTAACCCACTGTTCCCAGGCCGTCATTGAAAATAAGAATATGTTCTTAACTGACTTGCCTGGTTAAATAAAGGTAAAATTAAATAAACCCAAGTGTTATCAGTAAAAACATCATTGGTAGGTCTTCCTTTTACTTATTACTTCTGTGAACTTTCATTATTCTCCCCCATGAGGGAGAGAAATTAGAAAATATCCTGAACGACAAGACACTAGGCAATATTTAAAAATATATATATATAAATGTTATTAGTTGGCAGGGGTATTCAACATTTATGTTTTGATGTATTTCTAATACATTTTAAGACTTTTTCTGTTGGCTGTTTTCTAAGACCCCTTTTCCATCTGACTAGAAATCAAAAAGCCTTTGCTTATTCCACATTTTTGGGATGGAACATTTTGGGAAAATGTATATATGCCTTAATTTCAACAACGACAACAAAAATAGACTCCTCGCTTTAATTTGACACCAAATTTGATGCACTCCTATGAACTTCACATGTTAGTGCTCATGGGGCTTTTTACATGGAAACGCCCCCACTAACAACAAGGGTTAGTAGAGAGAATGTGGGCTCCTGCCAGATAACTCAGGCCTGCATGCCTGTGGAGGGTGCTAATCCCAGTGCCAGCCCAGCTCCTTGGAGTACCAGACCAAGGGCCACAGTCTCTCACTGGCCTTAGCCCCATACCTAGCCTCGTTTCCCAAGCTTCCTCACATTCAAGTGATGAACGAGACTTGGAAGGATGACATGGCAGGACTAAAGCCCCAGACTCGCTATGTTACCAACATGTTCCACAATGATAGCTACTTTATTTTTCCCATAGTTCCCTCTGGTTTGAGGTAATAGGTTGGAGAAGCTGTTGCCCTCAGTGACGGCAACAGGCATCGTTTCTGGTGGAGTTTCTTTGCTTCAATGCTCAGTTTTAGCATTTTTCTGAAGGATGGTTTAGCCTGGAAGTTGTATTAACACTAAGGTGCACTAAGCGCTTGTAATATAGTCGTGGCTAGGTACAGTCACTCTCAGCTAGAGAAAGAGTTGCTCAATTACTGAATGGCATGGTGTGCTGGTATGGGAATTTGTGTTATGTGAGTTTAATGTTAAGTTTAATGGTTCAGCTTTAGAAACTGGTCATTGAGACACACATTTTTTTTAGTGAGGCCTTGTTTGTTGTTCTGGCTTTATGTGCAAATAATATTTGGACATGAGTTATACCCCCCTCCCCAGCGAGCTCGGAACACAACTCAGTAAAGTTGTAGTTCAACACTGGTTATGAATTAGTCTAGAGTTTGCTTAACAAGGTAGGTGTCGGGTAGGGATAGGCCATGTTGTGTCAGTATGAATGTCTCTTTTGGTCCAAGTCATTTTTTTGCTAATGTCTTCTTTTTTTTCTTTTTTTTTGTACCTGTGTCATACACACGAGATCCATTCCATGTTAATATTCTTTCCACAGTTCTTGGGCATTTTTTGTTATTTCTTTTTACAAGTGAATTAAACATTATAATGATGGTGAGGAGTTGATCCATCATCAATACGAAGGTATTTTAATTTTAATGAATTCACCGGTAATAAAGAGGTTTTGCAAGAGTGGTCACTGTCTTTCACTGATTTTAAAAATGATAAAAGGTTAATGATTGTATTATCCCATCCCAAATCCCCAGTGGGTGAGATAGATGTTACTGAAAAGCTAACATTGAGAGTTGTTCAAAAAGCACCCCCCCCCTTTTTTTCCCCAGCATTCCCTTTCCCCATACTGTTGGTTGAGTGTCTGCTGCAGGAATGCTGTGCTGTCAGCTGTCCCCTGGCTATCCGATATAGCCTCCTACACCCACTCATCCGCCTCCCTTCTCCTCCTTCTCTCCCCCCTCCTCCAACCCGGTCTAAAATTGGGCATCAATGGCAGTAGAGGGTGATTTGGGGGGTAGACACCTGCTGCGGAAGAGTCTCCCCTTCCAGCTTTAAATCAAATTACATTGGGCCTGAGCATTCTTCAGTCTCTCCATTTCGTCCCTCTTTCCCTCTCACAATCTCTCACTCCACTCCAGTTTATGGAAAACGGCACATGCTGTGTTATCTATTTCTTAAGCCCATAGATAAATACAAAACAGATTGGTCTTCACAACATCCAACAGCTTCACTCTAGGTTCAGTCCTTCCCACAGACTGTTTTCTCTGCGTTGCATTGCCTCAACAGCTTCTGCATCACATTGTCACGTGGTCAAAATAGTATCCATTACTATGTACTCTTCAAAATGTATAAAAGCTATATCACAGTCTTAGAAAAATAGGTAAATCCCGTACTCATAAATGAATGGGTGTACTGTATCATTTACCCCATGCTTTTTTGTTGTCTCTAAATGATTTATATTTTTCAACAATATAATACAAAGACAATACGAATGGTACCTCCCCATCAGTGCGTGCTCTGGTCAGTGGGTGGGCTCGCCCCGAGACACCGGCAGGACGAACCCCGTGGCCCGAAGGGATTTTCCATGGGCGAGAAGGACCAAGCCCCGCCCAACGCCTGGGCGGACACGGAAGTGAGCACACCCACAACCGGCAGTAACAGAGGTTACACCGCGAAAACAAAATATTAATAACGTCGCAAAGCATACAATAATCACATCCACCCTCACCCCTGGTTGGAGGATCTCAAATATTTATACTGTGTATGTATTAATTCCAACCTTCAGACAGACTCAGATCAACCCATATTTCCCAGTAAATGGTCTTTCTACCATTTCCTCTTTCAATACATCCCTCCGTTCTACCATGGTGTCTCACTAGGCAACTTGAACCTCCCCATCTGCAACATTTCTGCCGAAATTGCCCCAAAAATAACCGACCCTTTACCCAACAGCACAATGATATTTCCTATTGACTGACTGTGGTCCTTCAAATCCCCCAACAGTACAGTTTGCAGGTCCAATCACAACCATTCCTGGACCTGATTCCAAAAACAAGCCAACGATGGACAATACCAAGAGGGATGATCTATCGATTCTGTTTCTGCGTGGCAGAGTCTACACCGCTCTGACTGTTCAATGCCCCCATACACTGAGCATTCTTGTTATAGCGAGGATTTTACATAATAGCTTCAATTGAAAAGAACACATTTTATGCTGTTTTTGTATATCAGTTCATAAACCTGATGCCATGCTATTGGGACATCAGAAATATGTTCCTCAACTCTCTCGACTTTTATGCCGCATAGTTTTACTCTTATGTCTTTGTAATAACATTCGCACCGAAGGGGTGGTTGTTGTAGTTTTGGCTTGAAAGTCTGTTATACTGTTCTACACAGTCGACAGCTGTTATACACCGTCTACACTGGTTATGACGGATGGCGTCTCATTTATGAGATCATTGTGTACTGCAGCATTCAAGTTGATTATTTTTCTAGAATTTGAAGTAACCAAAGTAGGATCAGTAGTAACTTAGATATATTGACCCATAACCCCTGAAAAGACACACATGGCGCTCTCCTGTTAAAGGCGTTGTCATAAGTGAAGCATAATGGATTTTGGCCTAAAATATTATGAAGTATTCTAACACACTCTCTCTCTCGCTCTCTCTCTCTCTCTCTCTCTCAGACCTTCACCGCCTGGTGCAACTCTCACCTGCGTAAAGCGGGCACACAGATTGAGAACATTGAGGAGGACTTCAGGAATGGACTCAAACTCATGTTGCTGTTGGAGGTCATCTCAGGTAGTTGGACCCCACAGGCAGAGGGCTCAATTTACTGTCCAACATTGACGTTTCACTCTTTTTTTTTTTGCACGGTGAAATGTCTAAATACACTTAACAATTTCCATTCACTTACATGAATACTAACGTGTGTGTGTGTGTGTGCGTGCGTGCAGGTGAAAGGCTTCCCAAGCCAGACAAAGGCAAAATGCGTTTCCACAAAATCGCCAACGTGAACAAGGCCCTGGACTTCATCTGCAGCAAGGGAGTCAAGCTGGTGTCCATCGGCGCCGAGGGTGAGACTCGCACCCCAAAAACCCCTTAACTTCTCATAGTGCTCGTCTACTTCCTGCAAATGTATTTCCACATCTTATGTCTCTATCCTCGGATCTAACTGACCCTTGACCTCGGCAGAGATTGTGGATGGTAATGTGAAGATGACCCTGGGGATGATCTGGACCATCATTCTGCGTTTCGCCATCCAGGACATCTCTGTAGAGGGTGAGCACTCTTCAAAGACACAAAAACAAACCCCTCTGAAGCACCTTACAATTCGTCAGTCATATATGTGACATATGCAATAGGCATTTCTCATGGTTAGGGTTATTTCTATGCTATAAACGGATCAAACATTAAAAATACTATTCTACCTTACATCGTTGTGTGTGTTCAGAGACCTCTGCTAAGGAGGGGCTATTGCTGTGGTGCCAGAGGAAGACTGCCCCCTACAGGAATGTCAATGTGCAGAACTTCCACATCAGGTGAGCAGCCACTACTCTGTTCTGGTCACATAGCTGGCTCACAACATGTCACATGCATTCTGTAGTCACTGATATGTGTTTTAGTCATGGTTTACATCCTGATTCAGAACATTACAATGTTCTGAATCTGCACAGTTGTTAGAGGAGATTCTTCATCTCACTGTTACACTTTCACATTTTCTCTCTCCTTCACACATCCTGTGTTTACCTTTTTCACAGATTCTATGCATTCATCTCTTTTTGTTCCTCCTTTTCGTCTTTGATTGATTTGTATATCATTCTCTCCATCTATCTCTCTCCCTGGGTCTGTGTCTCAGTTGGAAGGATGGCCTGGCACTGTGTGCCCTCATCCACAGACACAGACCTGACCTCATTGATTACTCCAAACTGCGCAAGGTGCTGTCACTCTTCCCACCCACATCCCTGCATGATTGGTCCGCACCTCCCTGGTCCACACTCAGCCAGTCTCTCCACTTGCCCATACAAACATCACTCAAACAGCCCGCACCATTGTCCACACCCGTAGTCTCCTCTGAACCTTTTGTAATGTATTTTCTTTGGTCATTTTGATTCTTCTTAAAGCTCTTTTGTTCTCTAACTGAACAGTGGTGAGGCTGGAGGAACTGGCATAGACAACTGAACTGTGCTTTGGCTAACATTACTGACGGACCGATTCTGTTAAGACACTGGTTTGAAGTAACAATCGAATACCTGCTCGAGATGGTTCAGTGTACTATTCTTTAAAACGGTGCATGTTTTATATGAATTGACACAACAACAAAAAAAGACCTTGAAATGATCCAGCATCATCATCTTGAGGGAATGACTAAAATGGCAATAATGCATGGAGTGGCTTCAGACGTGATTACAATGTGATGGACTATGATAACTAATTCAATTTTAGTTATATTATCTTTAAACGTCATGAAACAAACAAAAACAAGGACCAAGGCACTATTCATATAATTAAACGGCTTATAATTACAATTTATAATGTTCAACGCTACAAAGATTTGAGAACTCTGACACGTTTCGGCAGCGTTGCTTTCGCCAGGGAGTACAGTGATGCACCATCTTCTTTTGAACAGGCCGTGTTCCAAACAGTATTTTTGACATGGTGAATGGAAAGCGAGCTGCCGACGTAGTTCAGAATGTCTGAGTGCATCCGGTCTGTTTTGAACTAGTGCTGGTCTTTAGCCTTTTACTCACCGAGTCGTGTGTGTGTGTGTGTGTGTGTGTGTGTGTGTGTGTGTGTGTGTGTGTGTGTGTGTGTGTGTGTGTGTGTGTGTGTGTGTGTGTGTGTGTGTGTGTAGGATGACCCCATGGGCAATCTCAACACTGCCTTCGAGGTGGCAGAGAAGTACCTGGACATCCCCAAGATGTTGGATGCTGAAGGTGAACCACGTTTCTTACAGAACTCCAAGAATCTAAGTTATACAGCGCATTCAGATCGTATTCCGATCCCTTGGCTTTTCCCACATTTGTGTTACGTTACAGTCTTCTGCATTTCCCTCATCAATCTGCACACCATATCCCATAATGACAAAATGCGAAAACGGCTTTTTAGACATTTTAGCAAGTCTAAAAAATATATATATATTTTTTAAACAAATGACCTTATTTACATAAGTATTCAGACCCTTTGCTATGAGACTCAAATTTGAGCTCAGGTGCATCCTGTTTCCATTGATTGTCCTTAGCATGTTTGTACAACTTGATTGGAGTCCATCTGTGGTAAATTCAATTGATTGGACATTATTTGGAAATTCACACACCTGTCTATATAAAGTCCCACAGTTGACAGTGCATGTCGGAGCAAAAACTAAGCATTAAGGTCAAAGGAATTGTCGTTAGAGCTCTGAGACAGAATTGTCTCAAGGCACAGGTCTGGGGAAGGTAAATGAAAAATGTCAGCATTAAAGGCCCCAAGAACACATCATTCTTAAATTGAAGAAGTTTGGAACCACCAAGACTCTTCCTAGAGCTGGCCGCCCGGCCAAATTGAGCAATCGGGGGAGAAGGGCCTTGGTCAGTGAGGTGACCAAGAAACCGATGGTCACTCTGACAGAGCTCCAGAGTTCCTCTATGGAGATGAGAGAACCTACCAGAAGGACAACCATCTCTGCAGAACTCCACCAATTAGGCCTTTATGGTAGAGTAGCCAGACGGAAGCCACTCCTCAGTAAAAAGCAGATGACAGCCTGCTTGGAGTTTGCCAAAAGGCACCTAAAGACTCTGACCATGGAAAAACAAGATTCTCTGTTCTGATGAAACCAATAATGAACTCTTTGGCCTGAATGCCAAGCATCACGTCTGGAGGAAACCTGGCACAATCCCTACGTTGAAACATGGTGGTGGCAACATCATGCTGTGGGGATGTTTTTCAGTGGCAGGGACTGGGAGACTAGTCAGGATCGAGGGAAAGATGAACGGAGCCAAGCACAGAGAGATCCTTGACGAAAACCTGCTCAAGACCTCAGACTGGGGCGAAGGTTCACCTTCCAACAGGACAACGACCCTAAGTACTCAGCCAAGACAACGCAGTAGTGGCTTTGGGACAAGTCTCTGAATGTCCTTGAGGAGCCCAGACTTGAACCCGATCAAACATCTATGGAGAGACCTGAAAATAGCTGTGCAGCGATGTTTCCCATCCAACCTGACAGAGCTTGAGAGGAACTGCAGAGAAGAATGGGAGAAACACCCCAAATACAGGTGTGCCAAGCTTGTAGCGTCATACTCAAGAAAACTCGAGGCTGTAATCACTTCCTAAAGGGTGATATTTCAGTTAATTTTTGTGTGAATACATTTGCAAAAATATTTAGAATAAGGCTGTAACCTAACAATGTGACAATATGTCGAGGGCTTTGAATACTTTCCGAATGCACTGTAGCATTAAGACGGATCTTAGCTGCTGACAAAAAGCACACATTTTCATAAGCACTCATGTTGTCTGAACCAGAATGAGGAACAAATGTTTTCTCTGGACATCGATGGCAATAATTTAGACTTTTTCTTTCCATTTGAGATATTGTGAACACCCCAAAGCCCGACGAGAAAGCCATCATGACCTATGTGTCCTGCTTCTATCATGCCTTCGCTGGAGCCGAGCAGGTGAGGTTCACCCAAGAAATGACTGGGAGTTTATATATGGAGTGTGCGACTCACTTGTATTTGTTATAGTTTGAGGTTTCCTCACTGACCACCATTCTACGTAGCCTTTCCCCTTAGAGGTCCAGCCTGGACATCCTCCCTGACCTTTCGTCTTGTGTCCTAGGCCGAGACGGCTGCCAATAGGATCTGCAAGGTGCTGGCTGTCAACCAGGAGAACGAGAAACTCATGGAGGAGTATGAGAAGCTGGCCAGTGAGGTGAGTGGGCAGCCTTTTTAGTTTGACCCGTTCTCGGTCCATTCCAAATAATGTCTCTGTGTTAAGATGGCTTCAGTGGACTCATCTCAGTACTACCCTCTCCCCTTAGCTGCTGGAGTGGATCCGTCGCACCATCCCCTGGCTGGAGAACCGTGTGGCCGAGCAAACCATGCGCGCCATGCAGCAGAAGCTGGAGGACTTCCGTGACTACCGTCGCGTCCACAAGCCTCCCAAGGTGCAGGAGAAGTGTCAGCTGGAGATTAACTTCAACACCCTGCAGACCAAGCTGAGGCTGAGCAACAGGCCAGCCTTCATGCCCTCAGAGGGCAAGATGGTGTCGGTACGTCCCCCCGATCCTCCCCACACAGCCACTCCTCCCGTTAGCCCGCCCTATCACTCTTATTACAGTCATCTGGTCCCTTGTCTGTCGTGTTTTCATTCACTGAGCCCCTGGTTTGTCTCGGACTTGTCTCCCCTCAGGACATTGCCAATGCCTGGAAGGGTCTGGAGCAGGTAGAGAAGGGCTATGAGGAGTGGCTGCTCACTGAGATCCGCCGCCTGGAGAGGCTGGACCACCTGGCTGAAAAGTTCAAGCAGAAGTGTTCCCTGCATGAGTCCTGGACCTCAGGTATGGGAGATGGCTCTTTCCATTTCCGAGGGGAGACTCTCAATGATCTCAAATCAAGTGGAGGGTTTGTGTTGTTTCGGTTGTAAAAATCCTGCTCTGAACTTTGTAATAGCTGTAAATGGATTTCTACTTGCGTTTTAGTCAAGTGTGTGTCTCTCTGTGGCCCTCAGGTAAGGTGGAGCTGCTGTCCATGAAGGACTATGAGTCTGCCTCACTGATGGAGATCCGTGCCCTGATGAGGAAGCACGAGGCGTTTGAGAGCGACCTGGCCGCCCACCAGGACAGAGTGGAGCAGATTGCTGCCATCGCCCAGGAGCTCAAGTAAGAAAGAGCGAGGGAAAAGAATGCCACTGAGAGACAGACTGATCGAATGATAAAGATGTGTGAGAGAGAAAAGGAAGAAAATGCCCCTTCCTCTTTTGGCCTGAAATTACTCCGATGCTAGCTCCAATCTCATATTCTTCATGTCCTAGTGAGCTGGACTATCATGACGCCGTCACCATCAACGCCCGCTGTCAGGGTATTTGTGACCAGTGGGACAACCTGGGTACCTTGACCCAGAAGAGGAGAGACTCACTGGAGGTACCCTGGAGACAGACAGGCATTACCCTATTTCTCACCTCCACATAACACCTTCCTACCCTCTATATAACCTACCTTACTTCCAGTAAATAGGCTTCGGAAGTTGTCTTTTTCTCACCCTCCATACAAGTCTGGGATGACCTCAATTACCAGGTGATAACACCGACTGGCTTGTGTGTGTTTTTTCAGCGCGTGGAGAAGCTGTGGGAGACCATCGACCAGCTGTACCTGGAGTTCGCCAAGAGAGCAGCCCCCTTCAACAACTGGATGGACGGAGCCATGGAGGACTTGCAGGACATGTTCATTGTGCACAGCATTGAGGAGATTCAGGTAGGAAGCAAAGAGAGGGAGGGGGCATGATAGGTGGGGGGGGGGCATTCTTGTTACATCCATTTATCATTCCTCCCCTCCTTCACTTTCTCCTCTTCGTCATTCCCTTTGCTCCTCCTCTTCCTCAGAGTCTGATCACAGCCCATGACCAGTTCAAGGCCACCCTGCCAGAGGCTGATAAGGAGCGCGTTGCAACCATGGGCATCCAGAATGAGATCGTGAAGATCGCTCAGACCTACGGCATCAAGCTGTCAGGAGTCAACCCCTACACCAACCTTTCCCCCCAGGACATCACCGACAAATGGGATGCTGTGAGTACATGTCCATCTCTTTTTGATATTGTCTGCTCAGGGAGAGGGATTGACCCCTCTCGTTCTAGAGACGTTCTAAACAAACTCAATGCAACGATTCTTTGGTTATCATTCAAACTTTTAACACGGATCCATCAGGATGCCTCAAGCTCCAGGTCCAGTAATCAATTTTGTCCTTTATCTGCTTTGTGTAGGTGAAACACCTGGTGCCCCTCAGGGATCAGATGCTGCAGGAGGAGGTGGCCAGGCAGCAGTCCAACGAGAGGCTGAGGCGCCAGTTCGCTGCCCAGGCCAACATCATTGGACCCTGGATCCAGACCAAGATGGAGGTAACCAATACCCCACAGCTCAAACTCACATCTTCATTAGATTATTCCAGATCTGTTTTATGAGTGTTCAAGCATATCCTCTCAAGACAAAGTCGACAAATCCTGTATTTTAACACCTTTTATGTGATGTGTGTGTTTGGTTTGATTCTATGGAACCCAGGACTCCCTTTAAAACAGTTGCTATCCTGGCTGAATAAATCAAATTAAATGAATGAATCGTCATTGTATTCTAACACAGCCCCTCTTTCCTCCTGTAGGAGATCAGCCACGTGTCTGTGGACATCGCTGGCTCCCTGGAGGAACAGATGAGCAACCTGAAGCAGTACGAGCAGAACATCATAAACTACAAGTGCAACATCGACAAGCTGGAGGGAGACCACCAGCTCAGCCAGGAGTCCCTCATCTTCGACAACAAGCACACCAACTACACCATGGAGGTATTGCCACGGGGTTCCCATCTTTATGTCATCCTCTCCCCACCTTCTCTCTCTCCTCTCTCCCTGTCTGTATTGTAGACCTCTGTGAAGTCTTCAGATTCTAATCCTATATTCTCCTCCTCTCAGCATGTGCGTGTGGGCTGGGAGCAGCTCCTGACCACCATTGCCCGCACCATCAACGAGGTGGAGAACCAGATCCTGACCCGAGATGCCAAGGGCATCAGCCAGGAGCAGCTCAACGAGTTCAGAGCCTCATTCAACCACTTTGACAGGGTAAGACCGAGCTTGCGCTAGGAATCGTTACGCTTAACATTACATCCCTTTCCTGCCCATGTGGCTTAGTGATCTTTGTTTTTCCTTTTGTAGAAGAGAAATGGTATGATGGACCCAGATGACTTCCGCGCCTGTCTCATCTCCATGGGATACGATCTGGTGAGTCGGACTGCTTCAGGACCAGTGTTGACAACTTAACGACTTTGTTTTTTTCAGACCCCCTCCAGTGACTTTTATTGGTAAATGATTCTAGCCACAAATTCTTCTACTTTTCAGGCTGCGGACGGTTTTGAGACTGAGGGGTTTCTATGGTTTTGACAGCATTTAGCGACTTTTTCACTCAATTCTGCTGCAAATGAGAGTGGGAGAAGCTGTCTGTGAAACAGAAGTTAAAGCAACGGAGCACACATTGGCAGAAAAGCACAAATGGAGGGGGTGTGCAGCGGGAGAGGGGGGCGAAAACGCTATGCCGGGCAGAGAAGCACAAGGAGAGGGGCTGAAAACGCTATGCCGGGCAGAGAAGCACAAGGAGTGGGGCTGAAAACTCTATGCCGGGGACCACAGCTTTTACAAGGCAAATTGATGCCGTGACTTCATCGGAGCCAATAGCAGATCTCACTTAAATTGTTGGCAACACTGTTCAGGACCCAGTCATTTGAGGAAATGGACATACAGTGCATTGGTTTTTCTGTGAGTAATTATTTGTTGTACTTATATAATAATTTCTTCCTTTCTCTCTCTCTCTCTCTGTCCCCCAGGGTGAGGTGGAGTTTGCCCGCATCATGACGCTGGTGGATTCCAACAACACAGGTGTGGTGACCTTCCAGGCCTTCATCGACTTCATGACCCGCGAGACGGCCGAGACAGACACCGCCGATCAGGTCATGGCCTCATTCAAGATCCTGGCCTCTGACAAGGTGAGTTGGGCAGCACCATTATTGCACCTATTCTTCTGCGAAGTCTGTCACATGGAGCCACTGATTTTGGTTGTGATGTCGGTGGTGGGACCCTTGATAACCCTTGTTGACCTGCGTCCTCCCCTCCCAGACATACATCACAGTGGAAGAACTGCGCAGGGAGCTGCCCCCAGAGCAGGCCGACTACTGCATCAGCCGCATGACCAGTTACATCGGCAGCGGCGCGCCCCCAGGCGCCCTGGACTACATCTCCTTCTCCAGTGCCCTGTACGGAGAGAGCGACTTATAAACACAACCCAGACCCTCTACTGTTCTGTTCTCCTTACCCTGTCCCAACCATACCCACATACTGTACACACACGCCCCCCCCCTCCAACCCACCCAACTCCAAGACCACCCACAGGCTTTGTTCCGATGCCCTGAACTTCATTAGTAACTGTCAGGTCAACCAAGAACCATTGAGAGAGCAAATATGAACTTTCACAATATCAGGATTCCTATATTCGTCACTGTCTGCAGTTTATGATTTCGCAATGTTTGGCCCAGCAAGGCCACTAGACTGTGAGTAGTTAAACTGAGGCACTTGTATCAGGACCTTTTTATTCTCATTGACTAAGGCACTAGGAGCAAAGCCGCCCTCATACTCACTCGGGCGACTAATGTTTTGGAGAAGGGAAAAAATTAAAGTACTTTAAGGAAGGAACTTGGTGTCAGATGTCTCTGATTGCGAAGGGTGCTGATGCATGCTATTTATGTCACTAGTTCCATCCAACTTGCCTGTCCTACTGAGCTGTGAGGTCATCGACGTCAGGTTTGGGGTCAAATCACTACATCCAATTTCACTACTTGCAGGTGTGAAGTATCTTAGGGTATAGTCCGGAATGTATGTGTGTTCTGGCCAAGACTGTGTGGGGGAACTGACTGTAGGGGGTAATACAAGTATAAGGGGTCTATGACAACGTACTGCAGTAGATGTCATTGTTCTCCCTCCACTGGTCAAGTCTAACTGTAGGGAAGGCTTTAGGAGAGCTCTTAAGTTAAGGTTCAGAATATGCTAGAACATGACTGTATGTGACAGGATAGAGGGACAATGAGAGAGCTCTTTTAACTAAGCAAGTCAGTTAAAATCAAATTCTTATCTACAATGACGGCCTAGGAACAGTGGATTAACTGCTTTGTTCAGGGGCAGAACGACCCATTTTTACCTTGTCAGCTCGGGGATTCAATCTAGCAACCTATGGGTTACTGGCCCAACACTCGAACCACTAGGCTACCTGCCGCCCCTCCACTCTAACCACTAGGCTACCTGCCGCCCCTCCACTCTAACCACTAGGCTACCTGCCGCCCCATGCATGTGCATTGGAATTTCCTTGGTTAACGGACACATGTTAGTGTCATATGCAATGTACGATTTGGAGGTTTGCGAGGATGATGAGCAGAAGGTTGGAGACTAAAAAGGCATCTCGGGACACTCAACTGAATAAAGTGCCCAGAGTTCAACTGTCCTCATGTTCTGTTAGTTGCGTTTAGCCTAAGCTTGCCCATAATCTCCCATTTTCCCAACCCATGCTTGTATACTCTCTTTCGCAATCTTCATTTCTCTTTAACAGTGACACCTGACGATACTTGGTGGTACTCCTTGAATCTTTGGTGCAACAGTTTACAGGAGCATAAGCATTTGGTTCTGAAGATCTCACCCCATCCACAATATGACAAGCTGATACACTCGAGTTTATTTAATTGACTTTTTTTAATTTTTTTAATCCTTGTATGTTTCAGTCTTTTACGCTTTAATGACAAAACAGAAAATAGTCTTCAATCAAATAAGTAAGATGACCGCTTCAAGCACATCATTGGGACAAAGGTATATCTGCAGTGCGTGTATGTATACAGTGGGGAGAACAAGTATTTGATACACTGCTGATTTTGCAGGTTTTCCTACTTACAAAGCATGTAGAGGTCGATAATTTTTATCATAGGTACACTTCAACTGTGAGACAGAATCGAAAACAAAAATCACATTGTATGATTTTTAATTAATTAGCATTTTATTGCATGACATAAGAATTTGATCACCTACCAACCAGTAAGAATTCTGGCTCTCACAGACCTGTTAGTTTTTCTTTAAGAAGCCCTCCTGTTCTCCACTCATTACCTGTATTAACTGCACCTGTTTGAACTGGTTACCTGTATAAAAGACACCTGTCCACACACTAAAGTAGACTCCAATCTCTCCACAATGGCCAAGACCAAAGAGCTGTGTAAGGGCATCGGGGATAAAATTGTAGACCTGCACAAGGCTGGAATGGGCTACAGGACAATAGGCAAGCAGGTTAGTGAGAAGGCAACAACTGTTAGCGCAATTATTAGAAAATGGAAGAAGTTCAAGATGACGGTCGGTCTGTCCCTCGGTCTGGGGCTCCATGCAAGATCTCACCTCGTGGGGCATTAATGATCATGAGGAAGGTGAGGGATCAGCCCAGAACTACACGGCAGGACCTGGTCAATGACCTGAAGAGAGCTGGGACCACAGTCTCAAAGAACCATTAGTAACACACTACACCGCCATGGATTAAAATCCTGCAGCGCACGCAAGGTCCCCCTGCTCAAGCCAGCGCATGGCCAGGCTCGTCAGAAGTTAGCCAATGACCATCTGGATGATCCAGAGGAGGAATGGGAGAAGGTCATGTGGTCTAATGAGACAAAAATAGCTTTTTGGTCTAAACTCCACTTGCCGTGTTTGGAGGAAGAAGAAGGATGAGTACAACCCCAAGAACACCCTCCCAACCGTGAAGCATGGAGGTGGAAACATCATTCTTTGGGGATGCTTTTCTGCAAAGGGGACAGGACGACTGCACTGTATTGAGGGGAGGATGGATGGGGCCATGTATCACGAGATCTTGGCCAACAACCTTCCCTCAGTAAGAGCATTGAAGATGGGTCGTGGCTGGGTCTTCCAGCATGACAACGGCCCGAAACACACAGCCAGGGCAACTAAGGAGTGGCCTAGCCAGACCTGAACTCAATAGAAGTTCTTTGGAGGGAGCTGAAAGTCCGTATTGCCCAGCGACAGCCCCGAAACCTGAAGAATCTGGATACGGTCTGTATGGAGGAGTGGGCCAAAAACCCTGCTGCAGTGTTTGCAAACCTGGTCAAGAACTACAGGAAACGTATGATCTCTGTAATTGCAAACACAGGTTTCTGTACCAAATATTAAGTTCTGCTTTTCTGATGTATCAAATACTTATGTCATGCAATAAAATGCAAATTAATTACTTAAAATTCATATGAATTACTTATCATACAATGTGATTCTGGATTTTTGTTTTCGATTCCGTCTCTCACAGTTGAAGTGTACCTATGATAAAAATTACAGACCTCTACATGCTTTGTAAGTAGGAAAACCTGCAAAATCAGCAGTGTATCAAATACTTGTTCTCCCCACTATATATGTGTATATATATATATATATATATAGTACACGTACCATGTAAAAATACTTGCTTAGCAACCACAAGCTTTGATGCAGACAAGTCTGCAAATATTCTAGATTTCTGTATTGTTTGTGTTTATTTCAATGACAACCCATGCTACGCACACATTCACAAGCATTTGGAGGTTCTCACACAAACAAAAACACACACTCGCAAAAGTAACAGTAACTCACAGAAAAATACTAAAAGCGAAAACAGGTCCAGTTACCACAAAACATTTCTGTAAATAAGAATCAATTGATATTACTTTCACCAAACTGACAACTTTTTTTTATGCACAGAGTAACACTGAGGGAAATTCTATCAATAATATCAATGACCACTGAAATTTGCTTCACATAACACTGCTTGAAAAAAAAGAAAGTACAACACAGCCACGAGAACAGCTGGAGTTAACCTTGCCAATCCACTGAAAGAAGAGCCATAGCATATGAATGAGGAAATGCATCTCAAAAAAGGCAAATTTGTTATTTTGTTGCTTGAACCCACCTTAGAAAATAGGAACATGGCAAAGCATTAAAATCTATGGCCTCAATCCATTAGCGCTGTCAATCCATGTCATCATGTAACAACTCTCCTTAATCATTGGCTTTTCTTTCCACTGCTCAGCAAGATTATTATAGTAAACTGAAATAAATAATTATCAAACATGTTTGAAAAACTAAAACGATATTTGACTCCAACAGAAATCATCAAATGTTCAGTTTGAGTTTTTTTAATCTTCTAAACTTTGGACAACAATGAAATGAGGGTTTTCAAGCTTCTGAACTTGGCAGGTAAGTAATGCTTGGAGATAGTGAGGTTTCGAATAGGCCTAGCTTGTTTATCACTAACGACCAAGGAAGAAATCTGGTACTTTCTGTCCCTAACACTAAAACTGAAAATAAATCATATCAAAAATGAAAATAGTTTTTATAAAACTCAAACTAAATAAAAAATAGTAAATTTGGTCTGAAAACTAGCAAATTGAACTTCAAACAAAAATTAAAAAAACAAATAGAAAAACAACTATAATAACCTTGGTGCCCAGGAAGCATAGAGTGAGTGACTATGTCTGGGTTGGCCTCTAGGTGGCGGTCTTGTTGTAGCCAAACAGCCCCACTGGCAGGTACTTCACATGGGTGGGCCACTGGGCAGCCAGCTGGAAGAACTTCACATCAGTCCACTCCACGCCATCCACAGACACTGAAAAATATCCAACAGTTTCATGACTCCCATCTACAAACACTGAAAAATAAACAAGCATGTTGAATCGGGTTCAGTCCCACTGGGCACAAACTGGTTGAATCAACATGGTTTCAAATTAATTTGTAATTTTTTAAAATTTATTTATTTATTTATTTTTTAAATTTGTCGTATTGACATGGAAAATACATTGGATTTGAAAAACTGTTGTTTTGAGGGGGAAATGTCAACTACAAGATTGTCATCACAGTAACCAATTTAACATAGACAAACCTGGGCCGCACCTCCTACTGGAGAGTTGATCTATCTACAACTTTCCATTTGGCCAACTCACCAAGGGTTTTAAGCATGCCCAGCCCTGCTTAGCGTTGATATTTGTCAAATTACTTCTACCAATGTGCTTTCGTGAGTAGCACCTTAGTACCTGCTGCCCTATATACATAGACTTGAAATCAATGGACACTTTCATAATGTTGCATTACACATCAATTATGTATCTACTGTATCTTACTCTATGCCGCTCTGACATTGCTCGTCCAACTATTTGTATATTCTTAATTCCATTCCTTTACTTTAGATTTGTGTGTATTGTTGTGAAATTGCTAGATACTTCTTGTTGGAGCTAGAAACACAAGCATTTTGCTACACCCGCAACATCTGCTAAACAAGTATGTGAACGATTTGATTATTGAGGGATCTCTTAACTAAATAGATTCACAGTTGCAATCGAAGTCATTCCAAAGGGTAGGTTTAAGAGTGCAAATTAAATGTTACCATACTTTGTAAGTCCTATATCATCAATGATACTATTTAGGCCTACAGTATATCTAGTATTTGCGAAGTCAACAGCTATTGTTTCAATTCAACCCAGGGTTCAACTTAAAATAGACCTTTTTATTTTTGTATTTTTTTTTCACCTTTATTTAACCAGGTAGGCAAGTTGAGAACAGGTTCTCATTTACAATTGCGACCTGGCCAAGATAAAGCAAAGCAGTTCGACACATACAACAACACAGAGTTACACGTGGAGTAAAACAAACATACAGTAGAAAAATAAGTCTATATACAATGTGAGCTAGTGAGGTGAGATAAGGGAGGTAAAGGCAAAAAAAGGCCATGGTGGCGAAGTAAATACAATATAGCAAGTAAAACACTGGAATGGTAGATTTGCAGTGGAAGAATGTGCAAAATAGAGATATACATAATGGGATGTAAAGGAGCAAAATAAATACAGAAGGGAAAGAGGTAGTTGTTTGGGATAAATTATAGATGGGCTATGTACAGGTGCAGTAATCTGTGAGCTGCGCTGACAGCTGGTGCTTAAAGCTAGTTAGGGAGATAAGTGTTTCCAGTTTCAGAGGTTTTTGTACTTCGTTCCAGTCATTGGCAGCAGAGAACTGTAAGGAGAGGCGGCCAAAGGAAGAATTGGTTTTGGGGGTGACCAGAGAGATATACCTTCTGGAGCGCGCGCTACAGGTGGGTGCTGCTATGGTGACCAGCGAGCTGAGATAAGGGGGGACTTTACCTAGCAGGGTCTTGTAGATGACCTGGAGCCAGTGGGTTTGGCGACGAGTATGAAGCGAGGGCCAGCCAACGAGAGCGTACATGTCGCAGTGGTGGGTAGTATATGGGGCTTTGGTGACGAAACGGATGGCACTGTGATAGACTTCATCCAATTTATTGAGTAGGGTATTGGAGGCTATTTTGTAAATGACATTGCCGAAGTCGATGATTGGTAGGATGGTCAGTTTTACAAGGGTATGTTTGGCAGCATGAGTGAAGGATGCTTTGTTGCAAAATAGGAAGCCAATTCTAGATTTAACTTTGGATTGGAGATGTTTGATGTGAGTCTGGAAGGAGAGTTCACAGTCTAACCAGACACCTAGGTATTTGTAGTTGTTCACACATTCTAAGTCAGTGCCGCCCAGAGTAGTGATGTTGGACAGGCGGGCAGGTGCAGGCAGCGATCATTTGAACAGCATGCATTTAGTTTTACTTGTCTTTAAGAGCAATTGGAGGCAACGGAAGGAGAGTTGTATGGCATTGAAGCTCGCCTGGAGGGTTGTTAACAAAGAAGGGCCAGACGTATACAGAATGGTGTCTGCGTAGAAGTGGATCAGAGACTCACCAGCAGCAAGAGCGACATCATTGATGTATACAGAGAAGAGTCAGTCCAAGAATTGAACCCTGTGGCACCCCCATTGAGACTGCCAGAGGTCCGGACAACAGACCCTCCGATTTGACACACTGAACTCTATCAGAGAAGTAGTTGGTGAACCAGGCGAGGCAATCATTTGAGAAACCAAGGCTGTCGAGTTTGCCGATGAGGATGTGGTGATTGACAGAGTCAAAAGCCTTGGCCAGGTTAATGAATACGGCTGCAAAGTATTATTTCTTATTGATGGTGGTTAAGATATCGTTTAGGACCTTGAGCGTGGCTGAGGTGCACCAATGACCAGCTCTGAAACCAGATTGCATAACGGAGAAGGTAAGGTGGGATTCGAATGGTGGGATTCGGTAATCTGTTTGTTGACTTGGCTTTCGAAGACCTTAGAAAGGCAGGGTAGGATAGATATAGGTCTGTAGCAGTTTGGGTCAAGAGCGTCCCCCCCTTTGAAGAGGGGGATGACCGTAGCTGCTTTCCAATTTTTGGGAATCTCAGACGACACGAAAGAGGTTGAACAGGGTAGCAATAGGGGTGGCAACAATTTCGGCAGATAATTTTAGAAAGAAAGGGTCCAGATTGTCTAGCCCAGCTGATTTGTAGGGGTCTAGATTTTGCAGCTCTTTCAGAACATCAGTTGACTGGATTTGGGAGAAGGAGAAATGGGGAAGGCTTGGGCGAGTTGCTGTGGGGGGTACAGTGCTGTTGACCGGGGTAGGGGTAGCCAGGTGGAAAGCAAGGCCAGCTGTAGAAAAATGCTTATTGAAATTCTCAATTATAGTGGATTTATCGGTGGTGACAGTGTTTCCTATCTCCAGTGCAGTGGGCAGCTGGGAGGAGGTGTTCTTATTCTCCATGGACTTTACAGTGTTCCAGAACATTTTTGAGTTTGTGTTGCAGGAAGCAAATTTCTGCTTGAAAAAGCTAGCCTTGGCTTTTCTAACTGCCTGTGTATGTTGGTTTCTTGCTTCCCTGAAAAGTTGCATATCACGGGGGCTGGTTGATGCTAATGCAGAACGCCATAGGATGTTTTGGTTAAGGGCAGTCAGGTCTGAAGAGAACCAAGGGCTATATCCGTTCCTGGTTCTAAATTTCTTGAATGGGGCATGCTTATTTAAGATGGTGAAGAAGGCATTTTCTAAAAATAACCAGGCATCCTCTACTGAAGCGATGAGATCAATATCCTTCCAGGATACCCCGGCCAGGTCGATTAGAAAGGCCTGCTCGCTGAAGTGTTTGACAGTGATGAGTGAAGGTCGTTTGACCGCTGACCCATTATGGATGCAGGCAATGATCGCTGAGATCTTGGTTGAAAACAGCAGTATTTAGAGGGTGTATTTAGAGGGCAAGTTGGTTAGGATGATATCTATGAGGGTGCCCGTGTTTACGGCTTTGGGGTGATACCTGGTAGGTTTATTGATAATTTGTGTGAGATTGGGGGCATCAAGCTTAGATTGTAGGATGGCTGGGGTGTTAAGCATGTTCCAGTTTAGGTCACCTAACAGCATCTGAAGATAGATGGGGGGGCAATCAGTTCACATAATGGTGTCCAGAGCACAGATGGGCGTTCAGGTAACGTTGCGACGGAGGGGCCAGTTGGATAACTCCCTCGGGCAGATAACATTGGTAGTCCAGTTGTGAAGGCTCGGTGCGGCTCCGCATCGGCAGTAAAACGGGTCCGGATAGGTGATTGTAGCCCAGGAGTGGCTGATTGAACTGTTTAGTCACACGGATAGCAGCTAGCTGCGAGATCCAGGTGTAAATGTCCAGAGCTTGCGGTTGAAATCCGGGGATATGGAGATATGGATATCAAATCAAAATGTAAATGCACTTTAAATAAAGTTTGATTTGATTTAGTCCTATTCTTGCATTTAACATTTGATTTGATTTTTGTCCTATTCTTTAACTTAAGATTTTTGCTTCAGATGGAGACATGAATTCAACATATGAATTGTCAATTTGTAGACAAACTGAAATTGAAGCCAGACTAAATCAGTGGCACAAAAGATACATCTCCTGGTGCGCAAAACTCAGCTGCTGGTATTTTTCCATGGGATTCTGAGACGAAAGCAGGCTTCCACGAACGGCATATCAATGAAGAGATATGTGAAAAAACACCTTGAGGGTTGATTCTAAACAACGTTTGCCATGTTTCGGTCGATATTATGGAGTTCATTTGGAAAAAAAGTTTGACGTTTTGGTGACTGAATTTTCAGTTAGTTTCAGTAGCCAAATGTGATGTACAAAACGGAGCGATTTCTCCTACACAAAGAATCTTTCAGGAAAAACTGGACATTTGCTATGTAACTGAGAGTCTCCTCATTGAAAACATTCGAAGTTCTTCAAAGGTAAATTATTTTATTTTATTGGTTTTCTGTTTTTTGTGAAAATGTTGCGTGCTAAATGCTACGCTAAATGCTACAATAGCTATCAAAACTCTTACACAAATGCTTGATTTTCTATGGTTCAAAAGCATATTTTGAAAATCTGAGATGACAGTGTTGTTAAGAAAAGGCTAAGCTTGAGAGCAGGCATATTTATTTCATTTCATTTGCGATTTTTATAAATCGTTAACGTTGCGTTATGGTAATGAGCCTGAGGCTGTATTCACGATCCCGGATACGGGATGGGTAAATTCAAGAAGTTAAGGAGAGAGATTGGTCTATAGGAGGCGCACTTTAGCGGGTGTTTCCCTTTCTTGTGGATTACAGTAATCACTGCTTGAAAGAAGGACTCTGGAAAGCAGTTGTCTTCTCTGGCTTTTTTAAGTACCTCCATAAGGCAGGGGACCAACAGCTCCCTAAATTCTTCATAGAACTCTGGAGGGAAGCCATCCTCCCCAGGAGATTTATTAGAAGGTAAGGATTTAATGGCCTCCAACAATTCAGGAACTGAGAAGTGTTCACTCAGGCGCTCGCCGTCTTCGCCTGACAGGCATGGGAGGTTGAGAGAGGAGAGAAAGGAGTCCATCTCTGATAGATCATCGCTTGATTGGGAAGTGTAGAGGTCTTCATAGTATTTCTTAAAAGTATTATTAATTTCAGTAGGGTCGAAAGATATCTCTTTAGTAAGAGTTTCTATGGCATTAATTGTCCTCTTACTTTCCTCTGCTTTCAGTTGCCATGCCAATACTTTGTGAGCTTTCTCTCCAAGCTCATAATAACGCTGTTTTGATTTAGTGATGGCCCTCTCAGCTTGATATGTGTTCAGAATATTATATTTAAGTTTTTTATTTACCAAAAGCCTGTATAGATCTTTAGTCGGGCCTCTTTGGTAGGTTTTCTCTCGCTCGGAGATTTCAGATTCAAGGGCACTCAGTTCCGCACAGTGTTTTTTCTTCAGCCCTTTAGTAAAGGAAATAATCTGTCCCCTCAGATAGGCCTTCAATATGTCCCAAAGAATGAAGCTGTCAGGAGCAGAGGGTTTGTTTGTCAAAGTAAAAATATTGATCTGCTCTTTGATGAATGCACAACATTCAGGTTGCTTTTTAGGAGTGTAGAATTTAGTCTCCATCTATATGCTCCATTTACCTTGGTAGGAATGGAGATTGATAATACCAGAGGAGAATGGTCACTAAGCAATCTGGGGAGATACTCGACATCTAACACTATGAAACAGTTGTGCCGAAAGTAAAAAGTTATCTATGCGTGTGTGTGTCTTGTGTGGGTGTGAATAAAAAGAGTAGTCCCTATCCAGTGGGTGCAACTGTCTCCAGATGTCTAGTAAATTGAGATCTTTCATGAATGACATGGTGAGCTTGCCAGCTTTGGTAAGAAGTGAGGGTTTATCAGAAGACCTATCAAGAACTGTATCTAAGCAAAAATTAAAATCTCCTCCAACCAGTAGCCATCCTGGTGGTGCTTGAGCAACCTGAAGGAAGATATTCTGAATAAACATATGGTCATCGAAGTTAGGAGCATAAATATTCAATAGGGTCCAAGACTCTGAAAACATATGCCCCTGCACCAAAACAAACCTGCCAGAGGGATCAGAGATGGTGTTGTTGTTGATAAGTGTCTACTTATCAAAATTGCAGTTCCTCTTGCGTTGGAGTTAAAAGAGGATGCAAAAACTTGTCCTACCCATTCCCTCTTCAATTTCTTGTGTTCACTGGCTGTAAGATGTGTTTCTTGTAAAAACACAATGTCAGCCTTTAATTTCTTAAGGTATGTATAGACTATTTTCCTTTTAATCGGGCTGTTAAGACCTTTTACGTTGAATGTGACATATTTTAGTGGATTAAGCATAGGTTGGGTTTCAAAAATAATAATAATTTACCTTTGAAGAACTTTGAATGTTTTGCATGATACTTCCGGCGCCGACAGAGATGGCCGCCTCGCTTCGCGTTCTAGGAAACTATGCAGTTTTTTGTTTTTTTACGTGTTATTTCTTACATTAGTACCCCAGGTCATCTTAGGTTTCATTACATACAGTCGAGAAGAACTACTGAATATAAGATCAGCGTCAACTCACCATCAGTACGACCAAGAATATGTTTTCCGCGACGCGGATCCTGTGTTCTGCCTTACAAACAGGACAACGGAATGGATCGCTTGCAGCGACCCAAGAAAACGACTCAGAAAAAGAGGGAAACGTAGCGGTCTTCTGGTCAGACTCCGAACAAGGGCACATCGCGCACCACTCCCCAGCATTCTTCTTGCCAATGTCCAGTCTCTTGACAACAAGGTTGACGAAATCCGAGCAAGGGTAGCATTCCAGAGGGACATCAGAGACTGCAACGTTCTCTGCTTCACGGAAACATGGCTTACTGGGAAGACGCTATCCGATGCGGTGCAGCCAACGGGTTTCTCCACGCATCGCGCCGACAGAAACAAACATCTTTCTGGTAAGAAGAGTGGCGGGGCGTATGCCTCATGACTAACGAGACATGGTGTGATGAAGGAAACATACAGGAACTCCTGGTGAACAGGAAATCCTTCTGTTCACCTGATTTAGAATTCCTCACAATCAAATGTAGACCGCATTATCTTCCAAGAGAATTCTCTTCGATTATAATCACAGCCGTATATATCCCCCAAGCAGACACATCGATGGCTCTGAACGAACTTTATTTAACTCTTTGCAAACTGGAAACCATTTATCCGGAGGCTGCATTCATTGTAGCTGGGGATTTTAACAAAGCTAATCTGAAAACAAGACTCCCTAAATTTTATCAGCATATCGATTGTGCAACCAGGGGTGGTAAAACCTTGGATCATTGTTACTCTAACTTCCGCGAAGCATATAAGGACCTGCCCCGCCCCCCTTTCGGAAAAGCTGACCACGACTCCATTTTGTTGATCCCTGCCTACAGGCAGAAACTCAAACAAGAGGCTCCCACGCTGAGGTCTGTCCAACGCTGGTCCGACCAAGCTGACTCCACACTCCAAGACTGCTTCCATCACGTGGACTGGGACATGTTTCGTATTGCGTCAGATAAAAATATTGACGAATACGCTGATTCGGTGTGCGAGTTCATTAGAACGTGCGTCGAAGATGTCGTTCCCATAGCAACGATAAAAACATTCCCTAACCAGAAACCGTGGATTGATGGCAGCATTCGCGTGAAACTGAAAGCGCGAACCACTGCTTTTAATCAGGGCAAGGTGTCTGGCAACATGACCGAATACAAACAGTGCAGCTATTCCCTCCGCAAGGCTATTAAACAAGCTAAGCGTCAGTACAGAGACAAAGTGGAATCTCAATTCAACGGCTCAGACACAAGAGGCATGTGGCAGGGTCTACAGTCAATCACGGACGACAAGAAGAAACCCAGCCCAGTCACGGACCAAGGTGTCTTGCTCCCAGGCAGACTAAATAACTTTTTGCCCGCTTTGAGGACAATACAGTGCCACTGACACGGCCTGCAACGAAAACATGCGGTCTCTCCTTCACTGCAGCCGAGGTGAGTAAGACATTTAAACGTGTTAACCCCGCAAGGCTGCAGGCCCAGACGGCATCCCCAGCCGCGCCCTCAGAGCATGCGCAGACCAGCTGGCCGGTGTGTTTACGGACATATTCAATCAATCCCTATACCAGTCTGCTGTTCCCACATGCTTCAAGAGGGCCACCATTGTTTCTGTTCCCAAGAAAGCTAAGGTAACTGAGCTAAACGACTACCGCCCCGTAGCACTCACTTCCGTCATCATGAAGTGCTTTGAGAGACTAGTCAAGGACCATATCACCTCCACCCTACCTGACACCCTAGACCCACTCCAATTTGCTTACCGCCCAAATAGGTCCACAGACGATGCAATCTCAACCACACTGCACACTGCCCTAACCCACCTGGACAAGAGGAAAACCTATGTGAGAATGCTGTTCATCGACTACAGCTCGGCATTCAACACCATAGTACCCTCCAAGCTCGTCATCAAGCTCGAGACCCTGGGTCTCGACCCCGCCCTGTGCAACTGGGTACTGGCCTTCCTGACGGGCCGCCCCCAGGTGGTGAGGGTAGGCAACAACATCTCCTCCCCGCTGATCCTCAACACGGGGCCCCACAAGGGTGCGTTCTGAGCCCTCTCCTGTACTCCCTGTTCACTCACGACTGCGTGGCCACGCACACCTCCAACTCAATAATCAAGTTTGCGGACGACACAACAGTGGTAGGCTTGATTACCAACAACGACGAGACTGCCTACAGGGAGGAGGTGAGGGCCCTCGGAGTGTGGTGTCAGGAAAATAACCTCACACTCAACGTCAACAAAACTAAGGAGATGATTGTGGACTTCAGGAAACAGCAGAGGAACACCCCCTATCCACATCGATGGAACAGTAGTGGAGAGGGTAGCAAGTTTTAAGTTCCTCGGCATACACATCACAGACAAACTGAATTGGTCCACTCACACTGACAGCGTCGTGAAGAAGGCGCAGCAGCGCCTCTTCAACCTCAGGAGGCTGAAGAAATTCGGCTTGTCACCAAAAGCACTCACAAACTTCTACAGATGCACAATCGAGGGCATCCTGGCGGGCTGTATCACCGCCTGGTACGGCAACTGCTCCGCCCTCAACCGTAAGGCTCTCCAGAGGGTAGTGAGGTCTGCACAACGCATCACCAGGGGCAAACTACCTGCCCTCCAGGACACCTACACCACCCGATGTTACAGGAAGGCCATAAAGATCATCTAGGACATCAACCACCCGAACCACTGCCTGTTCACCCCGCTATCATCCAGAAGGCGAGGTCAGTACAGGTGCATAAAAGCTGGGACCGAGAGACTGAAAAACAGCTTCTATCTCAATGCCATCAGACTGTTAAACAGCCACCACTAACATTGAGTGGCTGCTGCCAACACACTGTCATTGACACTGACCCAACTCCAGCCACTTTAATAATGGGAATTGATGGGAAATGATGTAAATATATCACTAGCCACTTTAAACAATGCTACCTTATATAATGTTACTTACCCTACATTATTCATCTCATATGCATACGTATATACTGTACTCTACATCATCGACTGCATCCTTATGTAATACATGTATCACTAGCCACTTTAACTATGCCACTTTGTTTACTTTGTCTACATACTCATCTCATATGTATATACTGTACTCGATACCATCTACTGTATGCTGCTCTGTACCATCACTCATTCATATATCCTTATGTACATATTCTTTATCCCCTTACACTGTGTATAAGACAGTAGTTTTGGAATTGTTAGTTAGATTACTTGTTGGTTATCACTGCATTGTCGGAACTAGAAGCACAAGAATTTCGCGACACTCGCATTAACATCTGCTAACCATGTGTATGTGACAAATAAAATGTGATTTGATTTTAAATGTGTAACTGAATAGAAATCTATCATATGCAGATAATTAGGAAATGTTTCAACTTTGGTTTGAGCACAAAAGTGACCTGTGTGTCTCTTTAAGAAGGAAACAATAAACATAGAAAAAAGGAAGAAAAAAATAATAAAAATCCCACCCACCCCGATTGTCAGACTAGAACAACAGTCCCAACAATCAAACATGAATACACTTGTAGAGATACGTTGCTCCTCGCTTTCCATCTTGCTCTTCTTGGTGTAAACTAAAACCTGTGAGCTCTCTAAATTGAAAACAAACGTTGCCCACAGTAAGGGATGCTTGAGTCTCTTTTCGAAAGATTAACATAAATGAGGGAGAAAGCAGTGGGCCTAAACCCACTTATTGCTTCGCCCAGTAGATATGGACTAAACCAAAATATACTCTCCTGTAAATATAATTGAACTCACCCCGGGAAGATACGGTTAGTTGAAAATGTACAAATCAATTAAAGTGACCGGGAGATACCAGCAGTTGAATCGGGATAAGAGAAAACAAACGAACTGCATTTTATCCCCCAGAGAGACCGTCCTGGCTCAGACGTTGCTCAGTTCTTTGAGAAAAGTGTGCACTTCTCCCGGCGTGTTGAAGAGATGGCTTCGGCCTTTGTACTGAACTTTCATCCGCGCAGGGTGGATGAGGTAGCCGGTGATGTTCTTCTCCTTCAGTGCTTTGGCGGCAGGTCTGAACTGCTTGCGGCGTCTGGCGAGGTCCGCGCTCATATCTGGGAAAAGGCTGACCCTCTTTCCATCGATGCCGATGTCCCCTTTGGCTCTTGCGAGTTGCAGTATCTTCTCTCCGTCTTGGAAACGGAGGAACCTGATCAGGACGGCTCGTGGGGGCTCATCTGGCCGGGGTTTCGGCGCTGATGTTCTGTGGGCGCTTTCGATATCCAGCGGCTTGGTGAAGTTGATTATGCCTAGTACCTCCGGGATCCATTGAGTGAAGAAACGGACCGGGTCACGGCCCTCGCTGTCCTCTTTCAATCCCACCACACGGATATTACTACGTCTACTCTGGTTCTCCATCTGATCTACCTTGTTTTTGAGGTAGGCATTGTCCTTTTGCAGTTGTGTCAAGACCTGGTCATGTCAGGCGATGGTATCTTCAACTGTGCTAATGCGCAACTCTGCCTCAGTCGTTCTCAAAAAGAGATCATTCATGGAGGATTTCAGGTCGTCAATGGAAGAATGGAGTTCAGCCGATTTCTTATCAATTTTCAGAGAAAGACCTCTGTTACCATCCTGAATTTCCCAGAGGAGAGTAGCCAGCATGTCGGCAGGCTCGCAAGAGGCTGCTGAGAGCAACAGTCTGGAACTGTTGTCTGAGTTATGAGGGCTAATGCTAATCTTGCTAGCTGTAGCATTATCGTTATCTTGGGAATCAACAACGTTTTGGTCGTCCTTCTTGCCTCTCGGTCGGAGGTCCATGGCTCTTTGGGAAGGTAAGTACTTGACAATTTATCAGCCGATGTTAGAATATTGTTTCAACGTTGTTATTTAGGTAAAAATAGAATAACTTTGAAGAGCTCCGTTTGTCAACGTCTGCTCAGCTCCGCGGCATCACGTGCTCCCAGCACAGCATCTATTAACAGCATTGATTACTTGCACTATGCGCTAACAATGTAATCCCAACTGCAATCCAGGTTATGTGGTTGTGCTATTAGACGAAGCACAGTGATAACTCATTAGGTTGAAGAATAAATAAATATCTGACATTGTATTCCCGTTTGTGATTTTAATAATAATAATAATAATAATAATAATATATGCCATTTAGCAGACGCTTTTATCCAAATACTTACAGTCATTGTGCATACATTCTACGTATGGGTGGTCCCGTTACCCTGGCGTTACAAGCGCCATGCTCTACCAACTGAGCTACAGAAGGACCACATTTTAGATTGTTGATAACACAGTTGGGAAATCAACAAACTTCTAGCTGTCTTTTTTGAGTGGGTGAATTTTAAAAAAAAAGGTTGAAATCTCATTGATCAACAGCTCAACCAAATATGACCCAAATGTCCACGTTGAAATGACGTGGTGTACCTTTTAGGCTGGTCTGCTGCTGCTTGGTAGAACAGATGAGTCTGGTGATGCCCTCAACCACCTGGCTTTTAGAGTCCACATCCCTCTCTTTGGGCTTCTTCCCCAGGAATATGGTGGAGACTGTGGACACGGAGGAGATGAGCATACAGGGGGGGGGTTAAAACCAAAACACACAACAGCATGCATCCATTGCATACTTCTCCTTTCAGTTAGTACATTTACTTAGTCATTATCTACCCCAAATTAGTTGATTGACAAACTGCATGTGCTGGACAGTCCACTATCTTCCCACCCTCCTCCTCACCTTTCTTGTTCTTCTCCTTGGTGACCACAGTCATAGCCATGGTGTTGGCCTGGGGCTGGTTCTCAGTGGAGCCCCCTCCTGGCAGCCTGCTGACCTGCAGGGAACGGAAGGCACTCTTCAGGGTGTTCTTGGAGCCCTTGTCACACCGCTCCCCGTCCTTCTTCCGCTCTGAGCATGTCGCTACCCAATAATCCACCGTCAGCCCAATGGTGTCCACCCCATGGGACATATTAGGGCTCCTGGGAGAGAGGTAGAGAGTGTGGCAGACAGTGTACGAAAAACAACTATTGCTCAACAATGTACTCAAAAACGTGTTTAACTGCAGGGATGGGAATTAACTTCTCATGTTAGACTGTTGTACACTGTGGTTGTCATACCCCAGACCGCTACTCAGGGAGGGAGACGGAGGTGGGGTGACAGCCTCTCTGGTCATCCCTGTGGGAGATCCATGGGCGGGTGGGGAGGTGGAGGGAACAGCCAAGCTAACACTAACAGCCTCCTCAGAGTCTCCACCTGTAGGCCCAAATCAACACGGTCCTTAACACTGCTCAGGGACAGACTGGAGAGAGAAAGGTAAACATTAACAGACAATAGGTACTCCAGAAATATGAACCCACCTGAATACGCCGGATTCGGTTCAATCAACCCTACTTTCACCACCTGTTTCACACACAGGGATCAGTTCATTAGTATCAGCGTTACACTCCAGGGTTGTACTTGGGAATCGTTTGGATATCCCCCGTCTGTCCGTTTGCATTGAAGCAATAATTATGATAAGAGGCATCATTTGCCAAATTGACTGCCTCAATGTTAGTATTGATGGAAACCATCAGTACTGATTTACTTACCCCAACAAAGGGAACAAATTTCTGGTAAGAGTCTTCGTCATATCTGGTAAGGTGGAAATAATGAGTGGCCAATAAAATAGTTCTCTTCCTAAAACATACCTGATTAACATCATATAAACTGAGTGTACAAAACATTAAGAACACATTAAGAGCACACCCCCCTCAATTCGTCGGGGCATGGACTCTACGAGGTGTCAAAAGCGTTCCACAGGGATGCTGGCCAATGTTGATTCCAATGTTTCCCACAGTTGTGTCAAGTTCACTGGACGTCCTTTGGGTGGTGGACCATTCTTGATGCATACAGGATGATATTGAGTATGAAAAACCCAGCAGCGTTGCAATTCTTGACACAAACCGGTGCGCCTGGCACCTACTACCATACCCCGTTCGAAGGCACTTCAATCTTTTGTCTTGTCCATTCACCATCTGAACGGCACAAACACACAATCCATCTCTCAAGGCTTAAAAACCCTTCTTCAACCTGTCTCTTCCCCTTCGTCTACATGGATTGGAGTAGGTTTTAACAAGTGACATCAATAAGGGATCATAGCTTCCTGTCGTGTGCTCTTAATGTTTAGTACACGCAGCGTAAATCAGCCACGCAGGCCACTCCACTCACGTCTTGTACTTGCAGGTGAGCATGGCCTCAGCGATAGGCAACTGGTGTGTGACAGAGACACTGCTGATGTACTGGCTGATCCTCCCAGCCACGTCCACGCCGTCTGCAGCTGGAGCCGCTGGTAGGGAAGGGGAACAGACAGTCAGTCTGTAGGGAACGCAAGGCTGTGACCAGATCTGAACTGACTAACCCTAGTAACTAAGGAAGAGATGGGGCAGCTTGCAGAGAGCGCATCCTCCAGTCAAATACCATTAATATGCTGATCAAGGCAGATTAAGTTCCCAAAGACACACGCTCGACTGCTTTCCAGCTCAGTGGAACTGTTTGTAAAACAAAGCATATTGATTTATAAACTGAAATGAAATAGTCCTTCAGTCTGTGTTGCCGCTAATAGCACAAAACGAAAAGCGCCCTTGTGAGCGAGCGAGCGAGAGAGAGAGCGAGAGCGAGAGAGAGAGAGAGAGAGAGAGAGAGAGAACGAGAGAGAGAACGAGAGAGAGAGCGAGAGAGAGAACGAGAGAGAGAGAGAACGAGAGAGAGAGAGAGAGAGAGAGAGAGAGAGAGAGAGAGAACGAGAGCAAGAGAACGAGAGCAAGAGGGAGAGAGAGGTGTGGTGTTTACTAGAGTGAGGGGGCTCCAGGCGACTGAACAGGTCTCTCCAGGCATTGTCCAGGAACACAGAGCTGTAGCGAGGGTCCAGGGAGGCTAGGTGCTTAGCGACAGGGTGACAGCCTGGAGGCAGAGTAGAGGCAGCCACAATGAGTCACACACCCAACCCACTCAGTACTGCAGCTCTGAGCAGAGCAGCTGTACCATACTGCGCTTCAGCTATATGTGACATAATGATTGGAGCAACTCATTGTCAGGAGGAGGTTTCAGAACATGAGAGTGGGTGTTTTTGTAAATCTTTGTTTATGCTACAGCTGAAGAGGCTTATTTATTTATATATATATTTATATATATATATATAAAGCATTACATAACCATGCTAGATATGTACCATACTATCCCACTGGGCACAAACTGGTTGAATCAAGGTTGTTTCCACGTAGTTTGTCAACATACTGTAATGTGGAATCTACGCGATTTTTGGTTGAGATGGAGACGTGAATATAACGTCTCAATTCTTAATTTGCAGACAAACTGGAATTAACGCCAGACTTAAGTCAGTGGCACAGATTGAACTATCCAAGCAGAAGATTCATCTCCTTCAAATGAGGATATTGGGTTGCGTTGACAACCAACCACAATTCAATAGGACTTTTGTTATTCCAGTAAATAGCCTAATGTCAAGGCTATCTTACAAACTAATGTAAACGTTCAACCTTAAAATGAGTAACACATCCATGGCCTCATTTTGCGATGACTGTAAATATAAATGTCTTCTTGTGTAATCATATAATGTGGCATGCATATAGGTGGTCGCCGGTCTGTGGAGATCTTCACAATTGCTGTCATAAATCTGCGCAGAATCTCAAACGGCATTGATCCCTCACACCATGTACTTTTAATGTAATCTCAACTGCAATCTTGGTCATTTGGATGTGCTATGAGATGAAGCACAGAGTGGTATAACACATTCATCTCTTGTAATAAGCAAACAAAATGATCTGACATTGTATTCCCATTTGAACTTGGCTGTGCTTTTAAAAATGTTGAAGTGAGGCGAAGGACCTTTTTGGGTGACAAGTGAACAACAACAAAACAATTGGACATTGTTTTTTCATTGGAATGTGGTTGTGCTCTGAGATGGTTGAAATCATAGTGGTGACACGTTGGAAATGTAACTAACTTTCGGATGTCTTTTTGAGTCGGTGAATATAGGTTGTAAATCTCATTGAGCATCGTCTCAACCAAATATTACCCAATTTTCCACGTTGAAATGACACGGTGTGCCCAGTGGGAAACATCTTACAGCAGTCACATTGTATAATACTGATCTTTTAGACCCAAGCACTGTGTTACATGGTATATAACATGTTTATATTACTGTTCTCAGGACCTGAACCGGTCTCTCTCTCACCCAGGGGGACCACCAGGAAGCGGATTAGGCTGAGCCAATCAGATGTTTTGTTGGCCAGCTGATTGACAAAGAAGTGCAGGATGGCCCCCAGGTAGCTCTGTCCCCCTGCCACCACCACCTTGACGGGCGGCGGCGTGGACGAGTTACAGTTACAGCTGCGGGGAGAGGAGGGCGGGTTTAGTGGACCACAATATAATAGGTTCCCTTCATTACCACACGATACATTGAACCAGCGAGTATTGATTCATTGGCTACTTACAACTTTTGGATGCGCGTGAGAAGGGTGGTGAGGACAGCCTGAATCTCCACCCCACAGCAGGTACACACTAACGGCTGTTTTTGAGCCAGCAGCACCTCGGACACATACTGCACACACGTTTACCAGAGGCCACAAACACATAGACACATATGAACACACATACGCAAAAGTAAATATGTCCACAGGGGAATGGAGGAGTGAGATAATGGAGGTGAAGATTGAAGTGAAGAATACCTGTCCCTGCCAATCACTGGTGTTGACCAGGACCAGGCTGTCCGGGAGGGTAGTGTCTGAGGAGAAGATCTGATTCAGCTGGTCATACACAGCCTTCCTGGGCACCTGCACCCCCCCACACACACACACATACACACACATATACATACATACATATACACATACACATACACATACATATACATACATACACATACACATACACATACACACACACATACACACACACATACACACACACATACATACACACACACACACACACACATACACACACACACGTACACACATACACATACACACAAAGTCAAATTCTGGGCATATTCAAATACATTGTCAAAAACTGGGCGCACACACACATGCTTCAATGAAATCCATCAACACAACAGGACAGTGCCTGTATGCAGCTGTAAGCGAGAAGTCAATTGCGGGTCTCAACTTCCTGCTGAGAGTAAGAATCTCAGAACACACAAGGTGAAACTTCAATATTCGGTAGTAGTTGGTAGTAGTTTTCCTCTTGTGATGTCAGTCACTGACAGTCACTCAATTAGCCCATGTCAGCTCACATTTTACAGATTGCTAGGTAAGTTAGTCTAGCCAGCTATATATATGTTGTAGTATGTCATGGCTGAATTACTGACCGGGCACATCAAGGCTCGAGGCCAGTAGCCATGATCTCCTGAGGGCCCCCCCCCATTGATTTTGTTAGTCAGTCTCACTCAGAGATTATATGAACCTGTGAAGTAACTGCAAAATGTGTAGAATTGCAACATTTTCTCTGCCCCAAAGCTAAATTTTTATTAACTTTAAAGCTACACATTTGCAACAGGATCACCACCACTCTGGATCACCCTCTGCAAACAAATCCTCAGCTCCATGGTGAGTATGGGTACGGACTAGCTCTGGTTAGGGTGGGGTGGGGTGGGGGGGGGGTCACCTGTGGGGTGTGGCTGAGCTCCGGTGACCTTTCACTGTCAGAGCTGTTGGTACGTTCGCTTAGTGGCTTGGACAGCGCTCGCCTCTCCTTCATTGGTGTCCCACGTCTCTGCCTGGGTGTGTGCCCGCCATCCAACCTGGAAAAAAACACACTCCTACTCACTGACAGTCAGTACCCACACAGAAAATATGACTACGGCAGAAAGTGAAGGAGCGCACATGTAGCACTGGAGGGTTTTGTGTGTGTGTGTTAGACTGACCTGGGGGAGGGCATGGTGGTGTAGGGCATGCTGGTGTGGCTCTCACTCTTGCTGCTCCTCAGTTCCCTCATTGGGGTCCTGGGTAGCTGCTCTGGGACAGAGACAGTGATGCAGGGGGTAGTGTCCAGAAACATCTCCGGATCAGTCAGCACCTAAACACACCGACAGACAGCCAGACAGAAACACATCCTAACACCGCACAGGCCTCAAAACACTGAAATACAGAGGCCACCAATGAGCGAGGGGGAAAATAAGAGAGGGAGGGAGGGAGGGAGGTTAGAGGGTCTCACCAGGGTGTCTGTCTCAGAGTCGTCCAAGTTGCGGGAGCGAGAGCGTTTCATCTTGCCTGACGGAGGCTGCTCACCTTGCTGAAAGTCAGACAGCAGGAAAACAGTGGTAAGAGGGAGTGCCAGGGGACATCTGGACTTAGAAGGCCCAGCCACCCCCATGTACTGTACTCACTGGGCTCAGGGTGTCTCTGGGCAGACTGCACCTGCTGTTCAGACTGCCAAACTCGGTCTGCGAGCTGGACTGGGACATGCCCTCAAAGAAGGGCCTGAACGTTCAGAGAGAAGAGAGATTGCCAGAGTTCTGTTAGGTGGATGTTTGTCAGAACATACATTTCCGTTACCTACAGATAAGTCCGACTTCTCATGACCTGAGTTTGGGTTTGGGTGTGCTGAGGACACTGTCCGTCTCCTCCATCTCTGGCCCGCTGTCATTGGGGTTGTACATCTCCAGACTGTCATAGAGCTCATCCAGGTCCTCCTCCACGTCACGGATGTGCTCCTGGGACACGTGCTCCAGGCCAAAGTCCACCTCATCAGACACCTTAAACCTCTTCAACAAGGCCACAAACTTCTGCTTGATGTTGGGCTGCCGGGTTAAAGGAACACGTAGATATCAAACCGGTTGACTAGAACAGCGGCAGGTAGTCCCAACGCCACAGAGACAGGCAGACGAGTAGACTGGATGCTTACATGAGCTCTGGTGATGGAGGCTGTAGAGGTGAGTTTGTGTCTGTGCTTCTTCTTCCTCATGTCATCCTCTTCGTCAAACAGATACTGGAGAAAAAAAAAAGAGGGAGGGTCAACTTCGTGCTCAAACCGGACAAACCCTCCATCCACTCTGCTGTACGCCGGCTTAAATACTTGTATTGAAGCAGTGTGATATCGCCCCCTACCTGGCTGTGAGCAGGGTCATCACTCCCATCCTGCTCTGATGAATAGCTCTCCTCGTCTTCCTCCGAGTAGTTGTCAATGTCAGGGGAGCGGTCTGGCAGTTACAGGGAGCCAGATAAGAGATGTGTTATGTATGGGTGTGGGGGTCCAGTATGATGTGAAAACTATTTAAACCTTGTGTCATATGGACAAGGCAGCGGCTGACTCTCTCGAAAGACGAACATGGATGATTGAATTTACTGACCATGGTGTGGCACGTACACATTGAACTGTTCAATACACTGACATTCTGGATACTTAGACAACTCCATTAAGCAAATTGCAGAATATAAATTTAAAAAATAATAATAAAAATAACTTAAAAAAAAAAAAAAACATTTTACATTCTGATTCCTTGTTCATGGCCTTATCGCCCTCGAGCCTGTCCCCTTTGTCTTTCACTCTGTGTCTCCCTTACCAGACATCTTGGCCTTGGACATCTCGTGGTCGATGGGCTGGCTGGAGAGCGAGTAGACCCTCATCTCGGCCACAGGCACAGCCGTGTCCTTCACTGTGGTGTGGAGACCCAACACACGGGCCCCCTCACTGGGGTGCTGCATCACCTGGGGAGGAAAGGGGTCAGGGAGAGAAAGAGAGATTTGGGGGGGACAATTGATGGCGTGTTGTACAAACAAAAGCCTGAATGATCGTAGTTATGGCAGATAACGGCTGGGGTGAGGTGTTGCCCTCTTACCTCTGCCATGTTGATAAGGCCCAGTGCCAGGGTCTTATAGCCCAGAATGGTGCGGTTCTTGTACCTCTTCCTCCTCTGCAGCATGATCTGCAGTCTGTTGGCATCTCGCTTCAGAAAATGTGGATACTGGAGGAAGTAAAGATGAGAGATGGCGAGGTTGACAGAATCAGACATGCACTTAAATCATGCACTGAAAATAGAATCTCTGGGACATTTAAAAAAAAAAGTCTCTGACTCTCATCCACAATTCATTTGCATACACATAACTGTCTGTGCAAACACACCACGGTAACTCACTTGCAAGGAGAACGTTAGCTGAAGATCGGTCTCGGTAAGTCCAGGCGATGACAACAGGATTTCATTGGACCGTAAAATGCGCTTTGATCCCTAAGAAGATATTCCAAACACGTTACAATACATCTCCTGCATATATTATCCATGGATTACAGATAAAAGGGTTTTATAAGTCACTAGTGTATTTAAGCAATAAGGCACAAATGGGTGTGGTATATGGCCAATATACCACGGCTAAGGGCTGTTCTTATGCACAACACATTTTATTGTGAAACAAACAAGAAATAAGAATAAAAAACAGAAAACTCAAGTGTGCATAACTATTCACCCCCCCAAAGTCAATACTTTGTAGAGCCACCTTTTGCAATTACAAAGTTTCTGATCATTTGTTTTATAACCCAACCCTGATCTGTACTTCTCCACAACTTTGTCCCTGACCTGTTTGGAGACCTCCTTGGTCTTCATGGTGCCGCTTGCTTGGGGGTGCCACTTGCTTGGGGGTGCTACAGACTCTGGGGCCTTTCAGAACAGGTGTAGCTATACTGAGATCACATGACAGATCATGTGACACTTAGATTGCACACAGGTGAGCTTTATTTAACTAATTATGTAACTTCTGAAGGTAATTGGTTGCAACAGATCTGATTTCGGGGCTTCACAGCAAAGGGGGTGAATACATATGCACTTTCCATTTTTTTTTTCTTTTTTCATTTTACTTCACCAATTTGGACTATTTTGTTACATGAAATCCCCCCAAACAATCCATTTAAAAATTACAGGTCGTAATGCAAAATAAGAAAAAACGCCAAGGTGTTTGCAAGGCACTGTATGTACACTTTTGTCGAAGGGACGGCGGTGTGTGTGTGTGAAGAGCGCCACCTGGAGTTTGACTGCGATGACAACAGAGGTTAGGTCTCTGTCCAGCTCCTGAAGCATCACCAGCTTCTTCAGAGTAACTGTGAAGAGCCTGGGTTTAAGGAGAGAAAAAGGGGATATTCATACTTCTCTGTTTTAGTCTGTGAATTCAGTGAATAGGTACCAGCAACATGAGAAAGTGTCAGTCGAGTCCTTGACAATAACAAATCTTTAAAAAAAAATGTTGGCCGAGAGTGGTAGAGTATCATCCTAGATTTGTAATGCAAATTGTAAGCGGGAATGGTTCGGTGAGGATGGTGGCCAACAAAAGCACTTTAGGAATATTAGGCTCCAGACATAAATCACAGATCACTGTATTCCTACGGGCAATTCGTGGTTCGAAGTACTTTATTTTTGGACAAAGCAGAGACAGATTGGCTGGCTGGGATTTATCTGCGTAGATGAGAGACAGAACAGGACACTCAAGGAGAAACTCAAAAAATTGTCATCCCTCTCAAGGTAGAAGCCACTTTGGCTCCAAAAGACACAACTAGGTCTACAGCCTCATTGTTGATTCTTAGCCAAACAAACGGAAGCATTGCATCTTGAATAACCTTTAATTCCATTTGGGTCCTAGGTGCAGCACTCGGCCTCACGTCACAAAGATTGGGTAATAGGAGAGGGTGCCATATCTGCTGTTCCTCCCTAATTAAATGTCAAATTCACGACAAACCTTGGCCTCTCCACTCACTACACCATTAGAGAGAGAGGCGCTGGAGAGGTCTACCAGAGAACATCTGATTGGCTTAGGAGATTAATGGTTAATAATTGATATATTCACTAAAAGCCAAATGCCAAACAGATATGGCACTATAGGCTAAATAGAAATACACTACATTACCAAAAGTATGTGGACACCTGCTCGTCGAACATCTCATTCCAAAATCATGGGCATTAATACGGAGTTGGTCCCCCCCCTTTGCTGCTGTAACAGCCTCCACTCACCTAGGGAGGCTTTCCAGTAGATGTTGGAACATTGGTGCGGGGACTTGCTTCCATTCAGCCACAAGAGCTTAAGTGAGGTCGGGCAATTAGGTCAGGCTCGCAGTCGGCGTTGCAACTCATCCCAAAGGTGTTCGATGGGGTTGAGGTCAGGGCTCTGTGCATGCCAGTTAAGTTCGTCCACACTGATCTCGACAAACCATTTCTGTATGGACCTCGCTTTGTGCACAGGGGCATTGTCATGCTGAAACTGGAAAGGGCCTTCCCCAAACTATTGCCACAATGTTGGAAGCACAGTATCGTATAGAATGTCATTGTATGCTGTAGCGATAAGATTTCCCTTCACTGGAACTAAGGGGCCAAGCCCAAACCATGAAAAACAGCCCCAGATCATTATTCCTCCTCCACCAATCTTTACAGTTGGCACTATGCATTGGGGCAGGTAGCGTTCTCCTGGCATCCGCCAAACACAGATTTGTCCGTCAGATTTCCAGATGGTGAAGCATGATTCATCTCTCCAGATACAGCGTTTCAACTACTCCAGAGTCCAATGGCCGCGAACTTTACACCACTCCAGCCGACGCTTGGCATTGAGCATGGTGATCTTAGGCTTGTGTGCGGCTGCTTAGACATGGAACCCATTTCATGAAGCTCTCAACGAACAGTTCTTGTGCTGACGTTGCTGCCAGAGGCAGTTTGGTTGAGGTAGTGAGTGTTGCAACCGAGGACAGACGTTTTTTACGCGCTTCTCGCTTCAGAGATCCCATTCTGTGAGCATGTGTAGCCTACCACTTCGCGGCTGAGCTGTTGTTGCCCCTAGACGTTTCCACTTTACAATAACAGCACTTACAGTCGAGTGGGGCAGCTCTAGCAGGGCAACATTTTTACAAACTGACTTGTCGGAAAGGTGGCATCCTATGACGGTGCCACGTTGAAAGTCAGGCCATTCTACTGCCAATGTTTGTCTATGGAGGTTGCATGGCTGTGTGCTCGATTGTATACACCTGTCAGCAATGAGTGTGGCTGAAATAGCCGAATCCACTAATTTGAAGGGGTGTACACTATACAGTGCATTCGGAAAGTATTCAGACCCCTTGAGTTTTTCCACATTTTGTTACATTACAGACTCATTCTAAAACAGATTGAATATTTTTTTATTCATCAATCTACACACAATACCCCATGAGAAAGCAAAAACAGGTTTTTAGAAATGTATTAAAAATAAAAAACATAAATACCTTATTTACATAAATATGGGACTCGAAATTGAGCTCAGGTGCATCCTTTTTCCATTAATTATCATTGAGATGTGTCTACAACTTAACTAGAGTTTACCTGTGGTCAATCAAATTGATTGGACATGATTTGGAAAGGCACACACCTGTCTATATAAGGTCCCACAGTATACAGTGCATGTCAGAGCAAAAATCAAGCCATGAGTACAAAGGAATTGTCTGTAGAGCTCCAACACAGGATTGGGTCGAGGCACAGTCCTGCAGCATTGAAGTTCCCCAAGAGTGGCCTGCATCATTCTTAAATGGAAGAAGTTTGGAACCACCAAGTCTATCTAGAGCTGGTTGCTTGGTCAAACTAAGCAATCAGGGGAGAAGGGCCTTGGTCAGGGAGGTGAGCAAGAACCTGATGGTCACTGACAGAGCTCCAGATTTCATCTGTGGCGATGGGAGAACCTTCCAGAAGGACAATCTCTGCAGCACTCCACCAATCAGGCCTTTATGGTAGATTGGCCAGACGGAAGCCACTCCTCAGTAAAAGTTTTCCAAAAGGCACCTAAGGGACTCTCAGACAATTAGAAACAAGATTCTCTGGTCTGATGAAACAAAGATAGAACTCTTTGGCCTGAATGCCAAGTGTCACATCTGTAGGAAACCTGGCATCATCGCTAAGATGAAGCATGGTGGTGGCAGCATCATGCTGTGGGGATGTTTTTCAGCGGCAGGACCGGGAGACTAGTCTGGATTAAGGGAAAGATGAATGGAGCAAAGTACAGAGAGATCCTTGATGAAAACCTCATCCAGAGTGCTCAGGACCTCAGACTGGGGGAAAAGTTTTGACCTCCAACAGGACAACGACCCTTATCACACAGCCAAGAGTGGCTTCGGGACAAGTCTCTGAATGTCCTTGAGCAGCCCAGCCAGAGTCCGGACTTGAACCCGATCGAATATCTCTGGAGAGACCTAAAAAATGCTGTGCACCGACACTCCCCATCTAACCTGAAAGAGCTTGAAAGGATCTGCAGAGAAGAATGGGAGGAACTCCCCAAATACAGGTGTGCCAAGCTTGTAGCATCATACCCAAGAAGACTCAGGGCTGGAATCACTGCCAAAGGTGCTTCAACAAAGTACTGAATAACGGGTCTGAATACCCATGTAAATGTTATATTTCAGCAAAAGAAAGTTTTATACGTTTGCAAAAATGTCTAAAAACCTGTTTTGCTTTTTCTTTATAGGATATTGTGTGTCGGTTGATGAGGGGAAAAAAACTATTGAATCAATTTTAGAATAAGGCCGTAATGTAACAAAATGTGGAAAAAGTCAACGGGTCTGAATAGTTTCCGAATGCACTGCACATAAACAGTTGAAGTCGGAAGTTAACATACACCTTAGCCAAATAGATTTAAAATCAGTTTTTCACAATTCCTGACATTTAATCCAAGTAAAAATTCCCTGTCTTAGGTCTGTTAGGATCACCACTTTATTTTAAGAATGTGAAATGTCAGAAAAATAGTAGAGAGAATGTTTTATTTCTTTCATCACATTCCCAGCGGGTCAGAAGTTTACATACACTCAATTAGTGTTTGGTAGCATTTCCTTTCAATTGTTTAACTTGGGTCAAGCATTTTGTGTAGCCTTCCACAAGCTTCCCACAATAAGTTGATTGAATTTTGGCCCATTCCTCCTGACAGACCTGGTGTAACACAGTCAGGTTTGTAAGGCCTCCTCTCTCGCACACGCTTTTTCAGTTCTGCCCACAAATGTTCGATAGGATAGAGGTCATGGATTTGTGATGGCCACTCCAATACCTTGACTTTGTTGTTCTTAAGCCATTTTGCCACAACTTTAGAAGTATGCTTGGGGTCATTGTCCATTTGGAAGACCCATTTGCGACCAAGCTTTAACTTCCTGACTGATGTCTTGAATTGTTGCTTCAATATTTCCACATAATTTTCCTGCTTCATGCAATCTATTTTTGTGAAGTGCACCAGTCCCTCCTGCAGCAAAGCACCCTCACAACATGATGCTACCACCCCCGTGCTTCACGGTTGGGATGGTGTTCTTCAGCTTGCAAGCCTCCCCATTTTTCCTCCAAACATAACGATGGTCATTATGGCCAAACAGTTCCATTTTTGTTTCATCAGACCAGAGGACATTTCTCCAAAAAGTACAATATTTGTCCCCATTTGCAATTGCAAACCGTAGTCTGGCTTTTTTAATGGTGGTTTTGGAGCAGTGGCTTTTTTTATTTATTTTTTTATTTTTTACCTTTATTTAACTAGGCAAGTCAGTTAAGAACAAATTCTTATTTTCAATGACGGCCTAGGAACAGTGGGTTAACTGCCTGTTCAGGGGCAGAACGACAGATTTGTACCTTGTCAGCTCGGGGGTTTGAACTTGCAACCTTCCGGTTACGAGTCCAACGCTCTAACCACTAGGCTACCCTGCCGCCCCATTCTTCCTTGTTGACCGGCCTTTCAGGTTAAGTCGATATAGGACTCGTTTTACTGTGGACATAGATACTTTTGTACCGGTTTCTTCCAGCATCTTCACAAGGTTCTTTGCTGTTGTTCTGGGATTGATTTGCACTTTTCACACCAAAGTATGTTCATCTCTAGGACACAGAACTTATCTCCTTCCTGAGCAGTATGACGGCTGTGTGGTCCCATGGTGTTTATACTTGTGTACTATTGTTTGTACAGATGAAAGTGGTATCTTCAGGTGTTTGGAAATTGCTCCCAAGGACCTTGTGGAGGTCTACATTTTTTATTCCTGAGGTCTTGGCTGATTTATTCCCATGATGTCAAGTAAAAAGGCACTGAGTTTGAAGGTAGGTCTTGAAATACATCCAATTGATATCCAAGGTACTTGTCAACATACTATTTTCAGAGCTCACCATACAGTGTGTGGACCACTTTAAGAGGAACAAATCATTTTCAACCAGCTCTTCTTCAAATCCACCCACGTCTTCTCTCCATGTTCCCTGCCAGAGAGAGCACCCCCGCAAGCAGCCTTTACCTTAATACAGGGGTCCTTCTAGAATCCACACGCAACCCCACTCCTGCCCCCTCTTTTCTATTACTAGCCTACATCAAACACCTAACAATTCAGAGTTAGACAAAAAAAGCAGTACAGAAACATGTTGGAATATTGTTCAAATTTAACATTGTTAGTAATAGTGGAGGAGTATTCACCGATTAGCAACGGTCCGTAGGCGTATGTATATCGGCATAAAAGTGTTAGCCAATCTCTTGCCTCTAAGTATATACTGTGCTGGACAATTATTTATTCTGACAGCATGTTGTTTTCCTGTGGGGTTTAGGAGCAGCTGTCTATGGCACCCTGTCTGTGTCCCCAACTGCTCAGGGATATGTTGATTTGGAGGCTTTACATCCTGGTCAGTCATGATCTTGCACTTCCTGATGCTGATTCTTCATAACCATGGTCCTCCAAATATAGTTTTTCACTGTAAAGTTGAATGAGATCTTCCTTTTAAAATGGCAATCGTATTGTTTGTACTGCATATTGCCCCTTTAAAGACACCCCCTAAACTTCCCTACCATCAGCAATAACCTATCACTGCAGCCAAAATGTATCTATGTGAAGAGCACACTAACTTAATAACTGACAATTAATTTACAGTTGCAATCACTTGACCTGATGGTCAAAACAAAAACTGCTGTCATACTTGGAGTAATTTTGCAGCAGTGCAAAATGTGTATTATTCAAAGGCAAATACAGAAGTATGCTATTTACTTAAACTTTAATCATATTAAATGTTATTTTCATTAACTCATAAATTTTTTACAACTTTTATTCAACCCTCCTACATAACTTCTCTTGAGGGCAAAACAGGTGACTTCTTCTCACTGATTCAAAATCATTTCTAAATCAACACCCGACTACAGAAGCCGATAACCTATATGTGATCTGATCCAGACTGGAAACCACGACTGTCAGAACCAGCCATGGAGTTTAGGCGGCCATACCTGGGCACACAGCTTGGAGATGAGCGATCAATTTCCCAGGTCGCATACAGGTTCATTTGAACCGGACGGTTCGGGACGATCGTGACGGTCTTGTACGGCTGCATATGTGGAGATGGTGTGCCCCCAGTCCGCGGGATACCCCCTCTCTCCGACATACTGGAGGTGTTTTGGATGTGGAAGAAAATACCTTCTGTCATTCACCTTCCTGACTTGTGCATACAGATATTTTCATCATACCCTGAAGCTTCAAATTGCGCTTTCATATCCACATAATTCCATGCCTTCTTGCTTGCATTTCATGCTTTTCTGTTCTGCAGTCCACAGTTGATGTGATATGCTCACAAGTGCGATGTTTTTATTAGCAGGAAGCGGAACTTGCCCTCCAGGGAGCACAAGAGAATAGCTACGCCTCTCGTTAAAGACGCACTCTTTACTTGTACAATCTCTCAACAATAATAATGTCAGAGTCAGAGCGTCACAGCAGGTGCATACGGTATGTTGTGTGCGTGCTCGCTCGCTCTCTCCCTCTCGCCCTCTGTCCCACCCACACAGTGATAGAGTGCTATTATTGTAACGCGAGCCTCTCAGAGCTGCCATCCACACTATAGGGAGAGGAGGCATGGTACCAGCACAGTGGTCCCTTGGAGCATTAGGGTATCCTACTCATTATTACACTAAACAAAAAATAAAGGCAACAATTTCAAAGGTTTTACTGAGTTACAGTTCATATAAGGAAACAAGTCAATTGAAATACATTCATTAGGCCCTCATCTATGGGTTTGACATGACTGGGAATACAGATATGCATCTGTTGGTCACAGATACCTTAAAAAAAAGGTAGAGGCGTGGATCAGAAAACCAGTCCGTATCTGGTGTGACCACCATTCGCCTCATGCAGCGCAACATATCTCCTTTGTGTAGAGTTGATCGGGCTGTTTATTGTGGCCTGTGGGATGTTGTCCCACTCCTCTTCACTGGTTGTGCAAAGTTGCTGGATATTGGTGGAAACTGGAACACGTTGTCATACGTGTCGATCCAGAGCATCCCAAACATGCTCAACGGGTGACATGTCTGGCAAGTATGCAGGCCATGGAAGAACTGGGACATTTTCAGCTTCTAGGAATCGTGTACAGATCCTTGCGACATGAGGCTGTGCATTATCATGCTGAAACACATTATCATGCTGAAACACATTATCATGCTGAAACACGGGGTGATGGCGGCAGACGAATGGCGCCATTCGTCTGGTATCTCTGTGCATGTAAATTGCCATTGATAAAATGCAATTGTGTTCATTGTCCGTAGCTTATGCATTCCCATACCATAACCCAACCGCCACCATGGGGCACTCTATACATAACAGCAAACCGCTCGCCCACACAATGCCATACACGTGGTCTGCAGTTGTGAGGCTGGTTGGACTGGGGAGCCAAGTTTTTCCCCACAAAAGGGCTTTATTACAGACAGAAATACTCCTCAGTTTCATCAGCTGTCCAGGTGACTGGTCTCAGACGAACCTGCAGGTGAAGAAGCCAGATGTGGAGGTCCTGGGCTGGCTTGGTTACACATGGTCTGCGGTTGTGAGGCCGGTTGGACGTACCAAATTCTCTAAAACAACGTAGGAGGCAGCTTACGGTAGAGAAATTAACATTCAATTCTCTGGCAACAGCTCTGGTTGACATTTCTGCATTCAGCATGCTAATTGCACGCTCCCTCAAAACTTGAGACAACTGTGGCATTGTGTTGTGTGACAAAACTGAACACTTTAGAGTGGCCTTTATTGTCCCCAGTACAAGGTGCACCTGTGTAATGATCATGCTGTTTAATCAGCTTCTTGATATGCCACACCTGTCAGGTGGCTCGATTATCTTGACAAATGAGAAATGCTCAGTAACAGGGATGTAAATACATTAGTGCCCAAAATTTGAGCAGAATAAGCTTTTGTGCATATGGAACATTTCTTGGATCTTTTATTTTAGCTCATGAAACATGGAATCAACACTTTACATTACGTTGATATTTTTTGTTCAGTGTATATCTCTAGCAATGCTCAAAATGACAGTAGATGTCTTATTACCTAGAGCTGCTATTGAGTTACATGCCATTTGTTCTACTTTGTTGCCATTGTGCTCTGGGGTTACATTGTGCAACCTGAGACCGGGAGATGCAAGATAACACACCTGCAGACAATATTCACCTGTTGCATTTACATTTTTGTTCAGTGTAATTATTTACTCTGACCTTAAAGGGACATTTCAAAATTGCTCTACGTCATATTCATGGTAGATGCAAGATAACACACCTGCAGACAATATTAACTGGAATGACAAACCTGTTGACTCTGGTTCCTGCAACAATTTTTTTAAACTCGAACTTGTAATGGATAAGGTATCTGTTATGGTCTAGAAAGACATATCTAAATAGATGGTAAAGTAATTGTTATTTTGACAGGCTGGCTCGAGAGTAAAAAACAAGTGTTGATAAAAAAAAAGTCACCTTGTCAGAGAGTGATTTACACGGTTATCAAAACATCACGTACGCCTCCACGAAACACAGCCCTTTATTTTGAAGTGTTTCTAAACTCCTCTATGGGAAAAAAACGATTAGAACCATTTCCCTGTTTAACCGCTAGATTTAATGGGTATTGGCTCATACAGTGGTACTTTATAAGCTACCTTGAAAATCAGACATTTCCTCTTCAAGGCTATTTGGTCCTTGAACAGTCCTTGAAGTTATGGTAGCCCGATTTAGAAGTTATAATGCTCCAATATATGTCATTATTCTGTTATTTCATTTCTATTCCATTTTTATGAGAGATGTAACCGCTTTCGTTTGTTTTCCTGCCTTTTCAATTGACAGGGGTTGCGCTGATTTGTTGCGATAAAACCAATGGTTTTCCATTCAAAATATTTAGATGCACTATTGTAAAGTGGCGTTCCATTACAAAGGGAACCCGTTTTTTCCTCGATTTCATGTTTTAAAACATGATACAATAACTCCCTGAAATAACTCTTCATCTCAAATGGCGAGGACTGACTAGCTGCAGTACCACATTGACAGACTTTATTAGGGAGTTAACACTATTTATAATAAGGGTTAAATGGAGGAAATCAGACCTCTGAAATTCAAATGGATGGCTCTGTAATCTAACCCCCAACCCAAATAAGTGACCCTCCCCTATAACCAAACCAATAATGAAAACAAAGTGGATAGCTGAGAACACTACTGTCTACCCTTTAGACAGAACCTTATATATGCAGTTTTATAAATGGTTCTTCATCCTGTCAGCATTTACATGGCAACGCAGCAATTTCGATATTGCACAGGGCTGTGGGCCAGAAGGTTGTGGTTTCACAGACCACCGTGGACTATCATCGTGTTTGAAGGTCAGAGAAAAAAAAATTGCCTTTCATAAACTTTTCATGCCATGCTACAATTTTACATATTAGTGGAATCTTTAATAGCACACACATTACCGGAATTACAGGCTAAGCATGGACAGAGAGATGGGCCTATGTGTTCATCTTATCATATTTCTCCAATGCCAAATCAGTTTGTCTTGTTCGTAATGAAACTGACACTGTTTGCAAATAATTAAAATCAGAGACCTCATTAGGAATCTGAGCATGGCACTTTCAAAAGTTAGGCCTACCTTTCCACCCCAGACAGAGTAGGCCTACCTTTCCACCCCAGACAGAGTAGGCCTACCTTTCCACCCCAGACAGAATAGGCCTACAGACACAGGAAACTTTACACTTTAACTGCTGGCTACTCTTCTAATCTTCTTCACAAGTATTTCCCTAAAAGCTGTCTGTGTATAAACATCTTGTATTGTACATAAAGTGAACATCTTAAGGATTAGCCCCTTTTTTTCAATTTGCCGCCTAAAACGACATACCCAAATCTAACTGCCTGTAGCTCTGGCCCTGAAGCAAGGTATGCATATTCTTGGTACCATTTCAAAAGAAACATTTTGCAGTTTATGGAAATGTGAAATGAATATTGTAGAATATAACATAATAGATCTGGTAAAAGATCATTTAAAAAAAATAAAAACTTTATTTTGTATTTTTTTGTACCATCATCTTTGAAATGCAAGAGAAAAAACATAAGGTAATATTCCAGCCCAGGTGCAATTTATATTTTGGCCACTAGATGGCATCAGTGTATGTGCAAAGTTTTAGACTGTTCAAAATGTTGTATCAAGACTGCCCAAATGTGCCTCATTTATTCATAATTTTTCATGGTCAAAATTGTGCACTCTCTTCAAACAATAGCATGGTATTATTTCACTGTAATAGCTACTGTAAATTGAACAGTGCAGTTAGATTTACAAGAATTTAAGCTTTCTGCCAATAGCCAATATGCTTGTGTCCTGGGAAATGTTCTTCCTACTTACAACCTCATGCTAATCACATTAGCCTACGTTAGCTCAACGGATAGTGACAGAATTGCATTACTTCCCCAAGCAAAGTAAATGTTTTGTCTCCTCAGTTATATAAGGTTGTAGCTCAGCCTCTGAATTGTCGAAGAAACAAAACAATTATATCCCCATATGCTTCGGAGGCACGTCTTTCTCGGGTATGTTATAGCTTGTTTCTAGCATAAAGCATCGCTGAACAAAGCTAAGGGGGTAGTGTCTATGCTTTTTCACATTTTCTTTAATAAAAGGTAGGCCTATGGCATACTCTCAATTCGAGTTTTGGTTTTCACTTAACAGCCCTTCACTGACAAGGCAACCAACCAACATGAAGGTAGTCTATTTAAAGAGTGCACAGTGGGTGGAGGAATTGACTGACAAATCTGTGGATATAGCAGCCAATAGCCTAGTTTTGTCTGTTAAACAGGTAGTCCTACCTCTTATATAGGAAGAAATAGGCTCCAACACAAAGGCCTCTTGGTGGTTGAAATGAATTTATTTCCAATTATGCCTTCTCGAATTTGCCTAGGCTCGTCTGCCTAGGCTATACTGTAATGAAATTATGCGCGCATCATTGGCTTTCCTGTCAGATCTTGGTCACGTTTTGAACCAAATAATTGATTAAAACACTGTTTTTCATTGATGGTCAACAGTAGCCTCAGTAGCATGGTGTAGCACCGTGGTGTAGCACCGTGGTGTAGCCGGAGGACATATAGCTTCTGTCCTTCTCTGGGTACATTGACTTCAATACAAAACCTGCAGAGATCATCCGTTCACCTACTCTGCATCTCACAAAGACAGCGGTTGGAACCAAACATTTCTAATTTGGACTCATCAGACCAAAGGACAGATTTCCACCGGTCTAATGACCATGAATGCCTGATCCATGCAGTCTCATCTGAACAGTTGATGTTGAGATGTGTCTGTTACTTGAACTCTTTGAAGCATTTATTTGGGCTGCAATTTCTGAGACTGTTAATACGTCTAATGAACTTATCCTCTGCAGCAGAGGCAACTCCGGGTCTTCCTTTCCTGTGGCCTTCCTCACGAGAGCTAGTTTCATCATATCGCTTGATGGGTTTTGTGACTGCACTTGAAGAAACTTTCAAAGTTCTTGACATTTTCCGGATTGACTGACCTTCATGTCTTAAAGAAATGATGTACTGTTTCTCTGCTTATTTGAGCGGTTCTTGCCATAATATGTACTTGGTCTTTTACAAAATAGTGCCATCTTCTGTATACCACCCCGACCTTGTCACAGCGCAACTGATTGGCTCAAACGCATTAAGGAGGAAATAAATTACACAAACGTATCTTTAACAAGGCCCACCTGTTAATTGAAATGCATTCCAGGTGATGACCTCATGAAGCTGGTTGAGAGAATGCCAAGAGTGTGCAAAGCTGTCAAGGCCAAAAGGTGGCTGGCTACTTTAAAGAATCTCAAATATATTTTGATTTGTGTAACACTTATCTATCATCGTCATAAGGGTTAGGCTTCAGGCTTAGGCTATATTACTTATCAACAGCAGCAGGCTTAGCTATTATTTTCCTAAAAATAGCTAACATATAACATTTCACAGATAAACAGACACCTAATGAGATACCTAGCTATTTAGTTATCGAGCTAATTATAGCTATTGGGATCATAGCTAGCTACATTTTACTGGTAAAATAGAGCAATCCTACAGCAGCATTCTCTGGCTGGCTAGCTACATATCGAATCACTAGCCAGTTCGTTTTAGCCCAATGACAAATGCTCTTCAATTTTATGTTGTACAGCTTTCAAAGAAAACATTAACATAAAGACAAGAGAAGATCTAAATCAAGCAGGCTCGCTAGCTAACTACCTTGTCTCATTTTGGCTAATTGTCTATTTGGCTTGTTATCAAAAGTTAATTTCACAGACTCAATACTTCAAACCAATTTCTGTGTTCTATTCATATGCGGTTCTAATAACCAATTTCTATGTTCTTGCAAGTGGCTGACTGTACAAATCACACCTATCAGGAGCTGCAATTTGGCAGGACGCCCAGATGTTGTTTTGAGAACAAACGACCGTGTTTTGAGAACAATCAAAAGATCTCAGTTTCAAGGTCTCAGCTTAGAAAGGAGAAGCCGTGAGGTGATGGTCTGTCACATGTTATGAAACAACATGGTAATGATACATTAATTATGCTAAATCATGCAAATACAACTTCTGTGTATAACCGTATATAAGACAACTGCTGGGACTGTCCCAGGGGAGCTTCTGACAGACGTGTACTATGGTGCATTGAGTTGGTTGGAACCTTTCCAGAAACGCTGACAATAAACAATGATTCATTTAAGATTGACTTTGAGTGTCCCCGTGTAAGAATTTTCCACAACATTAAGGGTGGCCGGGTAGGCTAGTGGTTAGAGCATTGGACTAGTAACCAGAAAGGTTGGAAGTTCAAATCCCAAATATGTCGTTCTGCCCCTGAACAGGTAGTTAATCCACTGTTCCTAGGCTGCCATTGAAAATAAGAATTTGTTCTTAACTGACATGCCTAGTAAAATGACAATTCCCAACATTTCAGGGCCAGTAGAGGTGAGGTGGCACCGTTCACTTTCAGTCCCTTCACCAAAACTCACAATTTGCTTAATCCTGCCAATGACGTATTGGCATCAGTCTTTACTATGACAACTCAAGATGGCACGACCCGTACCACTAAAAAACATTTCCTAAAAATAGCGATGTTTCTATGTTAAATGCACATGTTTAGTGGATTGAATGCATCTCTTTGCTTAGCTTTAGTTCCTAGTCTTTCCATTCCACTTTTCAGTAACATTCTGTCTTATGTAACCATACCAAACATAATATCATACTAACTTGAGGGTTCCGGATGTACTTTTACTATGTTACGTCTAGTCTATGAGACCAGGCTGAGTGATGTCTTGCTTGAGGTAATGTTAAAGTTAGCTCAAAGGTTTGAGTTAGCTAACTAGCTTAACTTACTGTATTTATCTCGACGTAAGACATGACCAGTACAATATTGCTCAATTAATATTGCAATGATGTCCTATGATGCAATTGTTGTTCTTTACAGCAGTCGTTTTGGCTACAGGAGCAATGGAGAAAACGTGACTATCATCATAAAGAGTTCTGCTTCAAAGGTCCCCTTTGTTCTAGGCTGAAGATATTCTACCTTCAACCTCTGTAATGTTTTCATCTTTGACATTTACATAATAATGGTGGCATATACAGTACCCACGGATTCACAAAGAATATCACAAAAAAAATGTATCATGAGTTTGGTTGAACTGTCTATCCCATCATATAACCCAGAATATAAGATTGCCTTCAAGAGACGGAAGTCTGACATGTCTTTAATTAAACTTGTCTGAGTATGACTTCTCCTCTACTTTTGGAAACACGATGATTTCTCTGTATAAACAAAAAAATAAAAATAAACATACCAACCCCCACTGACCTGGGAAGTCCTATAAGGAAACTTCTGACCTGGAAAACTACTAACCATAATCTAAAGCGGACCCTAACCTTAACCAAGCCCTTAAACTTGACACTAACCTTAATCCTAACACTAATTTTAACACATTTTTAAACTAAATACCATTTTGCAGGTCAGGAGTATCCGTATAGTCCCCCGTCCCCCCCGTCCCGTCCCCGGTCCCGGACCTTGGACCAGATCCTGATGCTGATGCTGCTTTGGTGTTTGTAGATCCGACTCACAATACCATATGTATGCACTATGGCCAACACAGAAGGGATACAGCGAAAAGGGTCTTTCAGAGCTGGCGTTATTCAAGGACTACAGAAAGGAAATGCTTCAAATTCAGTTAATGAGTTCCTCAGCCCTAGTAAAGAACACACTTTCATCTTCAAATTCAGTTAAAGAATTTGAGTTTATTATCAGCATTAGCAAAAAACACACTTTCATCTTCGAATTCAGTTAAATGAACACACTTTCATTGATAACTACAGTTCAGCAAACTATTTTTTCGGACACATGATCATGTTCAGTGCCAGAACGACACAATCCCATGATCATGAAACTTTGTTAAAAACGCACACCTTCATCGCTGTCTCTATTTGTCTAAAAACTGAAGTGGTGCATAATCTTGTGTGTCATCCCCCAGATGCTTCTTCAGAAATGGCACAACTTTAAAAAGGTTGATGTGGAAATCTCTGGAGTCATCGCCAGACTCCTGTTGGACGTCGTTGTTACCATCAGGGCACAGATTTTTGGTGCCCCAGCTGATCAATCCAACCTTTGAAGAATGGAAGCGGTGTCAGTACTAATTCATGTACATCAACTGTAGATTACAGGAGACCCCAGAGGTTTACAAATACATTTAGCATAAATAAATATGTAAAATCCCATGTACACAAAAGGATAGAGCAAAAAGTACGAGGCAAATGCACAGAAAGTTGCCACTTTCTTACTGCTCGCCTCTGTAGGTGGTGTCTAGTGCCGATGTATCGGCTGTAAATAAGTGTCTCTAACCTGGATTGTGCGATAATCATCATAGTTCTTAAACAGAGCACCACCGGAGTCACCTGTGTACACACACACACACACACACACACACACACACACACACACACACACACACACACACACACACACACACACACACACACACACACACACACACACACACACACACACACACACACAATGAAATGGTAACGTAAGACGAAGTAATGGGAACCTTTTCTTTTAGAAAATTACAACACTACTGTTTTAAAACTAGAGATTTTCTCAATCCATTGATTTTTAAAATATTTTTTACAAACTTAGACAGTGAGTGCAGCACACAATGTTCCATTATGTATTAAACATACCTTTGCAGGCAACATGATCTCTAGTAGGTTGACGACCACCCGAGCACAGGAAGTTTTCAGTGACAACATCCTTCAGATTATCTGACGTTATGCCATCTAGCTTAGTAGCCAATTCAATACAATTCGCCCTCTGCACGAGAGAGAAAAATGAGAGAGAGAGGGACACATACACTGCCGTTCAAGAGTTTGGAGTCACAGAGATGTCCTTGTTTTTTAAAGAAAAAATCATAATAATTCCCAACGTGCCATTGGAACACAGGAGTGATGGTTGCTGATAATGGCCCTCTGTACGCCTATGTAGATATTCCATTGAAAAATCAGCCGTTTCCAGCTACAATAGTCATTTACAACATTAACAATGTTTATACTGTATTTATACTGTAATTGTGTGTTATTTTAATGGACCAAAAATGTGCTTTTCTTCCAAAAACAGGAAGATTTCTAAGTGACACGTTGGTGGGTCTGTCTGTGTGGTCAGACATCATACAAGCACTCACCTGATCCAGGAGCTTAAGTTTGGCATCGCTCCGCTGATCATAATTGTTTTCCCTGTCCTTATCATGTGACATGAAACTGACTTCTTCAAATGGATTTTTTAACAAGAGCTCTTCTGCAAGGAGAGAAATACATGAGACGAGGTAACATACGGAGCCTAATTGAACCTTTCTATATCAGGCTGTGTGCATCTCGATGGATAGGCTGTGTGCATCTCGATGGATAGGCTGTGTGCATCTTGATGGATAGGCTGTGTGCATCTTGATGGATAGGCTGTGTGCATCTTGATGGATAGGCTGTGTGCATCTTGATGGATAGGCTGTGTGCATCTTGATGGATAGGCTGTGTGCATCTTGATGGATAGGCTGTGTGCATCTTGATGGATAGGCTGTGTGCATCTTGATGGATAGGCTGTGTGCATCTTGATGGATAGGCTGTGTGCATCTCGATGGATAGGCTGTGTGCATCTTGATGGATAGGCTGTGTGCATCTCGATGGATAGGCTGTGTGCCATCTCGATGGATAGGCCGTGTGCTGTAATTGCACCTTGTTGCTTGCAAGTGATTTCCTCTCCCGACAATCTTAAAGCACCACTCGTTTCCTTGGTGCAAGGTATGCAAATCGGTCTGAGGAAGACAGTAAAGTAAGAATTCATGAAAGAAACTGTGTTTCACACGTTACTCCAAACAGCTGGATTACTTAGATTAAGATACATTTTTAAAAAACGTAATCACTGTGTTCATTCTTGTTCCTTCTGCATCATAACACATAGAGGTCAAATGATTGTCTCCCTTGGTAAAGATGAGCAAAAAAAGACTATAAAATAAATGATACCAATTCTGAGCTATATTGTATGCAATTTGTGTGAACATCATAGTATTTTCTACTAATACATTTGCTCAGAGAAATAGATTTTGTTCAACAAGTAAATCTCAAAAAGATAACCAAGTTGGTCTAAGATCCCTCCCAATGTACCCCCAACCTCATTAAAATGTTTAGAAAAAGGCCCAGTGTCGTTATCCTCACAAGAGGAGGGTGCTGGAGTATTGTAAACAGGGGTGCCAATAATTTATACCCCCATCGTTAAAAAAACAAACAAACACATATGTTACTTATTTTCCAACAAAATCTCTTTCTCTGAGCAATTGTTTTAGTAAAAAATAATTTCCCAATGTATTTTAGCATGCAATATAGCTCAGTATTTGTAGGATTTATTTCATAGTCTTTTTTGCTCGTCTTTATCAAGGGTGCCAATCATTCTTGCACCTGACCGTCCGTATGTGTCTTACCTTACGTTGATAGAGATATCCACATCATCCTTCAGTTTGATGAGAGCTATGTCATAATCATAGAACTCCTTTACCCCCTCTTTCTCTTTGGCTTTGATATCATAATTGGGGTGTAATATTAGGCGTGATCCTGTTAGAACTGTTAGGGGACAGGACCGCAGTATAAATGAGCAAACCTATTTCCTAGAATAGCACCAGTTGTGGCATCCTGACATATATTCTGGCAATGACGATAAACACATGAAAAAAAAACAAGTTGTACTAGTTAAAAAAAAAAACTTTGGGTGTAAGTGGAAATGTTTTTTGGAGGAGTGGCTGGTTGCACCTGTATTTTTGCCAATCGTAATCTTGATTTTATCTGCTGTGTCTGTGAACTTGAAGCAGTGAGCAGCAGTCAAGATGAAGCGGGGAGTGACCAGAGACCCCATGCATTTACCATAGCTTCCATCCTCATGCTGACGGGATCAGGAGAGAGAGGTCGAACATAAATACTGTCAATGACAACATGCAAGCATTTGCATCAATATCTACTTAAAAAGGTCAACAATATGTCAATCTTGGTGTGCACTGGGATGGGACAGGATACAGTCTGGGAGGCTTTATCAGCCATAATGTTGTTTATCACTCTCCCAAAGCACAAACAACCTGAGAAATTGCATTGCAGAAACACACCACGAGTGATGATTGAATTCCAGCCTAAAATGAAAGGCGAGATCTGCTGGCTAGCTATCCAATTAATTTCTAATTGGAATTCAAACTAATTTAGTACAGCTGTCATGTATTGCATTGGTAATGATACCTTAACACAGTGTACTGCACACCAAATCAAATATGATCATGAAGAAAGGCCACTGGTGCATTGATGAATAATCAAGCATTACAAATAGTTTCCATTTAGAAAAATGAGGCATGAGTAATTACCGGGATGCCAATCCTTGCCATCCAGGGATATCTTACACGTATGGTGTCTGCGGTGTCATGATCGTAGTTTCTATGGAGCCCGCATAGACCCACAACCTTGCTCTCATCTACATAGAGGAGAGAGGTGGCTCAACAACACTGACACAAAGACACTCAAATATAGCACTCTCTGAGGGAACAAAGTCCATGCAGAGACACACTGACATATTTGCTGGTCAAATTCGAAGGACTCACCAATTATTTTATCAAAGGTTTCTTCCAATTCTGTACCATCCTTTAGTTTAAAGTAGTGGTCCTCATTATCCCGTTTTGTCACAAGTGGCTGGATATCTTCATCAAAGATTTCACTTCCAACACCAAAAACATAGATATCTAAAAAAAAAAAAAAGTACCCAAAACATTAGGCATAGATGAATCAAGAACATTCACATACTTAGGTAATAGACCTAGGAGTTCTGGTTCTGTTGGCATATTGAAACGTGTGGCTTTCTTTTGCAAAATAACTATGAATTAAGATTGCCATGCACGCAGAAGAAATATCAACCCACAGAGAGAAGCAACGAGATTGAACTTCACTCAACTTTCTAAAGCAGTGGTCACCAACCGGTCGTCGCAATCGACTGGTTGATCTCCAAGGCATTCTTTTAGTGAAACAAACAACGATAAAGCCTTGTGTTCCTATTTGTTTAAAAAAAAATCTCAGGCTGTTGGTGGTAGGTGCACCCGATTCAGCTGCACTGTATTCTGGGTAGGTGCCATTTTGAACTATTTCATGTGTCTGAAGGTACAAAATCTGCTGGCCCAGAGAGCAAATCAAATGCACTATAGTCCTACAGCTGGCCAATCGGATGGCTCAGATTACAATGCCTGCAGTAAAGTAGCAGGCATAAAAGAAAGCTACAGCAAAGTTGACAATGTGAGATCTCAAAATGTTTAAAACCAAGACTAGAGAGAGAGACTGTCAACGAATACAGCAAAGAGATGCTGTTTTTATGAGTGAGTTCATGTTTAAGTTCTCTGGGGCGGCAGCTTAGCCTAGTGGTTAGAGCATTGGACTAGTAACTGGAAGGTTGCGAGTTCAAACCCCCGAGCTGACAAGATACAAATCTGTTGTTCTGCCCCTGAACAGGCAGTTAACCCACTGTTCCCAGGCCATCATTGAAAATAAGAATATGTTCTTAACTGACTTCCCTGGTTAAATAAAGGTAAACATTTTTTTTAATTACTAGGCACTGTCAACACTTTTTATTCAACACTTATATAATACATAAAATGTTCATTCTTCCTATTTCCACTCGGCGCTACAACAAGCACTGCAGCAGTAAGGAATGAGAAGGAAAGTGTATCTATAATTTTACGTTGTTGTTATTATCAGCGCCTTGGGTATTTCTTAGTATTGAGGAAAATGTCACTTTCTCTGTTCATAGGAGCAACATGAATTTGCACTGAGGCAGAAATAATGCAGTGCCACTCCAGTTTCTGCATCCGCTGGAGGACGGTGCCCCTTTTTGGTCAGTGGAGGTAAGGGAGAGAAGAGGGATGTTGAGAGGCTTTTTGGTCAGTGGAGGTAAGGGAGAGAAGAGGGATGTTGAGAGGCTTTTTGGTCAGTGGAGGAAAGGGAGAGAAGAGGGATGTTGAGAGGCTTTTTGGTCAGTGGAGGAAAGGGAAAGCGGAGGGATGTTGAGAGACGGACCCTCAGTCTGCTGCTCTCTCCCTCCACTGAGACTGACTGTCAGATGGAGGCACCATCAGCCCAGAAAAATACAAATAAAAAGCTAATTATTTAAAAATGTTAGCTCACTCACCTGTGCCTCACAAGTAATACAACAATGTATCTATTACCGGTGTGATCAAATAGCCTACCTCAAATGTTTAAATCTAAAAAATAAAAAAAAGGAATGGTGCTGGAATAGCGGAGGCAGTGCTCCTGTCGTCTTTGTGCTGCCTTGCTGCAACTCCATGGTTCTAAATCAGTCATTATTTATTTAGTAAACTGTCGAAAACATGAACTTGCTTGACCATGCTGCAATATTTGCTTTGTGGACTTCACCGGACAGATGTTGATGAAACAAACGTACGTGCAGTTGAAATGATTCCGCCACTGTGTGACAGGTGTCTTTTTCTTGTCACTGTCTTATTATATAACACGGTGGTGTATATGAACGAAGAGGTTCTAGAGCAATTATACAACATATGTTGTAATATGGCTTTTTTTACTTGAAAGAATTTGGAAATGCTGTTAACCGTGTTAGAGCGTTCTCAAGAAACCCTCTTTTCAGACCAGGTAGCTACTACTCTTTCTAAAGTCAAGACAGAACATCATTTACTGATAAGACAGAGCAGAATTTGCCATCCATTGAGTAAGACTCGACCATTTCTTCCATGGTAATCGTCCCAGTCGTTTACCGGCCAACAAGCTATGCAGTAATGATCAATCAACTGATAAAGCAACTATTAAATCTGAAACAGGGGAATTACTATAAGATTGCTCCAAGATTCTCTCATTTCTATAAAGAACTTTACACTTCTGATTGTAAATCTACACCAAGCCAGACTAAGTCCTTTCTAAAAAGGAAGCCACCTCGCCGGGAGCCCAAATCTCTCTCAATGAACTCCAAAAGGCATTGGATAGCATAAATAAAGGCACATTTCCTGAATGGGATGGTATTCCTCCTTAGGTCTATTTAACATTTTGGAATCAATTAGCCCCCCTTCATACACACATTTATTTTTCTTCTACAAAACGAAATAATAAGTTGGTCCCCAAACAAAGAACATTTATATACTTGAGATGGTAGCCGGCTCGAATGGATTTGAATATTGTACAGTGCCACAAACCATTGATGTTTGGATCATCCTTCTCGAGCCAACTGTTGTGTGCATGATGTAGACCTGGGTCAGTCTATAGTTAGAAAGACAACCTGTATACAGGGAATGAATAGTTAAGACTAGAAGGTCAAGTTGTCGTTGAATGCGGTTCTGTCCTTCGGCTGTTCTCGTCTATTAATGTTCTCTATTAATGTCATGCTTCACGCTTTGTGTGGACCCCCAGGAAGAGTAGCTGCTGCTTTAGGAACAGCTAATGGGGGGGATCCTAATAAAATACCAATGTCATGACAACACAAATGACTTTGACCTCACCAAGATATTGATCCCTTTCTTCCTTTTGATTCATGTAGACCATTTCCCTGACTTTGGCCACTGTGTCATCGGGCCTACCCCCCATGTTGAAAGCACCTGCAAGAAAAGACAGTCAAGAGATTATTACTGAGCTGACCAAACGCTGAACAGAAGCTTTAAAATAAAAGGATTTAAAAAAAAGCTGCAATCAATAATGCAAGTCAAATACTTTCCAAACAAATACTATACATAGACAAGTAGTAGTACAGTACAGTACCATCTGTGAAAATAATGAGGACGTGGTGGACCTCTTTGAATAAAGTTTCATTCCGTTGTTTTTGGATAGCCATGCGTTCCAGGATGGTTTTAAAAGCAAGGTTGAGATTGGTCCCAACATTTTGTCTCTCTGTGAAAAAGTACACGCACGCACACGTACACACGTACACACACACACACACACACACACACACACACACACACACACACACACACACACACACACACACACACACACACACACACACACACACACACACACACACACACACACACACACACACACACACACACACACACACACACTATTTGTCAAGTTTATGGATAACTGGTTGAGTGTATAGTTCGGGCAATGATGATGATGTAAATACATGCAAGGTCAATCTTTGCGCACCTCCATAATTAAAATTGTCCAAGTCAACCAAGACTTCTTCAAGTGTTTTTCTTTTTTCTCCCAAAAAATCCAATATGTTGACAACTTCGAACACGTCGGATGCGAAGAAAAGGATTTCGTAATTTGGGCTGACTGCGAAGGAGCTGACCTGTGAAAGCACAAGGTGCAGGACAGAATTACATTTAGACGTGTGTCAAAGAATGTGAGTGGAAAACTGTGGTGAACAATAACTGAAGGCATAGTGTCAGTCATTTGTGTGTTATGTGCCTACATTAAGGGTTAAGAAGACATGCTCTGGAACTTTTGTGAATACTGAGTATGATTTAAACCCCCCACTTTGGGCTGGATGTGTCAATGTGTAGTTCATAAATACATCATCTATGAGCAGAATTACTGTTTCACCTCAAATTCGTCACAAAATAACTGTTTTTCTGGAAGCTGTGCTGTGCCATTTTGCCTACATTTTCCTCACGTGGGCCAGTCCAATTCGAGTTCAAACAATAAGCCAAGACTCTTCCTAGAGCTGGCCGCCTTGCCAAACTGAGCTGAACAAGAACCCAAATGGTCACTCTGACAGAGCTCCAGTGTCACGTTCGTGAGGAGAGACGGACCAAGGCGCAGCGAATGTTTTGTTCAAAACAAAACAATAAATCAAATAAACTAACAACGAAACGTGAATACGTGGTGCACGTGCACAAAACACAAAATAATATCCCACAAAACAGGTGAGAACAGGGTATGATCCCCAATTAGAGACAACGATAATCAGCTGCCTCTAATTGGGAACCATACTCAATCCCAAAACATAGAAACAAAAACACCCCCCTAGTCACGCTCTGAACTAAACACCATAGAACCAAGGGCTCTCTATGGTCAGGGCATGACATCATGAGGTCCTCTTTGGAGATGGGAGAACCTTCCAGAAGGACAACCATCTCTGCAATACTCCACTAATCAGGCCTTTATCGTAGAGTGGCCAGACGAAAGCCACTCCTCAGTAACAGACACCTAAAGGTTGCTTGGAGTTTGACAAAAGGCACCTAAAGGCTCTCAGACCATGAGAAACAATATTCTCTGATCTGATGAAACCAAGATTGAACCCTTTGGCCTGAATGCCAAGTGTCACGTCTGGAAGAAACCTGGCACCATCCCTATGGTGAAGCATGGTGGTGGCAGCATCATTCTGTGGGGATGTTTTTCAGTTGCAGGGACTGGGAGACTAGTCAGGATTGAGGGACAGATGAACAGAGCAAAGTAAAGAGAGATCCTTAATGAAAACCTGCTCCAGAGTGCTCAGGACCTCAGACTGGGGTGAAGGTTTACCTTCCAACGGGACAACAACCCAAAGCACACAGCCAACGCAGGAGTCTCTGAATGTCCTGGAGTGGCCCAGACAAAGCCCGGACTTGAACCCGATCCAACACCTCTGGGGAGACCTGAAAATGGCTGTGCAGCGACATTCCCCATCCAACCTGACAGAGCTTGAGAGGATGTGCAGAGACGAATGGGAGAACCACTCCAAGTTTGTAGCGTCAGGTGTGCCAAGCTTGTAGCGTCATACCCAAGAAGACTCGAGGATGTAATCACTGCCAACTGTGCTTCAACATAGTACTGAGTAGAGGGTCTGAATACCTATGTAAATGTGATATTTCAGATTTGATTTTTAATAGATTTACAAAAATGTCTTAAAAAAAAAATTACATTTGCTTTATCATTATGTGGTATTGTGTGTATATTGATGAGAAAAGTGACAGCTAGCAAGTGTACACACAGCAGAGCGAGAAAAAAGAGAGAAAGCAATGACACGGTGCACATATCTGCACAGATGTGACGTATTAGGCATTTTTTCGGGGACCACTTTTGGCTTGTGAGAGCTACTTTCAGAACCACTGGCTAAAAAGTACACAAAAATATTGACGAACTGACTTGTTGGAAAGGTGGGGCATACCTATGACAGTGCCACGTTGAAATTCATTGAGCTCTTCAGTAAGGCCCTTCTACTGCCAATGATTGTCTATGGAGATTGCATGGCTGTGTGCTCGATGTTATACACCTGTCAGCAACAAGTGATGGCTGAAATAGCCAAATGCATTTATATATAGTTGTACCTTGTGAGTACCTGTGAACATACCTTTGTGATAAGTTTCTTGACAGCATTTCTTGCTTTGTTAAACTGATCCTCCTCAATGCTGTCAGAGATGTCCATAGCAATGTATATGTTAAGCTTTCCAGCTTTATCGATCGTGATCTTCTTTCCTTCCTGATCTGTGTCATCTGAAAGGCACCAGCAGGATATCTTACTTTGACAATCCCCGGTGGAAGAGGATGTGTGTGAGGAATGGTGCCGCAAGGAAAATACGTGAAAGGTTTGGCAAACATGTCACACACTTATGGTGATATTGACAACAGAATAAAGACTTGATAAACATCACATATTGGTTGTGACGGAGAGACCTACCGATGGGCGCTGCCAACTGAAGGCTCTGTCTGATTGCACTGCCGAATGCCTCCGTGACCTCCAGTGCAGTGTCATACGTGTGCTTGTCTGCAACCAGAACAAAAGAACCAGACAAACCACAGGGTTAAATCTCTCTTTCTCGCAGTCTATGAAATTGGACTGTACGTGACAATCTTTAGGTATATTTGAGCAGCTTGCAAAGGTGTCATTGTCTAGGGCATCTTCATGGGTCCTTACAGTAACATTTAGGCTCAGTCCCAGTCCATTGGCCATTCTCTTGACATACACGCTCCTTTGACCCCAGCAAATGTAAGCCATCGTCACAGCGGTATGTCACTTTGTCTTCTATGCCAAAACCTGACCCAGACCTCCTAGCACCGGCCGGAATCCCAGGGTCAGCACAACGCTCTCCGCCTCCTGCTGTAAGACAATGTGGGAGAATGTCAGCGGGGAAACAGAGAGGGAGGGTGTGTAGAGAGGCAGAAAGGTCATAGCGTGACGTACTGTGCGTAAGCTGTGAGGCTGAGCGTCCTTTCTAACGGGTCAGTGCGACCAACAAAAAAGAGCGCCCTAAGGAGGAAGAGAGAGGATATAGTTTGTTACTCACAGTCATGTCTGCAAATGGGTGTTCCCCCACTCCACTTCCCATTGGGTTGGCACACACGGGAGGATGAGCCACGTAATGTGTATCCAGTGTAGCACTCATATGTGGTCTCATTGTTGACAAAATATTGCATTTGTAAAGGAAAGACAGAACCACTTTCCAAAACCAAGGGGTTTGGGCATTCAACCACTAAAGGGGGAAAATATATGGAGGAAGCAGTGCTTAAGTAGGGTTTAGCTTCTTTCAAATATTGTTTTTATTAAAAATACCAGTACAAAGAATTGTTACTCACTCTTGCACTTTTGTACAGGGCTTTTATGGGGAGTTGGTGACCAAGTTCCACTTTTCTGACACAAGCGAGTTAAAGCTGGATAGGGATAGTACCCTTCTGGACAGTGGTATATCATCATACTGCCATACTCAAGCTTCTTGGTAAGAGTGTAATGACCTCCTTCCATGCCCACATTCTCCTCTTCACAGAAGACTTCACACAGAACACTGACACCTGTGAGGTCAGTGCAGGAAGATGTTCATGTATTTTACACATAGGCATGACTGGGCCCAGGTTGGGAAACTGGCTACAATACCAGAAAACGTCAGGTTTTTGTCAAATCAAAATTCTTCATAGTATACATGCTAATGGATGAGGTTCAAGGTCAAAGCTGAAGATGTTTTTGTGTGTGTGTGTGTAAGTATTTGGATTATAATACCCCAATAATCATTGATGTTGTTCATTATGACATCCAATCATTTTTTATATAATCACCCCAAACGTAAAATCCCACTTTGAATATAGTACCCAGTCAAAACGTATTGGAGGGCAAATTTCGATCAAATACAACACGTGGTTAAAAAAAATCCCTCTTGAATATATTCATTTTGAGTACATGCATTTCCTTTTTCCAGCCCCCTGTTATATCATCCAGAATACAGGACAATTTGGAAAAATGTGCAACAAACGTTTCGAAAAGGTAACTGAAGACAACCGCAGTTTGAACGTAAGAGCCATGTCAGGGCACTTACCCATATAAAGAGGACATATCAGCAGCGCTGCACACAAACTCCGGCAATCAGAAAGAATCATGGTGAATCACAGGTCCAAAAGTAATACAATCTGCAAAAGGGTGTGTATTTATACACAGATGGTAGGAAGGATAAGGGGGAAGGCATGACTTAAAAAAATTTAAAAAAGCACACTGTCACTGGTTAACCTCAAGTCAAATAAAAGATCAACGACCAACTCAACAAGAGACATACACTCACAAAAAAAAGGTTTTATATTGAGCCTGCGACTAACTAACAGAATTGTCTATTAAATTAAACATTAGTTGTATTTTCATAAGAAACTCATCGTCGGGACTGCTTTTCTCACGACAGTGTGCACTCAAGTAAATAAAGCTAGCCTTGGCTCTGGATCTGTGTGTGAGTAATTCCTGTAACGATTTCAGGATTGTTCATTATCTCTAAATTCAGTCCGTCTGAGATACGGTTGAGGAAGTTCTCTCTGGCTAGAGGACAGTCAATAGTTATTATGTTGGAAAGATTGACCAGACTATTGAAGGTTACTGTGGGTTACAGTGTTGCAACAGCCAAGACGGGGAACTGCCTTAACCCCTCAACATATATTACAAGGGCTTTCGCTGGATGATGTCACACAGAGTTGACATCTGCACATAGCATTTACATTTAAGTCATTTAGCAGACGCTCTTATCCAGAGCGACTTACAAATTGGTGCATTCACCTTATGACATCCAGTGGAACAGCCACTTTACAATAGTGCATCTAAATCTTTTAAGGGGGGGGGGGGTGAGAAGGATTACTTTATCCTATCCTAGGTATTCCTTAAAGAGGTGGGGTTTCAGGTGTCTCCGGAAGGTGGTGATTGACTCCGCTGTCCTGGCGTCGTGAGGGAGTGTGTTCCACCATTGGGGAGCCAGAGCAGCGAACAGTTTTGACTGGGCTGAGCGGGAACTGTACTTCCTCAGTGGTAGGGAGGCGAGCAGGCCAGAGGTGGATGAACGCAGTGCCCTTGTTTGGGTGTAGGGCCTGATCAGAGCCTGGAGGTACTGAGGTGCCGTTCCCCTCACAGCTCCGTAGGCAAGCACCATGGTCTTGTAGCGGATGCGAGCTTCAACTGGTAGCCAGTGGAGAGAGCGGAGGAGCGGGGTGACGTGAGAGAACTTGGGAAGGTTGAACACCAGACGGGCTGCGGCGTTCTGGATGAGTTGTAGGGGTTTAATGGCACAGGCAGAGGGCCCAGCCAACAGCGAGTTGCAGTAATCCAGACGGGAGATGACAAGTGCCTGGATTAGGATCTGCGCCGCTTCCTGTGTGAGGCAGGGTCGTACTCTGCGGATGTTGTAGAGCATGAACCTACAGGAACGGGCCACCGCCTTGATGTTAGTTGAGAACGACAGGGTGTTGTCCAGGATCACGCCAAGGTTCTTAGCGCTCTGGGAGGAGGACACAATGGAGTTGTCAACCGTGATGGCGAGATCATGGAATGGGCAGTCCTTCCCCGGGAGGAAGAGCAGCTCCGTCTTGCCGAGGTTCAGCTTGAGGTGGTGATCCGTCATCCACACTGATATGTCTGACAGACATGCAGAGATGCGATTCGCCACCTGGTCATCAGAAGGGGGAAAGGAGAAGATTAATTGTGTGTCGTCTGCATAGCAATGATAGGAGAGACCATGTGAGGTTATGACAGAGCCAAGTGACTTGGTGTATAGCGAGAATAGGAGAGGGCCTAGAACAGAGCCCTGGGGACACCAGTGGTGAGAGCGCGTGGTGAGGAGACAGATTCTCGCCACGCCACCTGGTAGGAGCGACCTGTCAGGTAGGACGCAATCCAAGCGTGGGCCACGCCGGAGATGCCCAACTCGGAGAGGGTGGAGAGGAGGATCTGATGGTTCACAGTATCGAAGGCAGCCGATAGGTCTAGAAGGATGAGAGCAGAGGAGAGAGAGTTAGCTTTAGCGGTGCGGAGCGCCTCCGTGATACAGAGAAGAGCAGTCTCAGTTGAATGACTAGTCTTGAAACCTGACTGATTTGGATCAAGAAGGTCATTCTGAGAGAGATAGCGGGAGAGCTGGCCAAGGACGGCACGTTCAAGAGTTTTGGAGAGAAAAGAAAGAAGGGATACTGGTCTGTAGTTGTTGACATCGGAGGGATCGAGTGTAGGATTTTTCAGAAGGGGTGCAACTCTCGCTCTCTTGAAGACGGAAGGGACGTAGCCAGCGGTCAGGGATGAGTTGATGAGCGAGGTGAGGTAAGGGAGAAGGTCTCCGGAAATGGTCTGGAGAAGAGAGGAGGGGATAGGGTCGAGCGGGCAGGTTGTTGGGCGGCCGGCCGTCACAAGACGCGAGATTTCATCTGGAGAGAGAGGGGAGAAAGAGGTCAGAGCACAGGGTAGGGCAGTGTGAGCAGAACCAGCGGTGTCGTTTGACTTAGCAAACGAGGATCGGATGTCGTCGACCTTCTTTTCAAAATGGTTGACAAAGTCATCTGCAGAGAGGGAGGAGGGGGGGGGGAGGAGGATTCAGGAGGGAGGAGAAGGTGGCAAAGAGCTTCCTAGGGTTAGAGGCAGATGCTTGGAATTTAGAGTGGTAGAAAGTGGCTTTAGCAGCAGAGACAGAGGAGGAAAATGTAGAGAGGAGGGAGCGAAAGGATGCCAGGTCCGCAGGGAGGCGAGTTTTCCTCCATTTCCGCTCAGCTGCCCGGAGCACTGTTCTGTGAGCTCGCAATGAGTCGTCGAGCCACGGAGCGGGAGGGGAGGACCGAGCCGGCCTGGAAGATAGGGGACATAGAGAGTCAAAGGATGCAGAAAGGGAGGAGAGGAGGGTTGAGGAGGCAGAATCAGGAGATTAGGTTAGAGAAGGTTTGAGCAGAGGGAAGAGATGATAGGATAGAAGAGGAGAGAGTAGCGGGGGAGAGAGAGCGAAGGTTGGGACGGCGCGATACCATCCGAGTAGGGGCAGTGTGGGAAGTGTTGGATGAGAGCGAGAGGGAAAAGGATACAAGGTAGTGGTCGGAGACTTGGAGGGGAGTTGCAATGAGGTTAGTGGAAGAACAGCATCTAGTAAAGATGAGGTCGAGCGTATTGCCTGCCTTGTGAGTAGGGGGGGAAGGTGAGAGGGTGAGGTCAAAAGAGGAAAGGAGTGGAAATAGCACACCCCTATTCGATGTCAGGACAGCTTTCGGTCCCTATTACACTGAACAAAAAATATAAACGCAACAATGCAACAATTTCAAAGTTGTTTACTGAGTTACAGTTCCTCTCAGGAAATCATCAACTGAAATAAATTCATTGGGCCCTCCTCTATGGATTTCACGACTGGAGATGAAAAGCAACTGGCCTCAGGATCTCGTCACGGTATTTCTGTGCATTAAAATTGCCATCGATAAAATGCAATTGTGTTCGTAGTCTGTAGCTTATGCCTGCCCATACCATAACCCCACCGCCACCATGGGGCACTCTGTTCACTACGTTGACATCAGCAAACCGCTCGCCCATATGACGCCATACAAGTGGTCTGTGGTTGTAAGGCCATGGTAGAAAGCAGTTCTGGTGGACACTCCTGCAATCAGCAATGCCAATTCCACACTCCTTCAAAACTTGAGACATCTGTGGAATTGTGTTGTGTGACAAAACTGCACATTTTAGAGTGGCCTTTTATTGTCCCCAGCACAAGGTGTAATAATCATGATGTTTAATCAGCTTTTTGATATGCCACATCTGTCAGGTGGATGGATTGTCTTGGCAAAGGAGACATGCTCACTAACAGGGTTTTAAACACATTTGTACACAACATTTGAGAGAAAGAAGCTTTTTGTGCATATGAAACATTTCTGGGATCTTTTATTTCAGCCCATGAAACATGTGACCAACACTTTACATGTTGCGTTTATATTTTTTGTTCAGTGTATATCGTCTTACATTATCATAGGCTATAAGTCATCCTGCCATGTCAAAACAACATAGATGATTACTCATGTAAGTAACTAATCGTCGGCGTTCCCCTTTAAGGCAAACAAGAAGTCATGTCCAGTAAATTGACAGACAAGGCTAGTGTAAACAAGTCAGAGTAAACAAAGAATGTGATTTCCCAAAACTCATCCAATGAGTAATGATTGAATAACGATTTGCATTTATGGAGTGCTTTTTGTCTTCTCAGACGCAGAGTAAGACCCCAATCCCCACCAATAGGCCCACCAGTACGTGACTATCGGATCAATAATCCCACTGTTCCACAGTAAACGGCAGTTACATTCGTACAGATAGCCGACAGATACAGTATGCACTTTAACCTCATAGTCATTGTACCACTTCAAATCCAAAGTGCTGGAGTCCAGCCCCAAAAAATAAAACATGTGTTACTGTCTCAATACTTTCGGAGCCCACTATTTATCAGATGTTTATTTGTTTTGGAGCATGGTCACTTTTGAAGTGTTTTTGTCACAGGCCAGTTCACTCTGTGAACCATCTCCATCTTGATGAATTGGTATCAACATATACAGTGCCTACCAGTAAGATGCCAGTAAATAAGGAGAGATTGCTAGCTAGAAAATTCTATTTTCAATAATGCAGAATAAGACAAAAATAATTTCATGGGAAATGACATGCTATAAATACACACAAATTCTTGTGCCTTTCTTTCTTTCTCTTGAAAACTGTAGCCTATCTGCCATGTAAGGCCTACTGTGAGATGTGTAATGTTATTTAATGCTTTACCTGGAACACCACACGGCAGTCCCCACTGGAAAAAAATAAAGCTATGCTATACTATTTTATTCTATTCTATCACAACATTACGAGCAGAAGTGGAAAAAGTGTTCAATTGTCATACTTGAGTAAAAGTAAAGATACCTTAATATAAAATGACTCAAGTAAAAGTGAAATTAACCCAGTAAAATACTACTTGAGTAAAAGTCTAAAAGTATCAGATTTTGAATGTACTTAAGTACAGTGGTGGAAAAAGTACTCAATTATCATACTTGAGTAAAAGTACAAAGTAAAAGTAAATGCTACACATCAAATTCCTTATATTTAGCAAACCAGACGACACAATTTCCTTTTTTATGACTTTTTTTGACAGCCAAGGATACGCTCCAACATTCAGACATAATTTACAAAGGAAGCATTTATGTTTAGTCAGTCCAACAGATCAGAGGCAGTAAGGATGACCAGGGACGTTCTCTTGATAAGTGTGCAAATTTTCCTTTTTCCTTTACTTTTAAGCATTCAAATTGTAACGAGTACTTTTGGGTGTCAGGGAAAACGTATAGAGTAAAAAGTAACACATTTTCTTTAGGAATGTAGTGAAGTAAAAGTAAAAGTAGTCAAAAATATAAATAGTAATGTAAAGTACAGATAAAAAATGACTTAAGCAGTACTTTAAAGTATTTTTAATTAAGTACTTTACACCACTGATTACGAGGGCTTGGGACTATAAGGTTCTATCAAAAATGTTGTTATTGACATAGTTCTGTTCAATGCTCTCTACCTGTATAGTACTCTAAATACCCATATTCATGTTGTTAAATTCAACAGAATCAGTAGAAAGGCCTCTTTAGTGTCCTAAGTGTATTCATAACTGCGACCTTAATTTCCTACCATCTGTAAGCTGTTAGTGTCTTAACGACCGTTCCACAGGCGCATGTTCATTAATTGTTTATGGTTCATTGAACAAGCATGGGAAACAGTGTTTAAACCATTTACATTGAGGATCTGTGAAGTTATTTGGATTTTTACAAATTATCTTTGAAAGACAGGGTCCTAAAAAAGGAAAGTTACTTTTTTAGCTGAGTTTATATGGGTCTTTCTATAAATAATGGGGCCAATGTGAGAATCTGGGATGAGAATAAAAAAATGGTTTGAAACAAAAATGATGTTTATGCCATTCCACATGTGTACTGAGAGGAATATATGCAAATTGGCCCATAACTCCACCTATAAAGCAACATAGATCTAGGGCCAGTGTTCTCTCTTTTTTTTCAGCACTGAGCAAATTTCAGATCTGCTGAGGGCAAACTTGAACTTTGTGAAAATTCTGTGCAACTTTCAGCACGCGTTTACTGTGAACAAAGGCTGTACGCGCTTTAAGTTACCGTTTTAACAGTGGCCATGTAAGCTACTGTGGCTATTTGATCCTAATGTAGGCCTACCAGAGTGGCCTACCTTCAAAAACAATGGAGAAAATGCATCCCATAACATTTTAACATGGAAATATCTGTTATATAATTCAGCCTAAAGTAGCAGCCAATGTGTGGTCTTCAATGTAGGCCTACATTCCATGAGACTTTTGAAATAAAAACATGCAGGGCTTGACATTAACCTGTTTATCCACTTCTCCTTCAGACAAGGAGGTGACTGAAAATGTTGTGTTGTTTGATGCAAGAAACCACTTTACAAAATAAAATGCATTATTATTCCCATATCATTATTACAAAGAATCAGACCAATTATGCTACCTTCTGCCTATTGGCTACTTATTCAAGCCTGTATACAACACTGCCCCTTTAAGACAAAAAAAAAATTGTTACCAGACTTGCTTTTCAAATACAGCGGGGCAAAAAAAGTATTGTCAGCCACCAATTGTGCAGTTCTCCCACTTAAAAAGATGAGAGAGGCCTGTAATTTTCATCATAGGTACACTTCAACTATGACAGACAAAATGAGAGAAAAAAATCCAGAAACTCACATTGTAGGATTTTTAATCAAATCAAATCAAATCAAATTTATTTATATAGCCCTTCGTACATCAGCTGATATCTCAAAGTGCTGTACAGAAACCCAGCCTAAAACCCCAAACAGCAAACAATGCAGGTGTAAAAGCACGGTGGCTAGGAAAAACTCCCTAGAAAGGCCAAAACCTAGGAAGAAACCTAGAGAGGAACCGGGCTATGTGGGGTGGCCAGTCCTCTTCTGGCTGTGCCGGGTAGAGATTATAACAGAACATGACCAAGATGTTCAAATGTTCATAAATGACCAGCATGGTCGAATAATAATAAGGCAGAACAGTTGAAACTGGAGCAGCAGCACAGTCAGGTGGACAGGGGACAGCAAGGAGCCTTCATGTCAGGTAGTCCTGGGGCACGGTCCTAGGGCTCAGGTCAGTTGAAACTGGAACAGGAGCATGGCCAGGTGGACTGGGGACAGCAAGGAGTCCTCATGTCAGGTAGTCCTGGGACATGGTCCTAGGGCTCAGGTCCTCCGAGAGAGAGAAAGAAAGAGAGAAGGAGAGAATTAGAGAACGCACACTTAGATTCACACAGGACACCGAATAGGACAGGAGAAGTACTCCAGATATAACAAACTGACCCTAGCCCCCCGACACATAAACTACTGCAGCATAAATACTGGAGGCTGAGACAGGAGGGGTCAGGAGACACTATGGCCCCATCCGAGGACACCCCGGACAGGGCCAAACAGGAAGGATATAACCCCACCCACTTTGCCAAAGCACATCCCCCACACCACTAGAGGGATATCTTCAACCACCAACTTACCATCCTGAGACAAGGCCGAGTATAGCCCACAAAGATCTCCGCCACGGTACAACCCAAGGGGGGCAACCCAGACAGGCCGACCACAACAGTGAATCAACCCACCCAGGTGACGCACCCCCCCAGGGACGGCACGAGAGAGCCCCAGCAAGCCAGTGACTCAGCCCCCGTAACAGGGTTAGAGGCAGAGAATCCCAGTGGAAAGAGGGGAACCGGCCAGGCAGAGACAGCAAGGGCGGTTCGTTGCTCCAGAGCCTTTCCGTTCACCTTCCCACTCCTGGGCCAGACTACACTCAATCATATGACCCACTGAAGAGATGAGTCTTCAGTAAAGACTTAAAGGTTGAGACCGAGTTTGAGTCTAATTAATCTGAGTTTAATGAATTTATTTGCAAATTATGGTGGAAAATAAGTATTTGATCAATAACAAAAGTTTATCTCAATACTTTGTTATATACCCTTTGTTGGCAATGACAGAGGTCAAATGTTTTCTGTAAGTCTTTACAAGGTTTTCACACACTGTTGCTGGTATTTTGGAGCCGCAGATCGAGGGAGATTATCAGTGGTCTTTTATGTCTTCCATTTCCTAATAATTGCTCCCACAGTTGATTTCTTCAAACCAAGCTGCTTGCCTATTGCAGATTCAGTCTTCCCAGCCTGGTGCAGGTCTACAATTTTGTTTCTGGTGTCCTTTGACAGCTCTTTGGTCTTGGCCATAGTGGAGTTTGGAGTGTGACTGTTTGAGGTTGTGGACAGGTGTCTTTTATACTGATAAGTTCAAACAGGTGCCATTAATACAGGTAACGAGTGGAGGACAGAGGAGCCTCTTAAAGAAGAAGTTACAGGTCTGTGAGAGCCAGAAATCTTGCTTGTTTGTAGGTGACCAAATACTTTAAATTCATAAAAAAATCCTACAATCAGTCGGACACTGTTGCTTATACAACTCTTTTAGCTCGACGTCTAATACTACAGACCTGGAAGATGGCAGCTCCCCCATCTTATAAATATTGGGTGGGAGATGTGTGGTGCTCTCTGAAACTAGAAAAAAATTCAATTCAATTCACGTGGGAACCCCAAACTGTTTGATGAGGCTTGGGCTCCATTCCGGTCTTACTTTAAACAGTCCATCCTCTGATGGCATTCCAATTAAAACTAAAATAAGTCTGTATTTGACCCCCCTGTGACTTAAGGGTTGGAGGAGCTTCTCTCTGTGTTTTTGCTGGGGGGGCATTAAGGTCCATGTGCTTATTGATTGTGACCCGCGGATGCCTTGTTCATCTTGCCCGGGCAGAGACTGAAGTGTGAGCTTGTTTTCCCCAGTTATTTTTACATTCTGTTCAAACCTACATGAATAAATCATTCTATTTTAATTTTATTTTAAAGCATTGTAAACTTTATTTTTGGTCCAGTGGATGGTCGGTCTGTGGCCATGACTGTCTGTGAGTGGTTGCATTTCTCCACCCCTGTCCCTTGACTGTTTATAGGAACAATGGTGAGGTGTTTTCTCTGTCCCTGTACTATAGATTGCCCTTTAACCTTTGTAGCCTTCTGCCTGGTGTGTTTAACTTGTCTAAAGTATGGTATCTTTAAAGCCAATTTCTTTTGTATTTATTTATTATTTTTTATTTTTTCTAGTTGAGTATATTATTTATATTTGTGTTGTCTTGTGTATGTGTGTAAAACTTAATAAACAAAGTTTGAAAAATTAAACGTGATTTTTTTTTCTCATTTTGTCTGTCATAGTTGAGGTGTACCTATGATAAATTACAGACCTCTCTCATCTTTTTATGTGGGAGAACTTGCACAATTGGTGGCTGACTAAATACTTTTTTGACCCACTGTATGTCTAGAAATGTACACATTTTGTGATTTAGCAGGAAACAATCACTTCCCTATTGCTGGCTACAAATGATCTATAACTGGGCTAATAACTCCCTAACTAGCAAAGGATATGAACAAAATGTGTATATCCATTTGATCTCAAAACAAGGGCAAGTCTACTCAGAACCACTCATGCTGCAAACACAGTCCAGTTAAAAGTAAATGGCACAGATCCATATATGGCTGTGTTTATGCCGCACCGGTCTGTGTAGAGTACGGGCTGAGTAGTGTGTGTCAATGCAATAGAATCCTGATAGAATCCAATAGAATGCAATAGAATCCTGCTCGAATGCGTTCTGCCTGCAATCTCTTGCATAGTTCAATTTGTTTTGGTTTGTTGCATTGAAAGTGGCTAATAGTGCGTTGATTCAATAACAATTGCCACAGTAAAGGCAGTGGTGGGCCGTCAGGGCCAGCAAGGCCTTCTCTGCTGGCCTAAACATCATCAGAAAAATAAAAAAATTGAAATATATTTTCCCACAAATATGTATTAAATTATTCCCCAGAGTAAGAGTTATACTCTTCATTTCATAGCTTTCCTCTTGGTTGCACTGCTTCCAGCCCCAGGTTGAGATTTCGAGGGCTGGTCTTTATGTTAGTTCTTTTATCCAATCATATTCAGCCATCATGTGTTGCCAGGGGTCTAAAATCTGCCCTCAGGCCTTCAGAATCAACAGTGCGGGCGCTTGTATCTTAAAGTGAATGGAAATGAAAATTTAGTGTCAACCAATCAGCTTTAAAGTTGGCTATTGTACGCCTGCTGGCTGGCTCCAGTGTTACACAGGAGCCAGCTAGCAGGCGTAGTGCATGCACATCTTTTGATTGGATTACCAATATTGAGAGGCAGGTCCTATGGGCAGGTCTATGCAGAACCTCAGAACTAGGAAACTGAATTTGATAAACTAATTAATTTGCGTACTACTAAGCTGTTTTTTCAACCCACAATGGAGGAAGGAGGAGAAGATATCGATTTGGTTGAGGATATAATTGTAACGCCATTCTCAAGACGAACTTCTCAAGAAAAGTTAGACATTGTAAGGAGAGGTCGCCCGACGCCGACGCTACAAAGCCTGTCACAGGCGGGAAAGGGGTTTGTTTGCCACTTTCAAAGTTCCAACTACGAGCGCTATCAATGGCTCACAGGCTCCGAGAAGCACTGCAAACTGTACTGCTGGGAATGCCTATTATTTGCAAGTGATCGATTTGGTGTTTGGAGCCACACTGGCTTTGCAAACTTGAGTTGTCTAACCAAGGCAGCAACGAGACACCAAAGTACGGCTGGGCACTTACAAGCAATGGTGCTTTTGAAAAATTTGGGGACACCCGATTGGATCTACAGCTCAACGAACAAGCGCGCAAGGCAACGGAGCTGCACAATGAAAAGGTGAAGAAAAATAGGGAAATATTGAAAAGACTCATTGTGTCATGTTTTTGGGTAAACAGTAACTTTCATTTAGGGGACACGATGAAAGTGCTGACTCTTTTTTTTAAACTTAAAGCTCAGAGTTTGTGGACCAGAAATGGATAGAAGAAGAATATTAACCAGTTGACGCTAGGGGGCGCTATTTCATTATTGGATTAAAAAAAACGTGCCCGTTTTAAGCGCAATATTTTGTCACAAAAAGATGCTTGACTCTGCATATAATTGCCAGCTTTGGAAAGAAAACACTCTGACGTTTTCAAAACTGCAAAGATATTATCTGTGGGTGCCCCAGAACTGATCTTACAGGTGAAACCAAGATGCAACTTCAAACAGGAAATGAGCAGGATTTTTGAGGCTCTGTTTTCCATTTGCTCCTTATATGGCTGTGAAAGCGCCATGAATTAGCCTGCCCTTTCTATCGTTTCTCCAAGTTGTGTGCAGCATTGTGACGTATTTGTAGGCATATCATTGGAAGATTGGCCATAAAGAGACTACATTTACCAGGGGTCCGCCCGGTGTCCTTTGTTGAAATTGTTGCGTAATCTCCAAGCTGCTCGCATTCATCCATGTGATTGAGACAGAGAGGAGACTTCCAGGAATTATATATCATGAAAAGATATGTGAAAAACACCTTGAGGATTGATTCTAAACAACGTTTACCATGTTTCAGTCGATATTATGGAGTTAATGTGGAAGAAAGTTTGGCGTTTGGATGAATGAATTTGTTTTTTTTTGGTAGCCAAACATGACGCAGAAAACGGACCGATTTCTCCTGCACAACTAATCTTTCAGGAAAACTGAACATTTGCTATCTAACTGAGAGTCTCCTCATTGAAAACATCCGAAGTTCTTCAAAGGTAAATGATTTATTGAATGTTTTTGCTGGTTTTTGTGAAAATGTTGCCTGCTAATGCTAACGCTAAATGCTAATGCTAAATGCTAACGCTAAATGCTAGTTTGCTATGGTTGAGAAGCATATTTTAAAAATCTGAGATGACAGTGTTGTTAACAAAAGGCTAAGCTTGAGAGCAAATAGATTAATTTCATTTAATTTGCGATTTTCATGAATAGTTAACGTTGCGTTATGGTAATGAGCTTGAGGCTGTATTCACGATCCCGGATCCGGGATGGATCGACGCAAGAAGTTAATATAACTCTGTTGCACTCGACTATGTTCTTGCCTATTAGTTGAACTGTACTGTATTGTATTCTGCCCCTGCAATTCTCTGAATAAAAATGCTCCAGCAGTGCGCAGGGCGCAGGGCGATCCGGACAGAGACGGTGGAACTCCCGCAGCATCGATGGGTCTAACACGTCCTCCACCGGCACCCAGCATCTCTCCTCCGGACCGTACCCCTCCCACTCCACGAGGTACTGAAGGCCCCTCGCCCGACGCCTAGAATCCAGTATGGATCGAACTGCCTTCTTGTTCTGGGAACCTGGTCTGTAGGGTAGGGTGAAAACAAAACGGGTAAAAGAAAACATGGCCCACCTTGCCTGGCGAGGATTCAGTCTTCTCGCTGCCCGGATGTACTCCAGATTGCGGTGGTCAGTCCAGATGAGAAAAGGGTGTTTAGCCTCCTCGAGCCAATGTCTCCACGCCTTCAAGGCCTTGACGACAGCCACCAACTCCCGTTCCCCCACGTCATAGTTTCGCACCGCCGGGCTGAGCTTCTTCAAAAAGAAGGCACAGGGGCGGAGCTTTGGTGGCATGCCTGAGCGCTGAGATAGCACGGCTCCTATCCCAGCCTCGGATGCGTCCACCTCCACTATGAACGCCAAAGAGGGGTCTGGATGAGCCAGCACGGAAGCCAAGGTAAACAGAGCCCTCAGCTGAGCAAAAGCCCTGTCCGCCTCAGCTGACCATTGCAAACTCACCGGTCCCCCCATCAGCAGTGAGGTAATGGGAGCCGCTACCTGACTAAAGCCCCGGATAAACCTCCGGTAATAGTTGGCAAACCCTAGAAACGGCTGCACTTCCTTTACCGTGGTGGGAGTCGGCCAATTACGCACAGCTGAAATGCGGTCACTCTCCATCTCTATCCCTGAAGTGGAAATGCGGTACCCGAGGAAGGAGACGGACTGTTGGAAAAACAGGCATTTCTCAGCCTTGACGTACAGGTCATGCTCCAACAGTTGACCAAGCACCCTGCCACCAGGGACACATGCTCGCTGCGTGTAGCGGAGTATATCAGGATGTCATCAATATACACCATATACACCTGTGCAGGTCCCTGAAAATCTTGTCTACAAAGGCCTGGAAGACTGATGGAGCATTCATCAAACCGAACAGCATGATGAGATACTCACAGTGCCGTGAGGTGGTACTGAAAGCTGTCTTCCACTCGTCTCCCTCCCGGATACGCACCAGGTCGCTCCTAAGATCCAATTTGGTGAAGAAGCGCGCCCCGTGCATTGACTCAATCGCACTGGCTATGAAAGGTAGCGGGTAACTGTACCTAACAGTGATCTGGTTGATACCTCGATAGTCAATACACGGGCACACACCTCCATCCTTCTTCTTCACAAAAAATAAACTTGAGGAGGCAGGTGAAGCGGAGGGCCAAATTTATCCCTGCCTCAGGGATTCGGAGACATACGTTTCCATAGCCGCAGTCTCCTCCTGTGACAGAGGATACATGTGACTCTTGGGAAGTGCTGCATCTTCTAGGAGATTTATCGCACAAGCCCCCCGTTGATGCGGTGGTAATTGTGTCGCCTTCTACCAAATTGGCATATTCAGAGGGGATGCGCACAGGGGAGACCTGGTCTGGACTTTCCACCATAGTCGCACCAACGGAAACCCCTAAACATATCCTCGACCACTCTCGTGACCACACCGTGAGAGCCCTCTGTTGCCACGAAATAGTGGGGTCATGACAGGCCAACCAGGGTATGCCCAGCACCACGGGAAACGCAGGAGAATCAATAAGGAAAAAAATGATTTTCTCTTTGCGATCCTCCCGCATCGACATGCCCTGTGGAGCGGTGGCCTCCCTAATTAGCCCTGACCAAATGGTCGACTATCTAGGGCGTGAACTGGGAAGGGCATATCCACTGGAACAATAGGGATCCCTAAACTATGGGCCTGCATCTACGAGCGCCTTACGCTGGGAATGCGGGGAAGACTCAGGAAAATGAATATACACAAACATGTATGCAACAAAGGGCTCTGGGTGAGCCTGGTGCCGACTCACCTGGGGTGACACAAGAGTGCCCTGCCTGCTGCCTCGACTCCCAGAGGAACCTCTCCAGCACCGACCGGCAGTGTGGTTTCTGCAGCCACAGATGGTGCATGGACCGGCCCCTCCTTCGGTCGCCCTACGTACAGCACCTCCCAGCTCCATGGCCGTAGGAGCTGTGGTGCTGGGGGATGGAATCAACAGACCCTGATCTGGACGTCCACGGGTAGCCAGCAGGTTATCCAACTGGATGGACAGGTCCACCAGATGGTCAAAGGTGAGAGTGGTATCCCTGCAGGCCAACTCCCGACAGACGTCCTCGCTCAAACTACAATGGTAGTGATTGATCAGGGCCCTGTCGTTCCATCCCGCACTGGCGACCAGGGCCCGAAAGTCCAGAGAGAACTCCTGTGCGCTCCTTGTCAACTGCCTAAGTTGGACGAGACGAAATTGGTCCTCGAATTGGCCCACTCCAGGGAGACGGCCCGAGGGAGCCGGGTGGATGGTTGCTAGGTAGAGCTCCAGCTGGAGTAGGAATCCCTGACATCCCGCAGCCGTCCCATCATACTATCATAAGATTGAGCTGAATCCCACTGGGACCGGGTGAAGGAGGGGTGAATAGTGGTGCCTTTGGTGGTGCTGGTGGAGGCATTGGAGGAACTCCTTTTCTCTCCCAACGGTCCATATTCTGCAGGATGCAATCGATGGCAATTTCGAGATGTTGTATTATGGCCGCATGCTCCTCGACCCCTAATCCGGGGGTGTCTGCTCCTGCTGACTCCATATGGTGTGGTGCGTGATTCTGTCAGAAAGTGAGTGTAGCTGTTGCATGAAGTCAGGCACCGGAGAGCAAAATGACTGAGCAACGTACTTTACTCAAAAATAAAAGGCACAAGGTAAACAAATACACTTGACCAATTGCAAACAGTAAATATTACGCACAGGTGAAAACAGCACCCGTCGAAAAACCAGCCATCATGAACCGAAATGAACATAGAAACAATCCTGCACAAAAAAACATGGGGGAAACAGAGGGTTAAATACATGAACATGTAATTGGGGAATGAAAACCAGGTGTGTGGAAAACAAAGACAAAACCAATGGAAAATGAAAGGTGGATCAGCGATGGTGACGTCGACTGCAGAACGCCGCAGTAGTCGAAGCTGTTCATCGACTACAGCTCAGCATTTAACACCCTAGTGCCCTCCAAGCTCGTCATCAAGCTCGAGACCCTGGGTCTCGACCCTGCCCTGTGCAACTGGGTACTGGACTTCCTGATGGGCCGCCCCCAGGTGGTGAGGGTAGGCAAAGCTGGGACCGAGAGACTGAAAAACAGCTTCTATCTCAAGGCCATCAGACTGTTAAACAGCCACCACTAACATTGAGTGGCTGCTGCCAACACACTGACTCAACTCCAGCCACTTTAATAATGGGAATTGATGGGAAATTAGGTAAAATATATCACTAGCCACTTTAAACAATGCTACCTAATATAATGTTCTCTACATTATTCATCTCATATGTATACGTATATACTGTACTCTATATCATCTACTGCATCCTTATGTAATACATGTATCACTAGCCACTTAACTATGCCACTTTGTTTACATACTCATCTCATATGTATATACTGCACTCAATACCATCTACTGTATCTTGCCTATGCCGCTCTGTACCATCACTCATGTATATATCTTTAAGTACATATTCTTTATCCCCTTACACTTGTGTCTATAAGGTAGTAGTTTTGGAATTGTTAGCTAGATTACTTGTTGGTTATTACTGCATTGTCGGAACTAGAAGCACAAGCATTTCGCTACACTCGCACTAACATCTGCTAACCATGTGTATGTGACAAATAAAATTAGATTTGATTTGATTTGAACAAGGAGAGAGAGAGACCGACTTCGGCGGAAGTCGTGACACTTGAACAATGGTCACCAACCTTTTCTGAGTCAAGATCACTTTGAGTCAAAATGCAAGCCGAGATCTACAGCTCAGATTTTGTTTTTTACATGACTTTTAAAAAAGTAAGCCTGAGCAACATTAACCAATTAAAAACAGTACTGTAGCAATGAGGTTTGTGCAGTAAGCTATAGGCCCAATACATTATCACCATATTGGCTTTGCTTGAATTGCCCTGCCAAATGCATTGTTGTTCAGGACATTTAAAAAAAAAATATTTCAGTTGAATATTCCTCTATATTAAAAAAGTCCCAATAATAACAAAGCAAGCCTATAGATACACTTTCCTACTCATTCATTACTGCTGCAGTGCTTGTTGTAGCGCTGACTTTAAATAGTAAGAATGCTCATGTTATGGCTTATAAAAGTGTTGAATAAAATGTGTTGACAGTGCTGAGTAAGAACTTAAACATGAACTCACTTATAAAAACAGCATCTCTTTGCTGTATTCATTGACAGTCTCTCTCTAGTCGTGGTTTTACATGTTTCTTAAACCTGCTACGTTACAGCAGACACGGTAATCTGAGCCACCCGATTGGCCAGTGGTAGGCCTATAGTGCACTTGATTTGCTCTCTGGGCCATGAAATGGTTCAAAATGGTAACAGTTCGTCTACTCGGCGCACAGGGCAGTTGAATCGGGTGCAAAAAAAAAGAAATAGAACAAAAGGCTTTATCGTTGTTGTTTTTTTACATAAATGTTTGGCGATCGACTTGGAGTGCCTTGGAGATCGACCAGTCGATCACAATACACCGGTTGGTGACCACTGCTCTAGAAAGTTGAGTGAGGTTCAATCTCGTTGCTTCTCTCTGTGGGCTGATATTTGGAACTGGGATGACATGTACTATCTTTGCTCTTCATCTGTTGCTGATGCTTCCTCCACTTTCCTTGTGGTCATTGCATTTGGAGTTGCATTCACAGCCACACATCTTACATACTCCTCTGCTCTATGTGTGTTTGTGTGAGTCTTTCACAGCAGTCCCTCCAATGAGACGAGGCAGAGGGTCAGCGATGTTGTTTTTCCCTGGTATGTGGACAACTTACAAGTCATAGGGTTGGAGCCTCAGCATCCACTGTTCAACAGGAGCGCATGGCTGTGAGCGAGGACTCCAAAATAGCATTTAATGCCTTATGATCAGTATCAAGATCAAATTCCCTGACGTGTACATACGGGTGAAGACTTTCACAAACCCAAAGCAATGCAAAGCAATGCAAGGGCCTCACGCTCAGTTTGTGATTATCTGCATTCACACTCTGACAGACTCCTGCTCACATAACAGAATGGAACCATTTCTCCTTGTTGTTCTTGCACGAGCACAGCTGCTAGACCCGCTGGTCCTGTGTCTGCTATTGCTTTTGTGGGCGCGTCTTTGTCAAAGTACGCGAGTGTCGCAGCTTCAGCCAGTTTCTCTTTAAATGTCTGAAATGCCTTCTGTGCCTGTCCGAAGTGTAATGTTGTGTTCTTCTTGGTCAAATTCCACAGAGGCTCTGAGAGTGTAGAGAACTGGAGAATGAACCTTCTGCTATAGCCCACTGAACCTAGAAAGCTACAAACCTCTGATGCCGTCTCAGGCTCGCTGGCATCAACCACTGCTCTCACTCTTTTAGCCGTGGGCCCAATACCCTTCTGTGAGAGTAGCATGCCCATAAACACCAATTTGTCCATGTTGAACTGACATTTCTCTGAGTTGAGAGTCAGCCCACAGTTCTCCAGCCTGTTGTGGACAGCATGCTGGTCATCGGTCTCCTTGACCGGGGCGTGGACGATGATGTCATCCGATATGTTCTCCACCCCCCCGATGCCTGTCAGTGACGTTGCGATTTCATGTGGATACTGCTCGCTCGCCAATTAAACTGCAAATAGGAGTCTTTTATAACTGTACATTGTCGTGTAAATTTCCTCTATTTACCAAATCATGGGAGCAAACCACACACACAAGTCAGAGTTAGTTATCAAGGTCCATCTTTAATTATATCAGCTCTATCACAATCCTGTGACTCTCAGATAAATTCAGTGTCTCTCAATGAATTCTCTGAGAGCCCCCTTACAATGCAACTGAGATCCTTTAATAGCAAAGAACACACATAGTCAGACAGCATATACATAATAAATCGTTCCGCTTTGTCTCCTTACTCAAACCCCAGAACCATAAACCAACCCTCCATATCAACAGGCATATATCAAATTGTCATTTAGATACAACCAACTCTAAATACAACCAATCCTGGACAAGCTCACGGAGAGGAGAATGAGGCTATAGGTTAAGATAGAAACAACATTAGAGGGAGCATAGAATGATTCCAGACACTTTGACCTCTCCCCTCTCAGCGGCCCATGCAACTTAGTCTTGACATAGAACAGATAACTGCAACCTCGCCACAGTATTATACAAAAATACCATTCTGATGAGAAGTAACTTACACACATTTGATGAGTATAAAACATCTTACATATGTTACCAACAAATTCTGAATCTTCCACGACATTCCCCTCTCAAGGGACTCAGTCCCTTCTGAAGAATCAGAATAGTAACATACTCAATATTTAAAATTCAAATCCCCTCAATGTCAAATACCTTAGCTTATATGTAAGCTTTCTCCCTTCTGAAACTAAGATCACAACCTTTATTCTACAAGACAAACTTGCACATGTTTAATAACACAGAATAATCCATTTGAGGAAAAATAAAAACATAACATATAAATGCTCTTTAAATTACATGAGAACCAGTGTCTAAACACAGGCCTCCTCACAACCTACAGGACAGACATCCCTCTAAGTATGCGTGTCGGGTAGGAGTAAGAGGTTAAGGGCAGTTAAATTTCAAATGTTTCACCCAGTCGGAGATAATCCAATATGCGTTTTATAGTTACATCGTTAGGGTAAGATAACCAAAAGTGGACACACTCTAATCAGTTTCTAGAGCTCAATTTCCCAGATTGTGTAGATTATTTTAATAGTACTTAAAAACTTAATCTTTATCAAATTATCCATTTAAGATACCAACTCAAAACCTACGTATGTCTACGAATGGGTGGTTTAAATTGTATCTAATCATTCTCCGCATTACTTTATACAAACATACCATTTATCATAATTTCAAATAATTCACAGAATCCATATAAAACTTTAAAAATCTTAGGTACTCACACAGAACTTTCAGGATCATCCACGCAGGATTGGTCAGATTTTCACGTAGAACTGTTCAGACGTCCACACAGAACATCAAAAGGTTTGCCCACACAGAGTCAACCCTACCCCGCTCACACAGAACGGTCCGACAACTATTACATACTCACACAGAGTATCCCAGGGCATACCTGGCTAGCACATTTAAAATAATTGGAATTCACGACATCTGAGATTCACTTAGACAAATCACACAGATACACAGAATGAGGTCCTTCTTCCAATAGGGCTTCACCAAGTGCCGTATTTCACCTAGAACACACCGTCACCCTGGCCCATCACCCCGACAGACCAAATCCCCACTGTGATCAATTCAGTGTCAGGAGGGCTCTTGGTCACTGGCAACCGGACAGTGCAGAGCATCTTTTGAGTCCACAAAACCCCCAGATTACTCTCCTCTGACTCGGCCCTGCTTACGCCGCCAAGGTGCCTTCCTTACAAAGGAATTCACGCTCACAGTATACGTAACAGGCATAATTAAAAAACTTGACTTCAAATCTGTGTGTGGTTCGCTCACCTTTTTCTTTAAAAAAAAAACTCAGTTCGAGATGTGGAATCCACTCGGCTCGCTTCCTCTTAGATCAAAGGTTGGTCCATCTGCTTCGTCCCCGAAGTGTGGTTCTCCCTGAGATCCCAAGTTTAGGGGATCCCTCGTGCACGATTTATTTACCTAGATCGTAGGAACGGTCAACCAAGTGAAGATTCACATCCCATCCTCGTGGCCAAATGTCGTGGAAATTTCCTCTATTTACCAAATCATGGGAGCAAACCATGCACACAAGTCAGAGTTAGTTATAAAAGTCCATCTTTAATTATATGAGCTCTATCACAATCCTGTGACTCTCAGATAAATTCAGAGTCTCTCAATGAATTCTCTGAGAGCCCCCTTACAATGCAACTGAGATCCTTTAATAGCAAAGAACACACATAGTCAGACAGCATAGACATAATAAAATCGTTCCGCTTTGTCTCCTTTCTCAAACCCCAGAACCATAAACCAATCATCCATATCAACAGGCATATATCAAATTGTCATTTAGATACAACCAACCCTAAATACAACCAATCCTGGACAAACTCACGGAGAGGAGAATGAGGCTATAGGTTAAGATAGAAACAACATTAGAGGGAGCATAGAATGATTCCAGACACTGCCACCCTCCTTTACCCACTGGGAAAGGTAGGGAGTAAAAGACATGTTTACACAGGATGACACTTTGACCTCTCCCCTCTCAGCGGCCCATGCAACTTAGTCTTGACATAGAACAGATAACTGCAACCTCGCCACAGTATTATACAAAAATACCATTCTGATGAGAAGTAACTTACACACATTTGATGAGTATAAAACATCTTACATATGTTACCAACAAATTCTGAATCTTCCACGACAACATCCAATTATGCTCCGCAAACATCAATATGTCTCTTCACTTTGGTGTTGGCTCCAATTGATGATAGTGCCATTTAAGATCCAGTTTACTGAATGTGACAGACCCATTAATTCCTTGCAAAAGTTAATCTACTGTGGGATTGGGTATCTGACACGTATGTCCAGACACAGTTGTATGTTGCCGTCTGGTTTTGGCACCATCACTACTGGATTCACCCATGGTGTGGCACCATCCACTCTCTCCATTAAGTCCATGTTTAGTAGGTCCTCTATCTTTTACCCCACAGCTTCTCTCAGGTGAAATTATTTCTTGCAGATCTGCCTGTGTGCTGGACAAGCGGGGTCCTTTGCAAAATGATCTGCACATCCGGTGGCGACTTTGAATGAATATGTGGGATGCATGCCAGCAAAGCCACTACACAACACAACACTAAACAATACATTAATTCCACTATAACGGTGACAAACGGAGCCCACAAACTGTTAGGGCCTACATAAAGCTATCCCAACACCTTACCACTGCTGCACCTGACTATCAGCAGAACCTTGTCTGGCAGCAAAACAGTTCATTCAGCTTCATTTACTGTCTTTAAAAAAACATAGCTGATATGGCTGACTTCCTTAAACAAATGTGGTTTCTAATGACAATTGAGATGTACAAACTATGGTATAAGGGGTGAGGACAAGCCGATAAAAGGCCATATGTAATTTTGATTAAGACATTAATGAGCGAGCTAGGACGGACGTAGTCAATATAATTATTAGTTCCGTACTTTTGAAATGTACAGCGACAGAATTCAGAACATGGTCATTCTTACAGTGTTCTCCCTATACACCAAGTCAGAACCGTAGGATAAATAAAGGTGACATAAAAGCAGACAATGAAAGCTATTACAATATTCAACGATTACATTTGTCAAAAACAGGTTATAGGCTACATGTCAGAACAGTAGGGGAAATCAATAGGTGAATATTGACCTAATTATTATGGTGAGGCACGTGGGCTACTAATAGCTTACCACACAACATAGACTTAGTATTACTTTAGTAGCTACAGTATACATATCTCCCTGGCGTATTTCATAATTTATGCAGCAGCATACAATACATTTTTGGACTCACCTTGTTGTGTTGTGCTGTGCCCACTTGAACACTTTGTGGGCAAAACTATTTTTGTCATCAAAGTGTGGCATTCTCTGGATTTATGGTACTACCAAGTGAAGTTCTGCAGCAGTTTGGCCCCACAGCAGCATACAGCTTTAAGGCCACTTCACCCTCTACTGCTGGTTCCAGCTCCGTGACAATGCAGTTGGACAGTGAAGATGAAGGAGGATTTCCTTGCCAATCTATGATTCATCATATTTACAGCACGTATGCAAGGAGTGGACTGTCTGGAACTGGCGGAGACACACAGCTGATGGTGGCAGTGTGTACTGTAGTGTGTGCGGAAATGGTGGCAATATCTGGAGGAAACCATTGAGCAGCTAGCCAGCCAAGCAACACAACAACCTGGAGAGAGCTAGTGAGAGATGCCTAGCGCATACATCATTATTTGAGTTAAGTTGCTTGTTCAATAAGATAGCATATATACTTTGTTATTAGCCTGTACCTATAATTGTTGATCAGTTAGGTAGGATGTCAACTAACTACCAATACACTGCTTAAAAATATAATTGTTCAGAATGTGTAGGTTTACTAGTTAAAAAGAAAATAAATCAAATGTAATTGTTCAATAATGTGTAATTGTTCAATGGGTTGTGTTTACAAATAAAAATGTGATCATATAAAATGTGTTGTGTATAATACTTTTACAAATAAATATATGATAATAAACAAACAAATCTAAACTAACAAATGTCAAATCATATTTTTCCCGAGATGGCCAGTCAATTTGAGTAACGTTATGGTGTATCATACGTAATGAGTTTTACATTATTACGTAATGTCTTCATCACGCAATGACATAACGTAATTTAGCAACTTTTAGCAACAAATCGACCTGCCTCTAGCAAACCTCCCCGGAAAATTAGTTGCCAACACTTTTTGTTGCTAGATTTAGCAACTTTATTTTCAAACAGCACCTAGCAACAAATATAGCTACTTTTAAAAATGTGTTTGAAAATTTGAGCAACTTTTGTAAAGTGACTCAAACACTAAAATGCATGCATTTTACCTCTAAATGACACACAAACGATTTTCTCTGTCACACACTCAGTCACAACACACGTGCCTGGCTGCAAAAGTGCGTTGTGAGTGACATCCGCAGCAGGGCAGCGGTAATTTCAGCAAATAGCAAATCATTGTTGGCTGATTGTAGCAGCAGTAGTATGCGTTCGACGAGCCAAACCCAATGAATATAGTTGGTCACGAATGTTTGATCTTGAACAGAACTTACAACATCAATCAACATGTCTCAATCAAAATCGCACAGCCAGAAGTACAGAAAATAGTGTGAGTCTGTACCTGAATAAATGTCAAATCATATTTTTGGCCGAGATGGCCAGTCAATTTGAGTAACGTTATTGTGTATTCTACGTAATCACGCAATTTTACGTTATCACGCAATGACATCACAATGTCATTTTGCAATTTACCCAGAAAATGAGTTGGCAACACTGGTTAAGACCAGGTTTAGCAATTGTTCTCCCTCTTATGTCTGGCTTTCACAAGAGAAGAGCACGGTTGGTTTATAGGGTATCCTTCATTTATTTGGCGTGGGCCACGGACAAACGGGCCTGTGTGAAGTTGGGTTAATAAACCGTAAATTCGTAAACTCAATCCTGTCTGGACAATTGTTCCTTTATGATCGAGTCAGGTCATTACAATGTATATATTTGACATTGTTTGCAAACTGATATGTGACACATACTAATACCAAAATTCTCCCCAAAACATTTTTTGCTAAAAAATGTGAGGCTCAAAACAAACAGGTCGCCACTTCCGAAAACAATTAGAGTGCCCTGACCACTGGGTTTACATTAGCGCGGTCATGAACTAGCCACACAATGTGAAAGGAATGAAGTGCAAATATCCACCATGTGTGTAGGTACGGGTTTTCAAAATGAGGGGAAATATCACAAAAAGGGACAGAATGCAGAAGGAAAAGACCAATCAGAGAAGGCGTGCTATCGTTGTGGACATGTGCACTTCAGTACTTTCACATTGTGAGGCTAGCTCGTGACCGTGCCAATGTTAGTCCAAAGGCCCTCCTCTAATAGGTTTCAGCGCACATATTCCGTACACTTGCCCAGTATGGCATCTCTAATCTGATTGTCTTTATCTCCAGCAAAGTCACCGTCTTTAGCCGCTTGTCAAAGACGACGAGTAACAAATTGCTGCACTTTCTCACCAGTTTTCTGTGTCAGTTGATAACATGTCTGTCTCGCAAACGCTGTGTTCACCTGTGGCACGAAGTAGACATTTAAGACAGCCACAGCCCAGGCAACAGTAAACTGCAAGTGTGCGTAGGAGAAAATGTATGGAGCGAGATAGCTGCCAAAAGGTTGAACAAACATATCGTAAGAAAATCCATTCTTAAATGGTTAGGATCGTAAGAAAAGCCATGCAATAAATGTAAACGTTAAATTAGATTTGTAAATGTACAAAAATATAATTGCAGAATTTATTTTTAAATCCGGGTGTTGCTATTGTGGTAATCATGTAACCTAATGAATCACACTTTTTCCAGTATTTTGGAGCACGGACTGCAGGCCTTAAATGAGGCATTTTGACTGTTGTATTAGTGAATTCCACTCGTAATGTAGACTTGTTATAGCCATTTGCGTTGCACAACCCCATCACGCAGAGGCTAAATCCATATCAATAAATGAGACGAAACAAAATATTGATTAATTCTTGGCGAAAACTGAGCAATATAGCCAAAGGGTCCAAAATGGTCAAGACTATTTATAGCCTATTCTTATTGCCAGATCTGTTTTCCCTATCAGCCACTGCACGTGCTTCTTCAACTATTTTGTTAAACATGTATTTAGAGGTCATAGTTAGAGGTCTGTGAGCTAGGGTCTGTTTTTAAAGGGAGCCCTATAACAAAAACTGTTAGAAAACACAAATAGTGTTAAAAAATTAACCTGGCACAGAAGACATCTGTGCCAAAAATGATAGTCTAAATTGCAATCCCTACGAGTTGGCCTGCTTTTTGTTTTGGATAGGCCATTGAGTTATTAAAGTGACAGGCTATAACACTTTGGAGAATTTAAATGAATTTGAATACAGACATATTTAACCTGTTTAACCTCTCCCATGTTCATTTCAAAGTCCATATGTTCATGACCCGATTCATATGAATCATGTCAAAACATTTTCAATTCATATTAAGCCCTCCTACAGAATATGCTTTGGTAAGATTTTGAGTGATGAAATGAATAAATCAATATTTTTAGTGGCAAAGACTCCCGTGGTGATAAATAATTCAAAGATTAACCAGACATCTATTATTAGTCTATGTTTCATTATTCCTGGTATATACTACTGGTTATGATTCATTATTCCTGGTATATACTACTGGTTATGATTGCAGACAGATCCCAGATAAAGGGAGGGTGCACTATTGCATTTGTCATATTTTGACAATGTGCATGCATGGGGATGTCCATGTCACCCATATGCCCATGCTGTAGATACACTTAGCGGACTGAAACTTTACAGTTGTAGGCATAATACAGCTAGTGCTATCTAGACTTGCACTGGAAAACAAATCCATTACATTAGCTACCTAAATATGATGTCAACGCAACTGAGTAATAGAGAATGGAGATGTTTAACTTGAAAACGTGCAGGATACCTCTTTCTTGTTTTACTGACTTCCGGTTTTTATACTGTGTTATGCTTGTTCTCGTAGCACTCCTCACAGGCCGTTTGGTGTCTGTTTTTTTTGTTGGTGAGATGAAACTGCCAAAACTCTGAAAGATATTATTGTATGTCAGAAATGTAACACAAGATTTGTTCAAGCCTGAAATGATGGTCAGTAATCGTAACATGTTTGTATGTTCACAGTTTAAATTTCACATTTACGTTTCATGTTTCACATATGGCTTTTCTTACGATCCTAACAATTTGCATATGGATTTTCTTACGATCCTAACAATACGTACGTTCAACCTTTTGGCAGGTATCTGGATCCATATATGTGCCTCACCCTAATAATTTGGTCCCTTTCCCCCTCATAACTTAGCCTACTGTTCTGACCTGGTGATGGAAATGTAGCCTATAGCCTGTTTTATAGAAATACGATCATCACATTTTGTAAGAGCTTTCATTGCCTGCGTGCGTATATGCCTCCTTTATTTACCCTACGGTTCTGACTTGGTGTACAGGGAGAATACTGTAAGAACGGCCCATGTTCTGAATTCTATTGCTGTACATTACAAAAGTGCTGAACAAATAGTTATGTTGACTAGCTCGCTCATTAATAACAGATTGCTTCTTATCCGCTCGTCGTCCCTTTATGCCATAGTTTGTACATCTCAACAGTAGTCAGTAGAAACTTTCGCTGCCAGACAAGGCTCTGCTGACAGCTATGTTTCACGCATGGCTTTTCTGATCCTAACATTTTACTTATGGACTTTCTTACAATCCTAACGATATGTACGTTCAACCTTTTGGCAGGTATCTGGCTCCATAGCCCCTGGCTATCAATACTACATTTAACAAATAAGAAAATGATGCCCTCTGGTTTGCTTAATATAAGGAATTTGAAAATGAATTTGAAATGATTTATAATCTTACTTTTTATTTTGTATATTTTAGCAATTACATTTACTTTTGATACTTAAGTATGTTTAAATCCAAATAATTTTATACTTTTACTCAAGTAGTATTTTACTGAGTTACTTTCACTTCTACTTTAGTAATTTCCTATTAAGGTATCTTTACTTTTACTCAAGTATGCCATTTGGGTACAATTCCACCCCTGAACAAACTGCACAGCCAATAGGCGCTCTCAAAATTGGCGCTCCATGTACACGGACAGGGAACACTTCGCGCTAAATTTTGAAAAGCGTTCACTTCATTGAGCGCGTTTTGTCAGCATAGCAAGGACGATACCAGAGCTACTAAACAATTCGACTCTAACTGGTGAGTTTAATGTTTAACATACGTTGCTTTTATTATTTTGTTGCCATTTCTTTTCATTTGGCTGTGTTTTCTGCATGGTGATATAACCTATGCACCGTGAAGAACAGATCAAATAGCCTTGAGGCGCCCAACTATAGGCTACTTTTTTATCCGCTGAGAAAAAAAATTTGTGATCCAGAAATTAAGAAGAATTGTGCTTTATTTGTCCAATTTAATAGTGCCGCATCGGGGGCACTTCTCTGACCGAGTAGTTTATGTCTTCACTCAGCTACTACTGTCCTGTTGCTTGAGTTTTGAATAAGATGCTGTTTTGTTGAATGTGTTGCATGTTTTAACTGTTGGAATAAATCAAATGAATAACCCGCAAAAAACAATGCACACAAGCCAAACATCCATTCAATTGGTTTGTACATAAAAGAGCGACATGCGCAGCGTGCCAGCCTGTACGTAGAGCTACTGTTGATACTTTGTTGTTCGTGTATGAGTCATATCCTCAACGTGGTGTTCTACGAGGTGCCGACACCAAGGATTTAACTCAATATAATTCGATGTATCAACTACATTTTCTATTTGAAGCATAAGGCAGGTAGGTGGTGAGTGTGTTGTCGACAGGTGTGGGCTACCCCAATATGTTATAGTCCACCGGGAAGGATCTCATTTCTGATTTAGATCTAGAGCGTTATAATTATTAAGGATGTATAGGCCTGAAGTTAATGCCAATAGTATACTACACCGGTATTAGCCGAAGTAATGGAACACGTTTTTCTCCATGTCAGTAATAAAACCGTTCATTTTGAGATGTTGTATAGGTCTAACATCCTGTATAATAATACTCATTTCATTTCAAAGTTTGACATTGAATACTTCGTTTCAGAAGCCACGTGGAAAGCTTTTCTTTTTTACCACATGGTTTCATTCAGAAAGTAGCCTTGTCTAACCCGAGATACCGGAACATGGCAGAAGACAAGGAAATTATGTTGTAGAAATGATGGTGGGAGGGGACTGGATATGGTTAACTCCTTTTAAGTTGTAGACTTTTTAGAACATGATGAAATCACCAAGAGCAAAAAATATAATGTTATTTCTTGTCAACGATGACTGATTAGAATAAATTCAGGGGGATTTGCTGTGGTTATTTTTCAACACAAAAGAGTGACACGTTCTGAAGCTATCCTCTGTCCCATGTTTGTGTACAGACTCAGGAGTATCAGGATGACTACCCAGAAGAATGCCCCTGTGGACCGGTGAGTTTACTCACTTTTCATTGGTTGAATCATCTGAGACAAAAACGTGTAGGGAGCAGCTTTCACGTGCTTCTTCATTTAGTTACCATATAACGACACAGGGCGAGATCCAGATGCAGATGGTTTGAGTCTCTGATATTTCTTAAAATACAAGGGTCAAGCAATCTGCAGGTCGAGGACAGGCATGCAGAAAAGGTCAGGACAGGCAGAAAAGTTTGGAACCGGGAGGGCTAGAAAACAGACTAGGGCTGGTGGACTTGACGAGACAAGAGGAACTGGCAACAGACAAACAGAGAACACAGGTATAAATGCACTGGGGATAATGAGGAAGATGGGCGACACCTGGAGGGGGTGGAGACATGCACGAAGATGGGTGAAACAGATCAGGGTGTGACATACCATATCGTTCATCTGAGCACTGGTCCATGGGAATCAGATAAGAAATGACATGATATACACAGTAAAAAACTAGAAATGACTTGTTTCTTTGGGATACATTAAGCATCACTAGGCACCATTTAGTACCAGGTAATTACCAATTGTGTAAGTAAACCATAAAATACCCATTCTTACTACATACATTCCTATGAAATACAAAGTAAATACCAGTGGAAACAGTAACCTACCTTAAAACGCAGTGCTACCAGCGGATGTAGGAGTGGTTGCTACGTGAGATGTGAGTGATGTCTTCCCTCCCCTAACAGAGGCTGTGCTGTGGCCGTCATCATCTTTATCCTGGGACTGGGGACACTGCTGCCATGGAACTTCTTCATCACCGCCACTGAGGTACCACACAGCTCCTCTACCTCATCACAACCAGACACTCACACACACACACACATTTAGGTACCACAAACAATCAACATTTTCACTGAATATTACACTTTCAGGAAAACATACTGTCTAATATTAGTTTGCCGCATGATATGAGTCGGGTGCTTCAGCTAATGTCACCTCCCATTCTTTTCTGCTGAAGTATTTTGACGACCGCCTCAAAGGGACCCCGTCAAGTTACGGAACGACCCCAGTTGCTAATGGAACGACCCCAGTTACTAATGGAACGACCCCAGTGACTAAAGACTACGAGTTTGCCAGCTTTATGACACTTCTAGCCCAGCTTCCCCTGCTCCTCTTCACCCTGGCCAACTCTTTCCTTTATCAGCGGTGAGCAACATACCACATGGTTCTAATGTGTCTTACTTTTGATTCCACACCTGTCTCCTTTTGAATGGAAGGTCTAGTTTAGTGTCGTGGTCGAACCCAACCTTCTTCTTCCTGTGTGGCGTTAGTATCAGAGAGAAGGTCCGGATTGCTGTCAGTCTGGTCTCCATCCTCTGCCTCTTCCTCCTCACGGCCATCATGGTCAAGGTGCCCATGCAGCCCGACAGCTTCTTCTCTATTACCATGGCAACTATCTGGTTCATCAACTGTGAGTTGGTTCCCGCCTGCACTCATGTGTCTCTGGATCACGTATTATATCGTTCAGAATCAGAAGTAGTAGTATCATTGTTTTGACTATTTGTCTGATGAAAATGTGTTCCAATCAGATTATATGTGGAAATACTCACACATCCCCTCTTCCTTCCGTTCTCTAGCTTTTGGAGCTGTGCTTCAGGGCAGTCTGTTTGGGCTGGTAGGAATGCTCCCCCCGAAGTACAGCACGCTGTTCATGAGTGGTCAGGGACTGGCAGGGATCTTCGCTGCCCTGGCCAGTCTGCTCTCTATCCTCAGTGAGTACTACACTTCCCTACGCACGCCATATCACCTCACGACACACACTAGCAACGAACACAAAGCACACTAAATCAACATGACCTCCTCCTCCTTAATATAGTAACAGGCTCACTAAATCAACATGACCTCCTCCTCCTTAATATAGTAACAGGCTCACTAAATCAACATGACCTCCTCCTCCTCCTTAATATAGTAACAGGCTCACTAAATCAACATGACCTCCTCCTCCTCCTTAATATAGTAACAGGCTCACTAAATCAACATGACCTCCTCCTCCTCCTTAATATAGTAACAGGCTCACTAAATCAACATGACCTCCTCCTCCTCCTTAATATAGTAACAGGCTCACTAAATCAACATGACCTCCTCCTCCTTAATATAGTAACAGGCTCACTAAATCAACATGACCTCCTCCTCCTTAATATAGTAACAGGCTCACTAAATCAACATGACCTCCTCCTCCTTAATATAGTAACAGGCTCACTAAATCAACATGACCTCCTCCTCCTTAATATAGTAACAGGCTCACTAAATCAACATGACCTCCTCCTCCTTAATATAGTAACAGGCTCACTAAATCAACATGACCTCCTCCTCCTTAATATAGTAACCAGCTCACTAAATCAACATGACCTCCTCCTCCTTAATATAGTAACAGGCTCACTAAATCAGGTCCTTGGCTAATGGCATTTGCTCACAATGTTATGCAAAATGCCGTACCTCTGTTTGCAAGTAAGGCATTGGGTTTTCAAACAGTAAGCTGATAGGGGCATGGGCACAGTTGTTTGAGGCTGACCGTGAACAGGCTTAAGACACACCCTACAGAACACAATCTGGCATTAGCATAACTGGAAGAGCAGGCTCAAACTGTGGGTAAACGTGTGTGTTATGCTTCAGCTTCACTCAACTGAATAACTGGTCACCACATCCTGTTTGGTGGGGAAAACATCTCAGCTCCGCCTATCAGGATAGATTTGACTCTGTTTTTACGCGAACGGGTCTTTTAATTCTATTTAGTACTGAGTTTCTCTTTCTCTCCGTGTAGGTAAAACAGACAAGGCCAGTGCCGCTCTTGGATACTTCATCACTCCCTGTGTGGCGACTCTGCTCACTTTGCTCAGCTACTTACTACTGCCACACCTGGTGAGTGGCTACACCGACCATGACAAGAGAGAAAGAGTCAGTTCTACTACTGTTGCATTGGACATTACAGAGGAATGTACTCATAAGATTTTGTGTTGGGCTCTAGGAGTTTGCCCGGTTCTACTTTGAGAAAAGTCAAAGTCACCATGGCCAACTGGCGACCCCAAACGGGCCTCTCGAAAGTGCAGGTAGGTCTATGGAACATTATATTCCATCCTTAACTAATAACAAATACATTATACCATATAGAAGAGCTATTATTACTAATAGTTCATTCATTTATGTGCAGTGACTTTCCTTAATATGTTTGTTTGTTTTCAGATAGGTCTTCAAAAACTATATAATTCTTGAACCGGTTGTCACTGTCTTTATCACGGTCAAATCAGTGCAGTTGACTGACGATTTGTTCGATTCTTTTCAAAGACAAAGAAAAAGAAGCTTTGGCCAATGGTGACCTGAATGGCTACAACAATAAACCCATAATAACAAATGGTGATTTTGAGGCCATTGGGACCAAAGAAGCCCTGTTCATGACGAAACAGACTGACAGTCACACCAGGTCATCTGTCCTGGCAGTCTTCAAAAAGGTGCCGTGTTCCGGATCCCACTGTCATTCCAATCGGCATTCAAATCAACGTTTTCTCAAACATTTCTCTAACACTTTGTTACTGTTGTACAGGTTTGGGTGATGGCCCTCTGTGTGACATGTGTGCTGGCTGTCACACTGTCGGTTTTCCCCGCTGTCACAGTAAAAGTGAAGAGTGTGTATGGAAACAAGGAGTGGGGTGAGCAAACAGTTGGGAGAACAACACATAATTGCCTAGTACTATAATGTCCAGTTGGGGTTGGACATCTGCCTTACATCTGTATGTTTCAGACCGATACTTTCTCTGCGTCTGCTGCTTCATCGTCTTTAACGTCATGGACCTGATTGGCCGCAGTGTCACCTCTATGGTTCAGTGGGTGAGACTGACATTTCTGCCCTCTGTCTGTCTGTCTGTCTGTCTGTCTGTCTGTCTGTCTGTCTGTCTGTCTGTCTGTCTGTCTGTCTGTCTGTCTGTCTGTACTACCAATAACTGCATTCAATTGCTGCTCCAATGCCTCAGGGTATGTTTCTCTGCCTAATAGGGTCTCTCTGTCTTTATCTGTCCCACAGCCCTCAAAGAGAAGCCGCCTGTTCCCTGTGCTCGTGGTGTCCCGCGTGGTCTTCATCCCTCTCATCATGCTGTGTAAGACTGACAACCGTCAGTACCTGCCGGTCCTGTTCTCCCACGACGTTGCCTTCGTTGCCATCATGACATTATTCGCCGTGTCCAATGGATACTTCATCTGTCTCTGCATGTCCTACGCACCTCAGTGAGTCACACAGTTGATATCTTCCCGGAATCTATTCTACACTTTTGTCAGGTTGTTCCATTAACTGTTTTTTGTTTTGTTTAATGCAACATGTTATTACACTGCAGTAACAATCGGTGCAGTTTGCAACGTGTTCCCTAGTATCTGGAGCTGTCCACCTGATCCCTGTTTTCTCTTTCCCAGGCTGGTGAGGTCTAAAGACTGTGAGACAGCAGGTGCCTTGATGACCTTCTTCCTGGCTCTGGGTCTGTCTCTAGGGGCAGCCCTCTCCTTCCTGCTGAGGAACCTGCTTTAGGGAACACTACCTTCTACATACAGTGGTGCAAAAAGGTATTTAGACAGCCACCAATTGTGCAAGTTCTCCCACTTAAAAAGATGAGAGAGGCCTGTAATTTTCAGCATAGGTACACTTCACAATTGGTGGCTGACTAAATACTTTTTTGCCCCACTGTACCGCTCTAACCAAAGTAAGTCTGGTGACACTCTGATACAAAGAGACTGCTATCCTGAACCTAAAAGGTTTATTCATCTGTCCCCATAGGAGAACCCTTTGAAGAAGCCTTTTTGATTCCAGGCAGAACCCTTTTGGGTTCCATGTAGAACCCTCGGTGAAAAGAAAAGGGTTCTACCTGGAGCCGAAAAGGGTTCTCCTATGGGGACAGCCAAATAACCCTTTTGGAACAATTTTTTTCTAAGAGTGTATTTATGTGTTAGTCGCTGAATAGAAATGGGTTATACACATATTCATTAATGTCAAAGCAAACGTACAGTACCAGTCAAAAGTTTGGACAAACCTATTCATTCCAAGGTTTTTCTTTATTTTGACTATTTTCTACATTGTCGAATAATAGTGAAGACATAAACTATGAATAACACATGTGGAATGATGTAGTAACCAAAACATTTATTTTATATTTGAGATTCCTCAAAGTAGCCACCCGTTGCCATGATGACAGCTATGGACACTCTTAGAATTCTCTCAACCGGCTTCATGAGGTAGTCACCTGGAATGCATTTCAATTAACAGGTGTGCCATGTTAAAAGTTCATTTGTGTCATTTATTTCGTTAATTGCGTTTGAGCCAATCAGTTGTGTTGTGACAAGGTAAAGGTGGTATACAGAAGATAGCCCTATTTGGTAAAAGATCAAATCCATATTATGGCAAGAACAGCTCGAATAAGCAAAGAGAAATGACAGCCCATCATTACTTTAAGACATGAAGGTCAGTCAATCCGGAAAATTTCATGAACTTTGAGTTTCTTCAACTGCAGTCGCTGTTTTATACTCTTGTGAATTCAATGGTTTTTACTAGATTACTTGTAGTTTTTTATGTTGTCTGTCAAATTTTTTTTGTAATGACTTGGTGCTGCCTATCTTGGCCAGGGCACTCTTGAAAAAGAGATTTTAATCTCAATGAGCCCTTCCTGGTTAAATAAAGGTTAAATAAATAAAAAATACCATCAAAAGCCATGATGACACTGGCCCTCACGAGGACCGCCACAGGAAAGGAAGACCCAGAGTTACCTTTGCTGCAGAGGAAAAGGTCATTAGACTTAACTGCACCTCAAATTGCAGTCCAAATAAATGCTTCACAGAGTTTAAGTAACAGACACATCTCAACATCAACTGTTCAGAGGAGACTGCGTGAAGGACACCAATGATAAGAAGAGACTTGCTTGGGCCAAGAAACACAAGCAATGGACCTTAGACCGGTGGAAATCTGTCCTTTGATGAGTCCAAATTTGAGATTCTTGGTTCCAACCGCCATGTCTTTGTGAGACGCAGAGTAGGTGAACGGATGATCTCCGCATGTGTGTTTCCCACCGTGAAGCATGGAGGAGGAGGTGCTTTGCTGGTGACTGTTAGTGATTTATTTAGAATTCAAGGAACACTTAACCAGCATGAATACCACAGCATTCTGCAGCGATACGCCATCCCATCTGGTTTGCACTTAGTGGGACAGTCACTTGTTTTCAACAAGACAATGATCCAACACAGCTTCAGGCTGCATGGAGGAGGAAGTGTGATGTTGTTGGGGTGCTTTGCTGGTGACACTGTCTGTGATTTATTTAGAATTCAAGGCACACTTAACCAGCATGGCTACCACAGCATTCTGTAGCAATACGCCATCCCCTCTGGTTTGCGCTTAGTGGAACTATCAGTTGTTTTTCAGCAGGACAATGACCCAAAACACACATCCAAGCTGTGTTGGGGCTATTTGACCAAGGAGAGTGATGGAGTGCTGTTGAAGGATTTTTTCTCAATAATGACCAAATAATGTATACATTTGGCGTAGAGTTATAACTCACAAGAGTTATCTGTTGAAGAATATGTTGTTACATAGGCCAAGAGGAAGGGTCAACAGACAACTCGTGATCACAGTGAAACTAACAACAGGAAAGATGTCTGGTCCCCAACAAGGGAGGGGAGAAACCGTTGGGCGTGCAGTAGATTGTGTAACATATGGTAGCAGAAGATAAGCTATGTGTTGGAATTTAATTGAAAAGCAGCTTTGTCATGATTCAGGAGGAGGAGGGACATTTTTGTAAGACATGACCGGTCTTGTGATATATAAACTAATGTACATGTGATTATGTTCAGAGCTCTCGGGAATAAATGCTATTGATTCATTTTGAGACTGATTTTTGCCTGTTTCATGCAAATAAGTACCTTACAAATTCTTAGAAACGGACAAAGTGTTTTGCTTTGTTACAGTTGAATTGGTTGATGAACATATAGGAATTAAAGTGCTGCATCAGACCTGGCCTCCACAATCACCCGACCTCAACCCAGTTGAGATGCTTTGGGATGAGTTGGAACCACAGAGTGAAGGAAAAGCACCCAACAAGTGCTCAGCATATGTGGGAACTTCTTCAAGACTGTTGAAAAAGCATTTCTCATGAAGCTGGTTAAGAGAATGCCAAGAGTGTGCAACATTGTCATCAAGGCAAAGGGTGGCTACTTTGAAGAATGTAAAATATTAAAAATATTTTGGATTTGTTTAACACTTTTTTGGTTATTACTTGATTCCATATGTGTTATTTCATAGTTGTGATGTCTTCACTATTATTCTACAATGTAGAAAATAGTACAAAAATAAAGAAAAACCCTTGAGTAGGTGTGTCCAAACTTTTGACTGGTACTGTATATGTATATTTAAAACGAAGAAAAATTATTTCTGACCTACATTGCCCTAAAACATGTGGAAGTCATTCTAACTATTCAATGTGGGATACTGTCAGTGGTGTCCCAGTAACTGGTGTAACATTTTTTGATAGATACCTTGTTCTATTTTGGAGTTATTTAAAATTAAGTATTTTACCATTGTATTTCTTTTTATTAGAGTTTTTATATTTTTTTTATACTGTATTGTGATTTTTTACATTTTTTTACTATGTTATTGCATTTTATTTTATTTGACTGCATTTATAAACAATAATTCAGCTTTCATGGAGACAAATTAAAAACTTTTCCAGAAAGACAAAGAAGCTTCTACCTCTATCTCTACCATGTCTGTTAGCTAATGCAAGCAGCTGGGGGTACAATTATAGTAGCTATTATCAAACCCCATTAGCTCTTGTCCTAGAAGCCATTACATTCTTGTCCTTACAGAGGAGGAGAGGACAGTGAATTTATTTAAAATATATATATATATATATATATTTCACCTTTATTTAACCAGGTAAGCTAGTTGAGAACAAGTTCTCATTTACAACTGCGACCTGGCCAAGATAAAGCAAAGCAGTGCAACACAAACAACAACACAGAGTTACACATGGAATAAACAAGCATACAGTCAATAACACAATAGAAAAAAAGAAAGTATATACAGTGTGTGCAAATGGTGTGAGGAGGTAAGGCAATAAATAGGCCATAGTAGCGAAGTAATTACAATTTAGCAGATTAACACTGGAGTGATAGATGAGCAGATGATGATGTGCAAGTAGTGACACTGGTGTGCAAATGAGCAGAAAAGTAAATAGAAACAATATGGGGATGAGGTAGGTAGATTGGGTGGGCTATTTACAGATGGACTATGTACAGCTGCAGCGATCGGTTAGCTGTTCAGACATCAGCGATTTTTGCAATTCGTTCCAGTCACTGGCAGCAGAGAACTGGAAGGAAAGGCGGCCAAGGAGGTGTTGGCTTTGGGGATGATGAGTAAGATATACCTGCTGGAGTGTGTGCTATGGGTGGGTGTTATTATGACCAGTGAGCTGAGATAAGGCGGAGCTTTACCTAGCGTAGACTTATAGATGACCTGGAGCCAGTGGGTCAGGTGACAAATATGTAGCGAGGGCCAGCTGACTAGAGCATGCAGGTCGCAGTGGTGGGTGGTATAAGGGGCTTTGGTAACAAAAAGGATGGCACTGTGATAGACTGGATCCAGTTTGCTGAGTAGAGTATTGGAAGCTATTTTGTAGATGACATTGCCGAAGTCAAGGATCGGTAGGATAGTCAGTTTTACTAGGGTAAGTTTGGCAGCATGAGTGAAGGAGGCTTTGTTGTGAAATAGATACGCGATTCTAGATTTTACTTTGGATTGGAGATGTTTGATATGAGTCTGGAAGGAGAGTTTACAGTCTAGCCAGACACCTAGGTATTTGTTGTCCACATATTCTAGGTCAGAACCGTCCAGAGTAGTGATCCTAGTCGGGCAGGCAGTGCGGGAAGCGAACAGTTGAAAATGCATGCATTTGGTTTTACTAGCATTTAAGAGCAGTTGGAGGCCACGGAAGGAGTGTTGTATGGCATTGAAGCTCGTTTGGAGGTTAGTTAACACAGTGTCCAAAGAAGGGCCAGATGTATAAAGAATGGTGTCGTCTGCGTAGAGGTGGATCAGGGAATCACCCGCAGCAAGAGCGACATCGTTGATATATACAGAGAAAATAGTCGGCCTGAGAATTGAACTCTGTGGTACCCCCATAGAGACTGCCAGAGGTCCGGACAACAGGCCCTCCGATTTGACACACTGAACTCTGTCTGCGAAGTAGTTGGTGAACCAGGTGAGGCAGTCATTTGAGAAACCAAGGCTATTGAGTCTGCCGATAAGAATACAGTGATTGGCAGAGTCCAAAGCCTTGGCCAGGTCAATGAAGATGGCTGCACAGTACTGTCTTTTATCGATGGCTGTTATGATATTTATTTATTTTTACCTTTATTTAACAAGGCAAGTCAGTTCAGAACAAATTCTTATTTTCAATGATGGCCTAGGAACAGTGGGTTAACTGCCTGTTCAGGGGTAGAACGACAGATTTGTACCTTGTCAGCTCGGGGATTTGAACTTGCAACTTTCCGGTTACTAGTCCAATGCTCTAACCACTAGGCTACGCTGCCGCCCATTTAGTACCTTGAGCGTGGCTGAGGTGCACCCATGACCAGCTCGGAAACCGGATTGCACAGCGGAGAAGGTATGGTGGGATTCGAAATGGTTAGTGATCTTTTTATTAACTTGGCTTTCGAAGACTTTAGAAAGGCAGGGCAGGATGGATATAGGTCTATAACAGTTTGGGTCTAGAGTGTCACCTCCTTTCAAGAGGGGGATGACTGCGGCACCTTTCCAATCTTTAAGGATCTCGGATGATACGAAAGAGAGGTTGAACAGACTGGTAATAGGGGTTGCAACAATGGAGGAGGATAGTTTTAGAAAGAGAGGGTCCAGATTGTCTAGCCCAGCTGATTTGTACGGGTCCAGGTTTTGCAGCTCTTTCAGAACATCTGCTATCTGGATTTGGGTAAAGGAGAAGCTGGGGAGGCTCGGGCAAGTAGCTGCGGGGGGTGCGGAGCTGTTGGCCGGGGTTGTGGTAGCCAGGAGGAAAGCATGACCAGCCATAGAGAAATGCTAACTGAAATGTTTGATTATCATGGATTTATCGGTGGTGACCGTGTTACCTAGCCTCAGTGCAGTGTGCAGCTGGGACAAGGTACTCTTATTCTCCATGGACTTTACAGTGTCCCAAAACTTTTTGGAGATAGAGCTACAGGATGCAAATTTCTGTTAGCCTTTGCCTTCCTGACTGACTGCGTGTTTTGGTTCCTGACTTCCTTGAACAGTTAGTTGCATATATATATTGCATATATATCTTAGTTGCATATCAACAGTGCGACTTCTCAAAGAATGCACTGATATAAGATGGTAGAGAGATGCAACATACAATTTGAATGTGATCAAACACTTGTAATTTAATACACTAGTAAAAACATGTCTTTGTCAGGGTTCATCCCTCAGAGGAGTCTGCAAGCTCCTCATGGAGATCAGTATCAGAGCCCTCCTAGGCTTCCTCTGTGGCCTCCAGCTGTAAACGCTGGACCTGTTCCTGGAGCATAGCCTTGCTCCACAGCAGAGCTTCATCCAGCCCAGCCCGCTCCAGGATCAGGGAGAAACGCTTGTCTGCCTCTCTCCGGGTCTTTGGAAAGGACACAACACAATTACCCTATGATGTTATCCCCACTTCCGGGGATCAGGCCCTCCCTTTGTGGAGGGAGGCATAGCCGCGAGAAGTAGTTTGGGGGATGCTTGCCTGCACTACAGACAGCTATATCGGTCAGCTAATACAGGACTAGTAAAGGCCTAGTGCGCTACTTTTGTGAAGATGTTATTTTTTATTAATATATATTTTATGATGATGATTTTTCAGGGGGCTACTTCCGGCTGCTATGGTTGTAGGCACCCGACCTTAGAAGTACTTCACTGTGGCTGAATAGTGTGTACTGGTAAAGGAGGGATATCAGCTGAGTTGCAACTCTACGCTAAACTCTGACCTGCCAGTGGCGCTGGAGCAGCAGTGGTCTACTGTTCACTCTCTCCATCATGTCTGCCAGCTCAGATTGATACTCAGCACTACGCACCTTCATCTCCTTCCTAAGTTACACAAAGGGAGGGCTGAGTAGTAATATTCTGAGAGCTCCCCTCCATGGTCTTAAGAGGTATACCTGTAGTTCTGTTGTTGCCGCTGTGCCCTGGCAGTACTGCGCTGTTTCTGGGCGTTGAGCCACTTGGCCACTTCTTTCTGAAGACTACAGCCAGCTTCTGACTTCTGCTGCTCTGCTCTCAGTCTCTTCTCTCTCGTTACTAGTCTCTTCCTGTAAACAGCAGAAGATGTATTCATGAGTCTAAATAGAAACCTGCCACAGTTTTAAAAAAACAACAACACATGCATCAAATTAAGAACTGAAATTCAGTATACTCTGCACATACTTCGCAGCCTCCTCTCGTAGCAGTGCAGACCTGGTAAGTCTTTGTGAGCTAGCCAGAATTCTAGCTAGCTCCCACCTCACCACGGGGCATGGGTCCTTCTTGCCATGCTTTTGAGTTTCCTTAGACGTACTGACAGTCTGATCCCCTCCAGCGTTCACCTGGAAACTAAAAGGCTGTGGCACAGTGGAATGCATTCCCTGTCTGACACTCCTGAGACGGTCCTCAAACCTGTGGTGCAACCTCCCAAAGTCGGGTATAGTCCGGTTGATAACGGGTTGGAAAGTGAGCGTCTTCTCCACTCTGGTTGGAGGGGGATGACGAGTAGCCAGCTGGGCACATCTTTTCAGTATGTCCTTATAGGAGCGGACAGGAACTGAACTCTCCGGCTTTGGTCCCTCGTCTCCCTCCTTGGCTGCTGTTCCATCTCCATCACCCTCAGCTACAGCCATCCTCTTGGCAGAACCATGTGCAACCTTTGACCCCAAGTTAAAGGGCTGTTGCATGACCAGCATGAGATCTCTCCGTTTCTCATAGAGAACCTTTCTCTGCCTCTCACACTCCTCTACGATCTTATCATACAAGGGCAACTGGTTGCTCTTGGGAACAGGGTTCGCTTTGAATCGAGGCAGCGTGACTGTGGGCTTGTTGGCAGTCTCCTCCCAGGCCTTCCTAAGCTGCCTCTGCTTCTGCCCCTCGCTCTCCTCACGCAGGGTCATCTTGAAAGGCTGCGGCACGGTCACTTTGGGTAGGCATCTCTTATCTTCCTTCAGTTTGGGTGTGATGATCTTTGGTTGGGGACCTTGGGGTTGGGGTTTTGGGTTGTAGTCATCTATGGAGAAGCCCTCCCACATCCACGAAGGAGCATCTCTCGCAGGTAGCAGAGTCCCTGTAAGCCCTTCATCCATGTCCTCCTCATTCTCACATGTCACCGAGGTCGCTGACTCTTTGTGTCCCTTTTCATTGCCGCTTCTTACTCCTTCCTCACTAGAGATGATGGAAATGAAATACATTGCAGTGTTGTTGGCTGAGTCACACCTAAATAGCCCACAGTTTACACAAGTTCAGCTCACCTAAATAAGTTGCAGAACACCTAAATAAGTTGCAGAAGACACATCAATCGTGATTCATACATGTAATCAATGGTGATCATGGGACACCTTTCTCACCATTTACTGTCCAAGGGTGTGTTGACAATTTCAACTGTAATGCACTTCAAAGGTATGTAGACAGGCTGAAAAACAACAACAACATGAGAGCTCTGAAACCTTGGAAGAAAGTATGGGCTCTATTCATTCCGTAGCACTGAATATCCGCTTTTTTTTTAGCGCGATTGACAATTAAAGGCAATGGTCCCGCAGTCGCAGAGACTGCATTCATGGTACACGCTGCACATGTCGGCTCAATCAGAAATGACGGATCTACAGTAATACGGATTGAGTCCATCCCATAGTTTTCCATGCATTAAAGTTGATTTATTATTGATCCAGTTGCCTGGTTACATTTTCTCTCTTTGTCCCTCTATTTCTCTAATTCACTGTATCAGACAATTGATAGCCAGATGAATTAATGAATCATGTGGACCTGCCATTTATGCCAATTAGTTAAACGAAGTCGACATGGAGTTGGTGGTGGGCACTGCGCTCCAACTGCCCAAGCAGCCTACCTTCAAATAGCTCCAATCAACAAAGCTGCGGGTCTTCAATGTCACAAAATGCGATTTGTTAGGCTTTACATTTTGAGGTCCTGCGCATTGATACCACTTCTGGTTAACTGGCGAATTTATACAACCATTTAAGATGACCGAATTACGATGTGCGCCCCACATTTTTTACAAAATTATTCCCAGAACAGAAGCCACTTTTTATGACCCCATTCTCCCGTTTGGAACAAGAATTCAGAGAAATAGAACACACGGAACACCGCCTGTTATTAATTTAAGAACTCGTTATGTCACAAGGGACACACGATTTAATTGCTTTTTTAGCTATCACATAATTTATACCACTACAAGAGAACTCTACAGTAAAATCGAAAATATCCTTTAAAGCCTCCAGTCAATGGTGAAAGCATTGGACTTTTTGCAATTTGCATCAAATTTCAATTAATGTCTTCTGCACCTAATCTGTTTGTCTGCTTATGTTACAGTGCCTTTATTATTCATATCCCTTGACTTATTCCACAGTTTGTTGTGTTACAGCCTGACTTCAAAATGTTAAAAATCTACATTACACACAATCCCATCGACACACAATTCCCCATAATGACAAAGTGAAACCATGTTTTTAGATTTTTTTAATTGAATATCTCATTTACATAATTATTCACACCTCTGAGTACATGTTAAAATCACCTTTGGCAGCTATTACAGCAGTACGTTTTTCTGTCTTCTGCCCATTATTCCTCGAGCTCTGTCAAATTGGCGTTTGATCATTGATACCAACCGTTTTCAACCATTGATACCAATCGATTTTCAAGCGGATTTAAGTCAAAATTGTAACTCGAACACATTCGCTGTCTTCTTGGTAAGCGACTCCGGTGTAGATTTGACCTGCTGAAAGTTGAATTAATCTCACAGTTTCTGGTGGAAAGCAGACTGAACAAGGTTATCCTCCAGTATTTTGCCTGTGCTTAGCTCCATTCTGTTCATTTTTTTTTATCCTGAAAAACTCCCCAGTCCTTTACAAGCATACCTATTACATGATGCAGCCACCATAATGCTTGAAACTATGGAAAGTGGTACGCAGTAATGTGTTGTATTGGATTTGCTCCAAACATAACACTTTGTATTACTTTAGTGCCTTGTTGCAAACAGGATAATACACAACACTGCATCCTGTCTCAAAAGGTTGGCTGGTCCTCATTAAAGTCCCGTAGATCACATCATTACTCCCTTTTTGTTTACAAAGCTCTATTATACAACCTTCCGACTTAACAAACTTCATTTAAATCCGCTTTTAGTTTTAACGCTCAACATTTTTGGAATCACTTACAAAATTCATTACGTTTGGATACCATAGTGCTTCTAGGGCAGTTGAAAACCCTGATGATAAATGAGTTCACCAAGTTGTGCAATTGTTTTACATTGATTTGAATCATTTTGTTAATGATGCCTGTGATGTTCTAATGTAATGTACTTATTGTATCTTGAATTTTCATTTGATTTATTTTATGTCCTCAGGACACCATTGAAAATGAGACACTGGCCTCAATTGGGCTTCCCTAATGAAATAAAAATGAATAGATGTTTTGGAATATTTGCATTATGTACAGGCTTCCTTCTTTTCACTCTGTCAATTAGGGTAGTATTGTGAAGTAACTACAATGTTGTTGATCCAGCCTTAGTTTTCACCCATCACAGCCATTAAACTCTGTAACTGTTTTAAAGTCACCATTGTCCTTATGGTGAAATCCCTGAGCAGTTTCCTTCCTCTCCGGCAACTGAGTTAGGAAGGACGCATCTATCTTTGTAGTGACTGAGTGTATTGATACACCATCCAAAGTGTAATTAATAACTTCACCATGCTCAAAGGGATATTCAATGTCTGCTTTTTGTATTTTTACCCATCTACCAGTAATGGTAGGTGCCCTTCTTTCCGAAGCATTGGAGAACCTCCCTGGTCTTTGTGGTTGAATCTGTGTTTGAGAGTTACTGCTCGACTGAAGAACCTTAGAGATAATTGTGTGTCGAGTACAGAGATGTGGTAGTCATACATTTTTTAAACACTATTATTGTTTTTATGTCACTATGACTTTTTAAGTAACATTTTACTGAGTCAAAACATTTTCATTTTTTATTAATTTGTAAAAAAAATTGATGTGGTGTGTAGTCCAGTGACAAAATAAATCGCAATTTGATCAATTTTAAATTCAGGCTGTAACACACAAAATGTGGAAAAAGTCAACGGGTGTGAATACTTTCTGAAGACAATACATGTATTTGGTCATCTACGTCATTGCGGTTCTGTGCGACTCGGTTGGAAGAGCATGATGTTAGTATTGCTAGGGTTGTGGCTTCATTTCCCAGGGCCACCCAAATGTAAAATGTATACCCATGACGAAGTTGCTTTTGATAAAAGTATCTGCTAAATGGCATATGTGCTATTTCTCTCGACTGAAAATGGTAGCCTAAGGAATTGTGGTTGTAAATCTGTTTTTAGACACATTTTTATTTGTGTGTGTGTGTGTGTGTGTGTGTGAGAGAGAGAGAAAAAGAGAGCGAGCGAGGTGGGGTGGGTTCGCTCAATAGATTAATTATGTTTGCCCAGTCAATGCCTCCACATTTGTAACGAGCAGAAGGGTCGGCTACTGCTACTGCTACTGCTACTGCTGTTATGTGATGGACAGAGAGTAGGCAACATTTCTTCTTAGATATGGGCTGTGCTGGAGGGTGGCTGCTCCAGGCTGTGTGTCTGCTGTCTACCCTTCTGGATTATGGTGAGTTGAGCAAAATATAGATAATATACCTCATTATAGGGAGATTTTTTTTGTTTACCAGTAGCCTGTCTGCCAAAAAGATTGCAGTGTATGATGTCATCTCAGCAGCATATTATTTTGCTACAGAGATGATCCATTATCATTTGAAACTATGGATTTTAAATGTTTTATTATATGATTACATGGTTACATCATTTTTTTGTTGAAAAAATGTACGGTACCTAATTGACAAGAACGAACTCCTGGTTATAAAAAAAAAAAAACTGAAATAGAAGATATAGCCTGCTTCTGAACATGGGAGGTATTTGATATGGCTGAGTTAGACAAATCTAAATGTATAAAAAAATATATATATATCAATAGGGGTTTTCACTGCATAGAGAATATGGCTCTATTGTTCTATCTCTGCCTCTCAGTGATGAGCCGTGTTTGGCTGCTTGGCCTGATCTGTCAGCTGTAATTAGTTCCCAATGTCCATGCTAGTTTCCCACACACATACAAAGGGCCCGGGGGATGCCTCAGTAGTGGGGAAGGACACATTATTACAGTAATGAGAGCAGGGGAGGGAGGGAGGCCCAGGCCAGGGTCAGGAGCATGCATGGGTCAAACCATTAGAAGCATTTTTGATAGAACCACAAAGAATGGTATTTGTTGTGTCATTAGTTTGTTTTTAGTTCATTGCTACACCAATGACCAATGGTCCTTCTGTAGCTCAGTTGGTAGAGCATGGCGCTTGTAACGCCAGGGTAGTGGGTTCGATTCCCGGGACCACCCATACGTAGAATGTGTGCACACATGACTGTAAGTCGCTTTGGATAAAAGCGTCTGCTAAATGGCATATATATTATATTATTATTATATATTACACCACCAAAAACCCAAGTACTAATGTGTGCCGTTCAAGCTGCTGTATTACCTTGTATTCACCATAGGACACCTCGTATATGTGAGAGGAATTTGAATAGTGGAATGTACCTGCCTTGCCCATTGACAGGTGTTGCCTTATGCTCCATCCTCTGTGCAGGTGCAGTGAGGGTAACCATGAGACACTCCAATCTGGAGGTGGTTCAGGGGGACTCGGTGACCCTGCCCTGCTCCTTCTTCACCATGAGTCCGCTGTCCAGACTCAACATCATCTGGACCCTGGCACCCTTCTCTGACCCAGACTCCCCCACACAGGTCTAGTTTGTATCCCCATTAGTAGATACGGTGATGGTGTTGAAACGTTCTGCTTGGCACGTCAGAAAAGGTCTCAGTATGCCCATTTGTGTCCCCCACTGTCCCTCAGGTGATAGTGTTTGATCATGGCCAGGTGATCGAGAACCCCTCCCTGACAGGCAGGGTGGGTTTCCTAGGCATCCCCTGGAGTGCTGACATCATCCTCAACAACACACGCATCTCAGATGCTGGCACCTACCGCTGCATGGTGAGCAACCCCCCAGAGACTGGAGACCCTGGTATAGGGGAACTGGCCCTTAACGTCCTGGGTAGGTGGTTCACATACTAAATCACTATAACCATGTCGTATTACTCCCTGAACGCAATTCTCAACGATAACCGCATCTCATTCGGTGTGTGATTTAACATCGAGTCAGCATGCTGTACGTTGAGTTCTGAGTTATACTTTGACAATCTGTACCCGATATGTGTTTTGTTCTTTCAGCACCACCCTCGCTGCCCCTGTGCCTGTGGGATGGGGTCACTGATACAGGGGGGAGCGTTGCCCTGTCCTGCATGGTGGCTGAGGGGGTGCCCACTCCCGAGATGCGGTGGGATAAATTGGAACCAGAGGAAATCTCACTACCCATCAACATGAACGGTAAGAGCAGCCATTCTCTAACTAACCCATGACTAGAACCCGAGAGACATTAACAACATGCTGCAAGTGCAGTGGAGCTTGTCTAATGGTAACCTCGTTCCCAGGCTCAATTGCTGCCGCATAGAGAGCCGGCTGGTGGACGAGATTAATCTAACGATCACTTCAGCAATCAGAAAAAGTGTGTCATTCGCACCATTGTGATTGGTTTAATTTTATTTCCGGACTAAAAACAGTATTGTTGTAAATGCAAACTAATGTTTGTGTCCTGTAACTTCTGTTGTTCCCCATGTCAGGGGACCTATCAGGCTCTGTCCAGATAGTCAACATCTCGTCCCAGAACTCTGGGCTGTACCGCTGCTCCGTCACCAACCTCCTGGGGACCCAGAACTGTTACGTCAACCTGTCTATCTACAGCCGTGAGTCCCTCCCTGGCCTTCAGTTCTCCCTCACTCTACCCCACCCCCAATACTTGTCAATCATATCATACACAAGGGTTTTGAAAATGTTGACGAAACAGGTCGGAGTTACTTTAACTGTGTTGGAAGTGCTGGGTTTAGAATCTGAGTAGCGCGCTCCCTCTCGGCAGCTCCAGCCAGCTCCCCAGGGATCCTCCAGGGGGTGTTGTTGACCCTGTCCATGGCCCTGGTTCTGCTGGCCCTGCTGGTGCTGGTACTGTGGCTTCATCGCTCTGGCCAGAAGAGGAAGTGGACGGAGGGGAAGGAAGAGGAGTGTTATAACGAGATAAGGTACACTCCCTCTCTGATCAAACGCTCCTTTGTTTGATCCCTCCATCCAAGGAAGACAAAACAACCAGATGCCTTCTACAAAAAAAGAAAAAAAAGATTCAACTCACACTCTACAACTCATTCAATTGAACATTTGTTTCATAAAATGTGTTAAGAATGAGTGTCCATTGGAGAATGAAGAGAGTTACCTAACCGTGCCCTGCAGATAGACATTGGTTCCCACTATTGAAATATTTCTCCCATAGAATACTTGATAAACTGTAACCTTTTTTGCTAATAAAATGTTTGAATGGAATATGCTCTGGTTTCTGTTCAAGACAGGTGTTCTGCTGTTCTGAATCAATATTCAAATGATGATAACATTGCCTGACAAAGGCTGATAGAGAAAATACGACAGGGGAAAGGTAAAATGAAAGCACTCATTGCATTTAATTAGCAAAGGATGACACAAAAAGCTTTAATTTAAATAGAGGGGGGTCACAGAAAACTGTACAGAACTTAATATATCGGAATACAGTTTTTAAATAAAACACCCCCCCCAAATAACTAAAATAATTACAATAAAAAACATGGGATGTTTTACATGGGATGGTGTAATATTATACAACATTTGTGCAAAAGAAGTATTAATCGATTCTCCCCAAACTGCATGATTGAATGTGAAGAGCGCCCTTCCACTCGGGAGACGGATCTCTCTTCTGAGGGGAAAACACAAGAGAGAACCTCCCCTAAGACTCAACATAGTGTCTTCCACGAAAAAGAACCAGAAATCCAATAATAATAAAATAGATTTATATATATTTTTTTAAATATATATATTTATATACAAAACATGCTGTACATAAATGGCAGAGATTAAGGAATCCCTTTTATTATAGACACCCAGTTCTGTCCAGTAACTTGTGCTTTCCTTTCTCCCAGTAAGAAAAGTACTCCCTGTTGCTTTGGATATTACACTGAGAATAAGGGGAAAGAAAAACAAAAAAAAAAGGGACCCCGATTACAATGTCTCTGATTTTCCCGAGCCTAGGGAGGACACACGTTAACAAGGGCCGATCAATTAGCTAGATACTGGGTTTTAACATCTGGTAGGCGCCAGCTCCTGTCTGCTCCTCCTCAACAATACCCAAAGACAGCCACGGCGTTAAGATTCAATGATCTGACAAACAAAAAGACTCAATTTACATAAGCCCAAGTCCTCAAAATGTGGAGGATGAAACCAAAAGGATGGTTTTAGAAAATGAAGAGACCTGTAAGCTCAAGCAGAATGAAAGAAGAACAAAGGGGCAGTAACCCACTTCAAACCACTGCTGTTTCTGTAGTGGGGGCATCACATTGACTGGCACTTTGAGTAGTGACCCATGAATTCAACCGTGAGGCCCAGACTCCCAAGATTCAGACTAAATTCAATTTGCTACTGCATAATTACCCAGTCTAACTTATGTAGATACCATCTAACCACCTAGCGCTTGAAAACGCCACCCTTCCGTCTCTTCCCTTTTAGACACAATAAGGAGTAGATCATTCCTATTCGTTACCAATGAGAATACAATTTTCCACCTATTAGTTCTTACCCTGTAAGTACAGATTCCCAGAGAAATTTTAGTAGACAGTCTGCTAACTAAAGTGAGAGCTAAGACGGCTAGGGGCGAAAACGAGCATACAAGGCAGTCTTCTAGGACCAGCTTTACACTATGGTACAAAAGGTTATTCCAGATAGCTCCACCATTGATATAAATACATGCCCAGGCAGACCAAGGTACTACCACATGGATTACTGTAGTGCTGTAAGGCTCTGTAACTCTCGGGACAGACCAGAAGGGTGGGAGACGGCCAGCTCGCCTGATATGTGCTCTGGTTAGAGAGATCACGGGAGCGGGTCTCTAGTCTGAAGTGCGTCAAGCGCTTAAAAAAGCAGGGTGGCAAAAGCAAACGTCTTAAAGTGACTCCTCGGGGAACAGTTCCAGTTACATTACACGGCCAATAAAGAGAGGAGAACCCTTGGTGAAAGTGTACAGCGGCGACGCCAAAACACGCGGGGCAAAGGTGACGATTAAACAAGAGGCTATTTCCATCGCCGTGTTTCTATCACGCCAGCATGTCAAATAGACAAACCCTTTTAACAGTCTCCCAGGTGTGGTCAATAACAAATATGCCATCTTTGTTTGGAATATTTATTCAACTTGGTTTGTTTCCAACTAAAACGCTGGAGGTAAGTGTAGCACAAACAGTAGTTGTAGGTATAGTAGTAGTAGCAGGAGGTGCGGAAGCAGTAGTTTACTAGTAAGAGGAGCTGGCACTGTAGCTGGAGGCAAGGAAAGCAGAAGGGCCTCGTGTCAGAGCCCCTCCCACCGTCTAGAGTCCACAGCTGATTGGATCAGGTCAGGGCCGAGAGTGGTCGGTCACTAGGGCAACTCCGCAGGCTAGCCTATAGCCACCGAGGAGGTTGTGATTCTTCAAGTAAAGTAAAAAGAAAGATAAAGACATTCCACTCACCCCGAAAATAGGAAACAAAAATCTAAAAAGGCTTTAGAAAGAACAATCCCAGTTTAGAATTGTGTGGTCTGAACAATCTCCTCCCGTCCTGTACAATGGGCACCATCTCTGTCCAGAGTCATATCTCCCTAGACCTCCCCAAATTCAGAGCTTGTGTCCAGGCCTGACTGGATTGTAAACTCTGCCGGGAAAAAGCACCGCATGTTGGAGAAGGTGGGAGTAGGCGGGAGTCTTATCCCTGAAACAAGCTCCTTGACAGAACGCTTGAGATTGTTGATGCGTCAGAAACACCTGAACGAGCATGAGGGTGTTTCTACAGGGAGGCGCTGTTGGAATGTGGGTGGTATGCTGGGGGAGGTGGGGTGTTGATATTGACTGGTCATATGATGTGACCCATGCAGTTTCACAGTGGATTTCCCCACAGTGAATTCTTTCTACAGTGAAGCAGCAGGTTGGAGCAGGAATGGGGATTAAAGAACAAGGCTTGTTATGGTAGTAACTCTGGCTTCACCTGTACATACAGCAACATAGGATATTGGCATTCCCTTTTTGGATTCGTTATGCTGTTGCTGCTGGTGGATCTCAGGTGAAGGAGAGGAGAAACGAGGGTTTTTTTCCCCTTCCCCTATATAGAATTTTAAAAAACTAACTAAACATTACACAACATCCCTTACAATTGCACTGGCTTTTTGGCCTGCTAGAGTTACCATAGTTATGGCCAAAAGGTTGTCCACAGAAACTCTGAGGGTGTATTGGGCGAGAGCTCCTGTTTCAAGTCCTAGGAGGGGACATGGTGAATGTTTTTTTTTGGGAAGAGGGGGTTGGTGCATACATTTTGTTTTTACATGCATCCTTACGGTGGCTCGATGAGGAGCAGATGAATGTACTTAAACCTCCCAGATCCATCCAGTATTGCAAAGGCTGGAAAACATTTACAAATGAACATGTTGAGAGGTTGTGATCTGCCAGAGATGTAGCGAACCTCAGAGTCCAGTTCTCTTTGGAATGACTCCGGGAAGCTGGAATGAGTCCAGTCTGAGCCGGTCAGGCCCACTCTAGAACTGGCCGTGGTGGTGGTGTGCGTTGTCTGCAGGGGTTCTCATGTGTTCTCCAGTGCAGACTCAATCCAGGTGCTCAAGTAAAGGCAGCTCTGTGGACTCCTCCCGAGGGGCGGGGCTGGGGGGCTCCCCTGCAATGAGGGTCGTGGTCTCCGCGGACTGGGTAACGCCCAGTGGGTCCTGGGTTGGGCTGGCCTCAAGCCGGGCTGCAGGTGGAGTAGACTGGAACACAGAGTGACAAGACATAAATAGCCTCAGTTTCCACTGCAACAAATTACCATCATTAAATCAAATCGCAAAACCATACCATCGTTCTGGAGGAGGTTACTTACTGCAGCGACATTATTCTCATGTGTTCATGATAGGGCTGACCCCGTTTTTAAAAATCGACTGGTCGGTTTGTCTGCCGGTCGACCAAGATTTATTTTTTTAGCCGAGCAGTCTAAAATGTATATTACATTTTTTTTTATGGCACAAGACACCTGTCTGATTGACACCTGTCTCAGTGGACTAATCCATTGCAGAGGAGACGGGGGTGGCACAACAGTATCACCAGTAGTACATTTACTGTTAATTCCCATCATTTCTAATCTACAATGTTTGTCTGGTTACGGTCATTTGGGTTAATGCATTCAACACATTATTATTAGTCTTTTACCGTTCTCATTGTCGGAGTAGACCTAGGCTACACTTGTGAGGAACACATTTCGGTTTATTTCCTTCCATTTAAGTGGTTTGTCAATTTACGAATTGTCATTTGTTTGTAGCGCTCCTGTCAATGTTGAGGAAGGACGAGCACCTGATTATACATAGAAGTAGGCCGAAATGTGCCCGTTTGGGGATCTCATAGTGTTTCTGATTGTTTACTTGACAAAGACAAAGCAGAGACAAAGTCTGTTTTTATATCTGTTGAGAATGAAAATAGTTCCTTAACGTTCCTCAACCTTGATTTGAAATATCTTCCCAGCTCTCTTTCGATAACCACTCAGCGTGAAAGGAGGAGGAAAAAGAAAAAGGAAATCAGGTGGAAACGTCATAAAAATAGGTGTACCTGATTCCTTCTTAAACATGGCACAAATAGCCTACAGCTGTGTGTCTGTCCGGAGCTCACTGGAGCGGAAACGGAAGGCCCAGAATATGTTACATGTTGCAAGTTTGCTCGTTCCAGCTTCAGGCCCAAGTTAATAGTTGATACAATGTTTCAAGTTCCTTGTAGAAAAGGCCTTGCATAGCCAATGTGATTTATAGGATATTCATTTTATCAGGAGATTTTCTACTTGCAGGCTGCAATGTTTTTATTTGTTGGCTTTATGTAGGCTATTTTGACATAGTTGGCAATGGCAATAGAAATACTTTTTTGGAATTCTGATTAACCACATGAAAATGATTTTGAGATACAAAGACTATAATGTAAATAACATGAAACTGTTCCACAAAAATGTGCATCTGGCACACAGATCAGTACAAAGGGTAAGATGAATTGGCACTCCAAATGCAAAAGGTTGCAGACCCCCTGCTGTAGCCTATTAGGAGCGTAGCAGCAGGAGTCTAACAGTAGAATCTGCCAAAGCCAGCAGCAGCGGAAGGAAGAGGGTTGATTTTTTTTATTCTGGTAAGGTTGATCTCTGGCTCCCTCAAGTCATTAAATCACAGTGTGCTTAAAGCATCAGACAAGCTCAGTAGTCCACATATAGTTGATTTTATTAACACACATATGGTGTCTATATATATGGAAAAATACACATTTGAACATTTCAACCCATCGATGAGCTTTTTTAGCCGGGAACGGCCCTAGTTCATAAAGACAGTCACGCTATGCTCTAGCTCCCACACACACACACTACGTTGTTTTACTATCCTCACCTGTGTCCGTATGCATGGAGACCCCCCGCTGTCGCTCTCAGCGGAGGCTGGCCCGTTGAAGCCCTTCCTGCCAGACAGGCTCCACTTCCCGTATAGGCCCTCATAGTGCAGCCCGCTGCCCTGCCCCAGGCCATGTCCTGTCCGTCCGGACCCTCTGTGCACCCCCTCCTGGAAGCTGCCTGGGCAGAAGCGCTCTGGGCCGGGCAGGGAAGGCATGGCCACAGAGCTACTGAAGGACAGCTGGGAGCTGGACAGGTGCTGGCCCAGGAGGCCCTGGATGGACGAGGTTCGGTGGAGGGAGGTGACCAGTCCAGCGTCCATCCTGCCCTCTGACTGGCTGAGCAGGGCCAAGGGGAGGGGCTGAGGGTGGTGGGGCCAGGTGGGGGTGGGGCCCACAGGGTTGTCAGTTCCTACGGTGACAACGAGAGGCATTTTATACACATTACAGAACGCAATCATTACACAAACTGTTCCATGGCTGCGTTATCAGCATACTGACAGTATTGACATTGTTATAATAGCTAGCAGTAGTTAAACAGTGGACATCCAAGGCTGTAGTGAGTGGTGGGGTCCTGGGCTCACCCATGGGGGGGTGGATGGAGGTGAAGTGGGGCTGGGGCAGGGGCAGGCTGGAGGCCGGGGTGCTCTGGGTGGTGTGAGCCGCTGGGTTGTTGGAGATGGAGGTGGAGCCGCCGCCGCAGTCTGAGTCCTCGATGTTCCCTCCACTGTTGCAGCCAGCCCCACAACCCTTCTGTAACCTGCAGGGGGGAAACAGAGTTAAAGTCCAACCGTCTTATCGCACACGGTCAGTGGGTGTGTGCGAGAGAGAGCGGGAGAACATCCGTGTATGGCATGTGCGTGATAGTATGAGAACTTTGCAGGGATACCTGGCTGTGTGTGTGTGTGTGTGTGTGTGTGTGTGTATCAGCCCTACCATGGCTACTGCAGGCTGTGTAATGTAAGTGTACCTGTCCCAGCTGCTGATGAGCCAGGTGTAGATGTTATGGGGGCTAACAGGCCCCCCCCAGACGGAGCGGAGCTGGGTGTGCCCCCCTGCGTAGGAGGTGGTGAGGGGCGACACGTAGATGGGGTAGCCGATGGGCTGGTCACATGACGAGTTGATCATGTTCCTCAGGGCCTGCTTGGCATTCTGTATGCTGCCGCGCTCCGGGTTCCGGTTCCGCAGGAACACCAACTCCTGCTGCTGGCCTGCCCACAGCCCGCGCACACACTCCCTGTTCACCTTGATGACCCTGAAGCTGAGGAACCGCTTGTTGAGCATGATGATCTTGTACTCGTCGCTGCCATCGTCCATGACGTGGCGCAGGGCCAGCAGTGACGGCATGTTGGCCAAGATGGCGCTGCGCCACACCGGGTCGCCCTCGTGGCTGATCAGCATCTTCTCCTCGTTGGCAGTGATGGCGTCGTACAGAACCACCGGGTCCTCGTACTCGTCTGGGGACGTGAAGTGGTCCTGTTGGGGACGGGGGGTCGGAGAGGATACTTTTTTAGTGTGAGCGATGTCATCATTAGGCTTCTTAGTCTCAGCTCTGGTCACCACAGTGCTTCTAAAAGCTGATAAATTCGCTCTGGCAATCTACTCCGAGTTCAGAGCACTCTGGTGTCAGTGTGTGCCCAGAAAACAGCTCATTAACCCCTTGGGATAACAAAAACAGTGCCCGAGCTCAGTGTGCCCATTTGAGCTCAGAAAGGTTGCCAAATTTGCTAGCAGCTAGCAAGCAAAGCTAGCCAACTTACAAAACAACCTGGTGTCAGTAAACATTGCCTAAAAAAAACCAGAATACAATTGTTGCCAGTAACATATGATAGGTCTTACTTACCTGGTGCAGTTTGAGGGACATGCGCACCCCGGGGGCCACCACCCTGTTCAACAGGTCCATGTCAGCAAACACCCACTCGTCCCTGGGAGAGGTGATGCGGAAGTCCCCCTTGAAGAGGGCGTGGAGGCCATACAGGAAAGGCTCCAAGCTGACAGGTGGGGTACAAACGTACAGATAGTCACCGTCGGTTATACGCCATCACATTAGAGACATATCACACGCTCCCTGCAGTTAGCGAACAGACAGACCGTCCGGCCCTGGGACTTACCTGGCTGACATGCTGTGGGAGGCTGTGCCCAGAGCCCGCCTCCCCAGGATGCAGAGGCCAAAACACAGGGTGATCAGTGGAGAATCCCTCTCACTGTCCTCCACTGGCTATAACACAAAGCGTTTCATTAAGCTAGTCGGCTGATAACACTAACGACATTGCTATGGAAAGTTCTGGTTTAAAAATATATATATAATATATATATATAATTTTTATATATATTTTTTAAACGTGAATTGACAGCTACACAACAGTAACATGAGAAGGAACACTAACCGTTGGGCGTCTGCTGTTGCAGTACTGGATCCAGTCCAGGTAGACCATACAGAAGGCAGTGGGGGTGACGCCAGAGGCCCTGTGGTCGTAGTCCTCGTCTATGTTCAGGTTGAAGGTCGGGTCACTGTCCACGTAGGCCGGGCCCAGGCAGGGCCGCAGCGCCTCCTGGACCGTCTCATTGGCCAGCCACTCCTCCAGTTTAGGAGAGCGACTCACGTAGAAGATGATGCTCTACGAGAGAGGAAACACTGGTTACAGACCGGGCCATCAACTGTTCAAATGACATGTTATTGTATCTCATTTTACAGTTCACTGTGTGTTCAGGATGGATCACACACCTTGACGTAGTAGGTGATGAGGATCTTGCGCAGGTCGAACACCTGCAGCATGGAGGCGGCATTGTTGTCGCTGATGCTGTAGCCCTCCAGGACGTACTTGGTGGCGGCCACCTCCCAGGCCAGCCAGCGCTGGCCGAACGCCGCATTGAAGGAGAGCATGTGGGGCAGGTGGCCTGGCTCACAGCAGCAGCAGCCCTCATCCTCCTCCACCCCTTCGGTGATGGCCTCCACCTCCCGCTGCTGGCAGTAGGTACCTGGGGGAGAGACACCAGAAGAGGGGAATGAGGGAAAATGGCAGAGAGAGAAAATATAGTATTTTGAACTTGTCCATCTCACCATTAAAACCTACTACCACATTGAACTTGGTTCCATAAAAGCCCATTCTAGCCCAAACCCTCTCCCCTCCTCCTCACCCCTGAACTCCAGCCCCCTCAGCTGGAAGGTGACCAGGCCGTTGCCGATCTCGATGACGTGCACAAGGGCGTTGAGGTAGTCGGAGGCCAGAATGAAGCAGTCTCCTGTGGTGTAGTTTCCCCAGCGTCCCAACAGCAGGTCCCCACACAGGCTGTGCTGCAGAGAGCGTGTCAGGTGCTCATAGAAGATGGAGTTCAGGTTGTTGTCGTCAGCACCTGGAAGAGAGGAGACCACAGGCATGAGAGCAGAGTCGTTTTAAAGAATGATGACTCGCGTTAGATGAGGGGAAGGAAGACTGCGGCAGCTGACCTGGGTTGCGGTCCAGCTGGGTGGCCAGTCGCGTGTTGGAGTGATCAACCCTCTTGGTGCTGGAAAGACAGATATTACGTTAACCAGGCGACACAGAGGCTCAAGAAACTGCTGTAAAAGTGTGGTGACTTGTGTAAAATGGTAACGCAGTCTGCTAGCTTTCACGGCATCGAGCAATACTCTCCTTAATCCGGTTTTAACATTGACCTCTGAACGGCAACAAGCAACTGCTAGAGGCATGGGGTGTAATCATTAGCCCAAAACATTTTTCAATGGAAGCCGTTTACTCTATGCAGAAACTGTTTTGCCCACGAAAACAAGAGTTGCTATTGGACGCATTTAGGTAGGTCCATCCCTGTTTCGTTCCCGTTTGGTTCCTAGTGATCATACCCACCTGGTCTGAACAATGCCCATCTCTACATCTCTCGGGCTCCTGGAAAGTAAAGAACTCACTTGTAGTCTCTCTCCCAGAACTTGACGGGCCTGGTGTAGGAGGTGACGAACACAGCACTGCCCAGGACAGGGTTAAGAGGGGTGGAGAAGAGAGCCGAGAACACGGCCTGGACAAACAGCATGGCTGAGTCTGAGAGTTAGGTTAAGGAGCTCTAACAGACAACACTAACACACAGGACATCCAATGTGCATAGCATTTAGTGTTGTTTAAACACTTTCTCACGGGCAAATGAGAAACATTGTAAATGAGGACTTGTTCTCAACTTGTCTACCAGGTTAAATAAAGGTGAAATAAATAAATAAAATAAAAAACAGGGAGTGCAGAAAGAACTTTGTTTAACAAGGATGGAGTCTAACCAACAGTTTTCTGCTGATCACAGAGCCAGTGTACAGGGATACGGGGCACAGCGAAGGGCTGGGCGAAGGCGTGGAAGGCAGAGCCCCAGGTGATCTGCCAGGGAGCGATGTAGGTGAGGACAAAACGCAGCTTGTAGAGCAGGTCCCAGAGCTGTAATGAGAAACCATCCAATCTAATGTGAGCGATCAAACACCCGAGTCCAGTCATTTCTCAATGTAACGTTCTTGCGTAGCCAGAAACGACTTAAAAAAGGGACATTTCAAACATGTTCAACGTCATATGCATCAATCTCCAGCACCACCCTAACATCAACATACCGTATATGAAAATGGCACGTTTCTATGTTTTGCATTTTTTTTTTTAAAGAGTAGAAGATATGTTTTTCAAATGACATCGGTGTGCATCATGTGATTTTAACCAAGTGTTAGTAGGCATTGCCTGTTCTTTGGTTGATGTCATCACTGGAAACACTATTCTTCCTCTATCTGTTCAGACATAAAAAAAACATAGAAACACTCCATTTTAACATACAGTGTGTGTCGATAGTGGGGTGGTGCTGATGATTATGACATGGGAAAATGATGACATTTGCCTTCAAGGGTCAGAGTATACAACTACGCTGAACAAAAATATCAACTGAACATGTAAAGTGTTTGTTTCATGAGCTGAAATAAAAAAATATGACATTTTCCATATGCACGAAAAGCTTATTTCTCTCAAATGTTGTGCACAAATGTTGTGCACAAATGTTTGTTTTATATCCATGTCAAGAAAATCCATGACAAGAAAATCCATCCACCTGACAGGTGTGGGATATCAAGAAGCTGATTAAACAGCATGATCATTACACAGGTGCACCTTGTGCTGGGGACAATAAAAGGCCACTTTAAAATGTGTAGTTTTGTCACAATGCCACAGATGTTTCAAGTTGAGGGAGCGTACAATTGACACACTGACTGCAGGAATGTCCACCAGAGCTGTTGCCAGAGAATTTTAGGTACATTTCTCTACCATATGCTGCCTCCGTTGTTTTAGAAAATATGGCAGTACGTCCAACCGGCCTCACAACCGCAGACCACGTGTAACCACGCCAGCCCAGGACCTCCACAACCGGCTTCTTCACCTGTGGGATCATCTGAGGGGGGGTGCTGAGGAGTATTTGTGTGTGTTATAAAGCCCTTTTGTGGGGAAAAACTGATTCTGATTGGGTGGGCCTGGCAGCCAAGTGTGTGGGCCTATGCTCTCCCAAGCCCACCCATAGCTGCAACCCTGCCCAGTGATGTGAAATCCATAGATTAGGGCCAAATGTATTTATTTTAATTGACTGATTTCCTTATATGGACTAACTCAGTAAAACATTTTTAAATGTCACATGTTGCATTTATATTTTTGTTCAGTATACATACAGCTAAGTATGTGTAGGTACTTTCATTTGGTTGAATTTGTGCAAAACCAAGTCCCAGGGAGGAGTATTCTGTACCTTGCTGAAAAGGATGGACATGAAGAAGTAGTCGAGCAGGAAGGTCTCTGAGAAGTGTGGGTAGTCGAAGAGGAAGAAGAGGGCGGTGAAGGACAGCGTGACGTACTGCAGAGACGGGGCGCAGAAAGACGAGCGCAGCAGCTTCATCCCCGCCAGAGAGATGAAGAGAGCACGGCCGCTGGAGGAGGGGGGAGAGAGAGAGAGAGTGAGAGAGGAGGGGGACATCAAAACACATTCATTTGGCAAATACAAAGCGTAGTCTCAATAACTCTCTGACTGGATGGATAGATGGGATGAGGGAGAGGAATGTGTGGTGAGGTTGGTAAAAGGGGATGGCTTGAGCTGCTTACTAGATGTCAAGCTCCTTGGGTTTCAGGCTGACGCGCTGCGCCTCTGTAGTGAGGGAGTTGAGCACTACAGCCGGATAGATAACGTACTTCTCCACACACTGCAGCCACGCATACAGCTTCTCGAACCACATCAACTGGGCGGCATCTGGGACGGACAGGGCATGGCAAAACAAATCAAGGACAAACCTCAGGCCTCGACACAATTCTTCAGTGTGTGTGAACGTGTGCGTTTAGGGGGCGACGGGTTGCTACTTACCGCGGACCTCGAACTGGCTGTACTCTCGAGAACGGAGCACGGGGTGGGCCAGGCAGAACCAGGGCAGCTGCTTGCGGAGCTGAGGCAGCAGGTAGTGTGTGAGGAAGCCCACCACCCCGGCCACCATGTACAGGATGTAACTTAGAGCAGGCTGGAGTGGAGGGAGACAAGGTTTCACTGGGGAGTGTCATAGAAAACCAGAAGGGTTTCCCTCTAGATATTGAAACGCCATCGACAGTCGACCAGGTGAGTTGACTGACCTGCAGAGCGATGAACACGGTGCTGGCACTGATGGCAAACGTGATGACAGCCACGAGGGGACACATGACCAGGTCCGAGTGAAAAATCTCTCTCTGTAAAAAACCCAGACAGAGAGAGATGACGAGGGTTTTAAAACCTCAGACCACATTCAAACATTTATGTTATATACACAGAGTGGACAAAACATTAGGAACATCTTCCTAATATTGACTTGCAACCCTTTGGCGTCTCGGAACAGCCTCGATTCGTCGGCGCATTGGACTATACAAGGTGTCGAAAGCCTTCCACAGGGATGTTTCCCACAGTTGTGTCAAGTTGGCTGGGTGTCCTTTGGGTGGTGGATCATTCTTGATACACACGGGAAACTGTGGTGTGAAAAACCCAGCAGCGTTGCAGTTCGACACACTCGCACCTACTACCATACCCCGTTCAAAGGCACTTAAAATCTTTTGTCTTGCCCATTCACCCTCAATGGCACGCATACACAATCCATGTCTCAAGGCTTAAAAATCCTTCTTTAACCTGTCAGCTCCCCTTCATCTACACTGATTGAAGTGGATTTAACAAGTGCCATCAATAAGCGATAATAGCGTTCACCTGGTCAGTTTGTGTCACTCACATAATGCTTGGTTTGAGTCCCAAACAGCACCCTATTCCCTACATAGTGCACCGGTAACCTCTTGTGTATAGCCTCGCTATTGTTATTTTACTGCTGCCCTTTAATTATTTGTAACTTTTATTTCTTAATTTTCTTTAGGTATTTTTCTTAAAACTGCGTCGTTGGTTAAGGGCTTGTCAGTAAGCATTTCACTGCAAGGTGTTGTATTCAGGCGCATGTGACAAATACAATTTGATTTGACAGGGCTCTGGTTAAAAAGTAGTGCACTATGGGCCTTGGTCAAAAGTAGTGCACTATACAGTGAATGACGTGCCATTTGGGACTCATCCTTGATCTTACCACAGAGTCGCGTAGTTTCCCGGGCAGGGGGTCTTTGATCTCCAGAGGAGGCTCCTCCGGGGTCCGGCTCTCCAGCTCGGGAAAGAACTTAGAGCGGACCAGAGACCTAGAGAGAAAATGAGTGACAGGGTAGAGTTGATCTTAGGACAGTAGCTAGGATCAGGGAATATTAGTGAGTTTCAAGGTACCAGTAGGTAGGTAGGTGATATATATATATATATATATATCTCATTGTCATCTATATCATTGTCGGAACTAGAAGCACAAGCATTTCGCTACACTCGCATTAACATCTGCTAACCATGTGTATGTGACAAATAAAATTTGATTTGATCTTATTCATCATAAATCAACACAGAGATACTAATGAGCTGTCCATTGACCAGACAGAGGGCAGTAAAAAGTAGTGTTGCCACGATACCAGAACGTTAACTTTGATACTGATAACAGGTTTAGTAACACGATGATAAAACGATACCACACCAAGAAAAAAAGAAAAAAAAAAGAAAGAAAGCGGGGATGCACTGTGAGATGGTCAGTTCTGGTTACTTTTTTGAAAAGGAGATTCAACTCCAAAATGAACACAAATCAAATGAAACAACCAACCGAACCCACAAATGCTCCAGATAGTTTTATTGCTTATTATTGCTTGCTTATTTAATCAGGACAACAGTTTTCAGCTGTGCTAACATAATTGCAAAAGGGTTTTCTAATGATCACTGAGTCTTTTAAAATGATCAACTTGGATTATCTAACACAACGCGCCATTGGAACACAGGAGTGATGGTTGCCGATCATGGGCCTCTGTACGTCTATGTAGATATTCCATTAAAAAGCAGCCGTTTCCAGCTACAATAGTCATTTACAACATGAACAATGTCTGCACTGTATTTCTGATCAATTTGATGTTAATTTAAAAATGGACAAAACATGTGCTTTTCTTTCAAAAACAAGGACATTTCTAAGTGACCCCAAAACTTTTGAACGGCAGTGTATTTATTTTAAAAACAATATGTATGAATACATAATTCTAATACCGGACCGTATGTTGTAGTTGCGAAAAAGTACAGAGGTTTCGGTATGCCATGCAACACTAAAGAGTAGAGGTATACTGACCACAGGATGACAGGGTCACTGCTTTGGCGGCTCAGGTGGTAGGAGAGGGCCAGGAGCAGACCACAGAACACTGAAAACAGCACTGGCACATGGGGATGTTCCCAGGGCGCATTGATAGCCCCGAGGCAGAATCCATAGAGCAACGAGGCCACCAACACACTGCGTAATAGGCTGTAAAGCGACGACAGGGGGCTGGTGGTGGCTGTGGAGAGAAACCACACACACACACACACAGGGTCAACAAGCATCACTCAACAAAAAAACAGAGAATTTACTTTGTGAATTACAGTGAATGGCATCTCACTGTTTGGACCCGTCTTACCTGTTCCCCCAAAAATGTGCATGTCGACCTGCTCCAGCAGACACATGAGGAAGGTATTGACCTGAGGTAGAAGCCCAAAAAGGAAAATGACGGGGAAACACAAGGCAAACACTGTGGGGGAAGACAGAGACAGAGGGAGAAAGGCCTTGAGTTGGTTGGTCGCAAAACGATACAAAAGACATAAAAGCACACAGCTAGAAGTTGTCAACACTGACTGACCTATGAGCACGTCCCTGGCACAGAGCAGGAAGTGAGCGGAGAAGAAGGTGACGCCGTAGAGTGAGAAGGGCTGCAGGTGGCCTGAGCGCCCCGTCAAGTCTAACACCCAGATGAGAGCACAGCACAGGCAGAAGTAGACGGGCCGACTGTACACGATGACCCAGTTATGGCCCTGACGGGTTAGACCAGACAGTCATCAGGGTGTGCCATCAAAAACAAGAATCAACGATAGATAGGTTACCAACTTGATAATGACCAAGACAGATGGTTGTGAATGACATCATCCACTTACATGCATTGGGGAGGCTGCATCTGGTTGAACACTCTGAGGAAGGAGAGAGTCATTTCAAGCGTGAACATTAGTTTACTTCAAGTTAACAGTGGTCTATTGCGGTTCCACAAATGTGTCGGCAGTTTATTTATTTTTTTTACTGTATAACTGTTTTAATAAAAAGGGAATATAGGAATTGAATAGAACTTTATTGAATCCTTATGACTTGTGTCGCGTACCTTCAGTAGTGAGTACTGACAGCTGGCGATGACCAGGCAGAACTGGAAGACCCAGATGTCCCTGAAGAAGCCCTCCAGGAGCAGCAGGAACCCCAGGAAGGCCACCATGCTGGCCAGCACCACCGCAAACACATTCTCTCCTACACCACGGTTCCTACAGGACAGACACAATGGAGGATAGGAGGTCATTTACTATCCAGGGTTGCAAAATTCCAGTAACGTTACAAAAAATGCTCAGGTTTCCCAGAAAATGCTATATTTTTGGGGAAAAGCAGTAACCCTAACACTGTCACTCCACAGTATAGAAAATAACCTCTTAAGGAAAACCTTGGCTTCCTCCTCAGTACAGATGACAAACATTGGATCATATTACCACTGCGATAAACTAGTTCGCTGCTGTGTCTCACCTGTCCAGTAGCGCCAGCAGGGCCAGGCGGTCGTAGCGTACCCTCAGCCACTTCCCTGGCAGCACCCAGAAACGGTAGTACTGTTTGGGCTTGGCCTTCTCCTCGATCATCAGCGTGTTCTCGTGGGACTCATGCAGGGACTCATGGTCCAGGTCAAACTGGAGACAGAGAGGGGGATTCAAACATCATGCGTATTAAAAATGTAAAAAAATGAATGAATAAAGCCACATTTACAGGAATATGCAAGAAAATGTCCAGGGGTTAATTTGTCTGAAACACATGACTTTGATTTGATTGATTAGGATCCCCATTAGCCGGCGCCAGTAGCAACAGCAAGTCTTACTGGGGTCGGACATAACGGAAAAAAACACTAGACAAAATACTTGACAATTTACATACATTTAAAAACATTAACATGTAGTGTGTGTGTGTGTGCATCGATCAGATACACATACATGTCAGTACAAACACACAACAAGTAGGTCGCACAGGGGAGAAGCGTTCTGCCGTGAGGTGTTGCTTTATTTATTTTTTAAACCAGGTTCTGTTCACATGCACTATATAAGACGGCAGGGAGTTCTATGGACTCATGGTTCTGAATAATACGCTGCGTTTCCTTACATTTGTTCTGGACCTGGGGACTGTGAAATGTTGGTGTGTGTGTGTGTGTGTGTGTGTGTGTGTGTGTGTGTGTCAGTGCTGTGTAGAAGTTGACTCGACAAACTATTTGGAATTTCCAACCCATTGTTTCTTATAAAAACAAGAAGTGACACAGTCAATCTTTCCCCAACTCTTAGCCAAGAGAGACTGGCTTGCATAGTATTTATATCAGCCCTCTGATCACAATGAAGAGCAAGACATCCCGCTCTGTTCTGGGCCATCTGCAGCTTAACTAGAACTTTATTTGCAGCACTTGACAACATGACTGGACAATAATCAAGCTAAGATAAAACTAGAGGCTGTAGGACTTGCTTTGTGGAGTGTGGTGTCAAAAAAGCAGAGCATCTCTTTATTACGGACAGGCCTCTCCCCATCTTTACAACCATTGAATCTATGTTTTGACCACGACAGTTTACAATCTAAGGTAACACCAAGTAATTTTGTCTCAACTCGACAGCCACACCTTTCATGACCAGATTCAGCTGAGGTCTAGAACTTAGGGAAAGATTTGTACCAAATGCAATGCTCTTAGTTTTAGAGATGTTCAGGACCAGTTTACGACTAGCCACCCATTCCAAAACAGACTTTAAGGGTTTCAGTGACTTCATTAGCTGTGGTTGCTGATGCATGTATGGTTGAATCATCAGCATACATGGACACACGTGCTTTGTTTAATGCCAGATGCAGAACATTGCAGGACATTGGTTTCCATTGGCTTCCATTAAAGAAAGCCCTTCTATTAGATAGAGTTCTATTAGATAGATTGCTCTGAATCCACGATATGTCAGAGGTTGAAAAGCCATAACACATCCATTGTCAACAACAGGTTGTGGTCAATAAAATCAAAGGCTGCACTGAAATCTAAGAGTACAGCTCCCACAATCTAATTATCAATTTCTTTCAGCCAATCATCAGTCATTTGTGTCAGTGGAGTACATGTTGAGTGCCCTTCTCGATAAGCATGATGAAAGTCTGTTATTTTGTTTATACAGAGAAGTAGCATTGTATTTGGTCAAACACAATTTTTCCCAAAGTTTTACTAAGAGCTGGCAGCAAGCTGATTGGTCTGCTGTTAGAACCAGTAAAGGCAGTTTTACCACTCTTGGGTAGCGGAATGACTTTGGCTTCCCTCCAGGCCTGAGGACAAAGACTTTCCTCTAGGCTCAGATTAAAGATATGACAGACCGGAGTGGGTATAGAGTCAGCTACCATCCTCAGTAGCTTTCCATCTAAGTTGTCAATGCCAGGAGGTTTGTCATTATTGATCGATAATCATTTTCCCACCTCTCCCACACTAACTTTACAAAATTCTAACTTGAAATGCTTCTTTCATTATTATTTTATATATACATGAGCATGATGGCTCACTGTTCGTTGTTGGCATTTCCTGCCTAAGTTTGCCCACTTTGCCAATTGACGTAATAATTCAAACAACTGGCAACATCAAATGGTTGTGTGATGAATCAGCCATCTGATTCGATGAAAGGAGTTGAATGGAGTTTAATTTGTCTTACTGCCCATAACTACATTTAAAGTACTGCAAAGTTGTTTTCCATCATTGATCTTGGCTTCATAATACAGTTTAATCTTCTTTTTGTTGAGTTAAGTCACATTTGTCCATTTGCAGTAAGTCAGCCAGTCAGATGTGCAGACAGACTTATTAGCCACTCCTGTTGCCCCCATCTCTTTCAACCATACAGTTTTTCTATTCCTCATCATTCCATGGAGCCTTAACAGTTCAAACAGTCAGTTTGTTAACAGGTGCATGTTTATCAATAATTGGAAGAAGCAATGTCATAAATTCATCAACTGTGGTGTCTGGATGCTCCTCATTAATCACATCAGACCAACAAATATCCACATAAGAGTCACCGCAAAATCTTTTGTATGATCTCTTATATACTATTTTAGGCCCAGCTGTTGGAACTTTGGCTTTCCTGGATATAGCCACTATATTGTGATCACTGTATCCAATGGGTACGGACACAGCTTCAGAACAAAGCTGTTGAAATAGGAATTCGAATGGCGTTTCCCCTCACCTCTGGCATCTCTGACATCTCCAGGGGCACCCTGCGTACCTGCATGCCCTGCAGAACCACGGGCCTGGGCTGGAGCATGGTGAGCACCGGGGCCCCCTCCTGGACATCAGTGGAAGTGAAGCTGGAGGATTGGGACTGTCGTTCCCGCTCCCTGAGAGGAGAAGAGGGGAAAGGGGTCAGACATATCAAAATCAGTTTCGGGCAAAGAGCCTAAAGCGCATCAGAGAAAGACACGTACGCCACTGGGTCCTCATAACCGCCTCCAGCAGGTCCAAACGTGTACGATCTCTTCACACCTGGAAAAACACCAGCACAGCAACAACAATGAATGGAGACTACAACTACATTGTAAACTAGGACAGAATCATTTGCATTGCAAATTTAAATAAATTAATGTCTCAGTAAAGCCTATGAACAATGGGGCTTATTTCTTGCTCTCTTCAGGATAGGTTAATTTAAGAGAGGGCACCCCGCCCCACCCTCCAAGGTTCTAAAGCGAGCCTCAGCCTAGCATCACCACACACACACTCACCACCCTCGTCATAAAAGTAGTGCACAGCCCCCTCTGTGGTGTCGTCAAAGGTGGAGGCCTCGTGGACCCCCCCGCGGGGCAGCAGTAGTGAGGTGGCGAACTGTAAGGCAGAGGGCAGGGTCCGGGTCCGCGAGTGTGAGGAGGTACGGGCACGCTGGAGGTCCTGGAGACTACAGGAAGACAGGAGCTGGGCTTTACAGAGCACGTACATACAGAGGTGACCGGCATAAGAGATGCAGTCGAAGTCAGAAGTTTACATTCACTTTGGTCGGCGTCATTAAACTCGTTTTTCAACCACTCCACAAATTTCTTGTTAACAAACTATAGTTCTGGCAAGTTGGTTAGGACATCTACTTTGCGCACGACAAGTAATTTTTCCAACAATTGTTTACAGACAGAAAATTCACTGTATCACAATTCCAGTGGGTCAGAAGTTTACATACACTAAATTGATGAAAATTATGTCATGGCTTGAGAAGCTTCTGATAGGCAAATTGACATCATTTGAGTCAATTGGAGGTGTACACGTGGATGTATTTCAAGGCCTACCTTCAAACGCAGTGCCTCTATGCTTGACATCATGGGAAAAATCAAACAAAATCAGCCAACACTTCAGAAAAAAAATTGTAGACCTCCACAAGTCTGGTTAGTAGTACGCAAGTATAAACACCATGGCACCACGTAGCCGTCATACCGCTCAGGAAGGAGACGCGTTCTGTCTCCTAGGGATGAATATGCTTTGGTGCAAAAAGTGCAAATCAATCCCAGAACAGCAAAGGACCTATATCCACAGTAAAACGAGTCCTATATCGACGTAACCTGAAAGGCCGCTCAGCAAGGAAGTAGCCACTGCTCCAAAACCACCCTAAAAAAGCCAGACTACAGTAAACAACTGCACATGGGGACAAAGACAGTACTTTTTGGAGAAATGTCCTCTGGTCTGATGAAACAAAAATAGAACTGTTTGGCCATAATGACCATCGTTATGTTTGGAGGAAAAAAGGGGATGCTTGCAAGCCGACGAACACCATCCCAACTGTGAAGCACAGTGGTGGCAGCATCATGTTGTGGGGTGCTTTGCTGCAGGAGGGACTGGTGCACTTCACAAAATTGATGGCATCATGAGGCAGGAAAATTATGTGGATATATTGAAGCAACATCTCAAGACATCAGTCAGGAAGTTAAAGCTTGGTCGCAAATGGGTCTCCCAAATGGACAATGACCCCAGACATATACTTCCAAAGTTGTGGCAAAATGGCTTAAGGACAACAAAGTCAAGGTATTGGAGTGTCCATCACAAAGCCCTGGCCTCAATCCTATAGAAAATATGTGGACAGAACTGAAAAGCATGTGCGAGCAAGGAGGCCTACAAACCTGACTCAGTTACACCAGCTCTGTCAGGAGGAATGGGCCAAAATTCACCCAACTTATTGCGGGAAGATTGTGGAAGGCTACCTGAAATGTTTGACCCAAGTTAAAAAACTGAAAGGCAATACTACCAAATACTAGTATTGTAAATTTCTGACCCACTGGGAATGTGATGAAAGAAATAAAAGCTGAAATAAATCATTCTCTCTACTATTATTCTAACATTTTACATTCTTAAAATAAAGTGGTGATCCTAACTGACCTAAGACAGGGAATTTTTACTAGGATTAAATGTCAGGAATTGTGAAAAACTGAGTTTAAATGTAGTTGGCTAAGGTGTATGTAAACTTCCGACTTCAACTGTATAGCAAGCACACTGGTGTGGAAGTGTTTGACTGGACCAACCTGGGTGGGGAGCCCATGGTAGAGGGGGGTGGTGTGGGGTTGCTCCCCGCGTTGTGTCGCCTGCGGATGGCCTGGGTCCTCTTCACACTGCTCATCGAGTCCCGCTTGCCCCCCTCCTCTGGGGCCAGAGCTGGGGCAGCAGATATTCACATTAGTACAAGGAGGTTCATTTCAGATTGAATTCTAGAAATACCTGACCCTGATTAATGAAGTAAATATAGCAAACAATCCAAATTTCAATGAGACAGTTACACATTTCAGAGCTTTCCAACTTTAATGGGACTGTTTAAAAGTAAGGTTTGCTGATCTAGAATCAGTTTTGACTTTTATTATAATGAAATGGACAGGGGCGATCTGATCCTAGATCAGCACACGTTATGAATAAAGGCCCAAAGTTTGAGAGAATAGTATGTCTTACCTCCCCCCACAGCTCCCTCCTCCACCAGTTCCCCGGCCCTCCAGCCCGTCTGGTTGCCAGCCCAGGAGCCTCCCAGAGAGTCCAGGCGATGGTGGTGAGTTCCAGGGAAGCCGTCTGTGTGGCTGGTCCGGGCCTCCAGGTCTGACTTGGAGACGGTGAGGGGTCGTGGAGCGGGGGTGGAGGAGGTCAGCATGGTGGAGGGCAGGGCCACAGTGTTAGTGTGGCCCACACCGGCCCCGTCCATACTGAGCACCCTGGCGTGAGTTTTAGCACTAGCCGTGCTAGCTGACCTCTGAGCCCTTTGGGAGTGGGATGGCCCAGCTGTCTCAGACAACTCTCCTTCCCTGGGGTTGGGCAGCTGGGTGGAGGAGGGGGGCGGGTTCGTAATGCCAGCGTTAGCGAGGTCAGGGGAGTAGCAGGAGGTAGAGGAGCTCGAGTCGTCATCGTCGTCGTCAGAGCTGTAGCGTCTCTGGGAGCCCAGACTTGAGCCGGCGCTCATGTCACTGCCGTCGTCCTCGTCACTGGAGTCCTCAAACAGGCTCTCGCTGTAGGCCTTAGCCCCCAGCCGGCTGCGCACTGGGATGTAGTCTCTGTGCTGCCCGTGGTGCCGCCTGTAGGAGCCGCAGTCAAAGCTGCTGCTTCCCGCTCCACCTCGCTTACGAGGGGCTTTCCTGCGGCCAGGCCGGTGGCCCACACTACTGCCACCGGTCCGCAGCAGCTTCAAGTCTTTGGGGCGCACCACCTGCTGGGCTTGCAGAGAGGACTGCTCAGAGTGCAGGAATGGGGTGGAGGAGACGGGCAACGCAGGCTCGGAACACACTAGACCCAGGGCCAGCCCCGACGGCACCGAGCTGGCCTGCCTCGGAGGGGGGAGGGGGGGAACCCTCCTGTCCAAATCACAGGACTCGGAGTGCCCACTACTGGAGGGAGAGGAGTCCTGGAGGGATGGGGGCTGTACAATATCTGAGTGGACAGGTGGCAAATCTTCCCCTTCCACTAGTGTCCTATCAAGCTCCTGGCCCAGAGAGCACGCTTTGGCAGGGGAGCGCAGCAGTTCACTGTCCGACAGGTCGTCAGTATCACTTCCCCCCTGCAGCACTGGCTCCTCTGCTGGCTCTAGGGTACTGATGCCCAGGGCTGGGGCAGAGGTCGGTGTCCCTGCGTCTATGTTCCGTGGCAGGCTGAGTGAAGGGCTCTCCAGCTGGGTGGAGTCAGTCTTCTCACTGCGGTAGCTGCTGACGGTGCTGAGGGTCTCGCGGTCCGTGGCCGCCCCACCCCCACTGAAGCAGCTGTCTGTGGAGCCAGCAGCCAAGGCCACCCCACTGCGGCTGCCTGGGTGCTCTGTTCCTGGGGCGAAGGCCACAGGGTCAAGGCCCAGCCCCAACAGGTTCTCACTCAGCTCCTCACTCAGACTGCTCTTTATGAGAGGGCTGATGGGAGTGTCCCCCAGGCTCCCCGACTCAGCAGAGGGGCCCAGGGGGGAGTAGGCTCCCATCACAATCACATCCTCGTCAGGACTCTGCTGGGACAGCTGCTCCAGCATCCCCTCAATCTCTTCCAACTGGCCCTTCTCTCCTCCGTCTTCCTGACTGGAAGGGGAGGGGGGGATGGAGATGCACTCCCCAGGTTGTAAGCTACCAAATCCCCCTGACATCCCTGCTCCCACTCCCCTCAGACCAGGGAACTCTCCTCCTAGAGCAGCAGCCAAGCAGGACTGAACCATGTTGGCAACGTTGGCAACATCTGAAAGAAGTGAAAATCCAAAATAAGTACACACGACAAAGCAAAGATCAACATAGCTAACGTGTTTTGCGTTGGATTAAAAATAAACGTTATATCACCATTTGCACACGGACAAAAGATTCTAGGTCTATTTCCAGTGTAACGCCATGCTTACGGATCGGGTCCTGGGAGCTGTGGCGGAGGATCTCCCGGTGTGCTGACGTGACAATCAAGTTGTTGCTGCCTTGCTCTCGCATCAGATCCTTGATATCTGAGAAGAGAAGAAGCAGTCCCTAAATTACACTGTTGCCCATGTTGGGTTAAAAAAAAAAAACACAGCAACTCTTAGTCAGATCTACTTTACCAACCACAACACTGCGGTTAGAGTGGAGTTAGATTAATGCTATACCCTTGGAGCCTCCACTGTCATCAAGCTGAGGCAAAAACTCCTGAGGGGAAACAAAAACATTTGTTAGATTAAGAATGAATATCACAGGAATATAGATCATTTGTATGGGATTAAACAACCCAATCATTTCATGTTCCTGTGCAGTGTGCATGAAGTGTGCAGTTTGTTGCGTGGAACTATGTTAAAAGAGTATGTATGTGTGCGGTGTAAATGCAAGGCAGTCCTCACCGACACCTGGTTGAGTCCAAACAGAGAGTGCTGGGAGCTGCAGCGAACTGGAGGTGTTGAGTTGACCTTCCTGAACACAGTCATCTCCACACCAACATTGCTGTCCCTGAGAGGGGAATATAGCAACATGAGAAAACATAACACTAAAATCTGCCCACAATCATGTGAAATAACAGCCCTCAAGGCATCAACACAAATGAGCCTCTTCACTCAGATGTACATAGAATGACATCTTCATTTGACATGATTTAACAAAAAAAAAAGGATTCCATTAGGATTTGGAAATCTCCGCCAGTACCCATGCTGATTCCCGTCGTGGCCTCCGGACCCATCATCCCCCTCTTCTAGCCGGGGGGCGTCGGTTATGAGCGAGGCCTGCCTCTTCTCCACTATCTCCCCCAGGTCGAACATGGCATGGAGGCGAAAGTTCACTGCCTTTATGACAGTGAAGAAGGCTGCCACCACAGCACAGTACACACCTGCCACAACCAGGCTGGGGGGGAGAGACTGGACGGAAGGACAAGAGAGGGGAGGGGAGAAGAAAGATTGAGTCCAGAGCTGGGAATAAAAGTAGGCTAGCCCATGATGAGGGTAGTGAAACCATGCCTTGTTCTCAATACCAGTAAAAGAACAAATGGTTCACCTAGATAGGCAGGCACATGGACAAATTGGGCATCATATTACAGACAAGGAAGGACCACTCTTCAAAGATGACAGCTTGAGAGGACATAACATGTCTGGTTTACAGGTAACAAGCTTCACTAGAGCAAATATTAACGTTTGACCACAAAAGCTTAAACATGAAAGTAAGAGAAGGAATGCTGTTTTGAATTGGGAGGGGAAATAGTAGTCTGTTCCACTTTATTACCAACATCCTCATTTTCTCCTGTCCTATGATAAAAACGAGTTTGACCTGAATAGTGGCTGATACTGCACTAATAACTGTGTATGTAAAAAGTGCCTGACAAACATGACAACCAGTCTAAATGAAATTTTCCACCCTTTTTATCTACCAAAACCATAAATTGTCCCCTCCATGAATACTCACCATGTAAAGCAGGAAAGGGAAGGCCAGGAGAAAGATCCAGAGGTACAGGTGGAAGCAGTTGGAGAATGTGCTCTGATGGGGGTCCACATACCAGCCTCCTGTGAGCGAAGCCCACACCCCCTGCCGCAGTATCTGAAGAGCTTGGGAACCCATTGTCCCCCTCAGAGCAGCCAACCCAGGGCTCCAAGGTTTCCTCTAAGGCTGGAGCTCCAGACGATCCAGTTGTAGCCACCCGTTGACGTATCTACAATGGCACTTCCATTGAGGATGAAAAGTTAATGAGTCAGTTGAAGACAGTCCTCCTCACTTTCTGGTGTATAGTCCTTAGTGTATCTCAAGGGAGGCTGTGCATGTTCTTGCTCCAGACTGGGCTGCTTTGTTGTGCAGTTCTTGCAAAAAAGTAATCCTTGCTTTATCTGGAGAATTACTTTTTGGCACACTGGTGGTGACCCACTGACTAAATAACATTCATCTGGAAGAAAAATCACAACTGCTTTGGTTGGTTTCTTCACACATTTCCAGCATTTTGAGTCACACGTCAATAAATTAAGAGTAGGTCCTGATAACATCCTTCAGAGGAAGACGCTGTGCACCGCTCTAATGTCACAGGCAATCATAATAATGCTCCTACTCAGAGATGGAGCCGTGACTAGGTTGGACTCATTTCTTTAGATATGTACTTGGGAGTCCTCAACCTCACGAGACCGGAAGCTTTATGAATCCTGAGAAATTATCAGAATAACCATCTGCAATGATACTCCATAGATATATATGTATACTACTACCCTAAAGTATCTGAATCAGCCAATGCAGAAAGCTAGCTAGCTACCCATTAGCCATTCGGGAGCTTAGTTAATAACCCAACTAACTAGGAATTATATTTTTCATCACCCCTTGGTAGCAATAACGTTAGCGTCAAGGCCAACACTACTCCCACTAGCCTGCTACCTACTGACTGATAAGACACAATATCACGTATTTTACTGTTATCTAAGTTAGCTGGCTAGGTAATGCTAGTTAGCAGCTGCCTACATATTATTTTAGCTATCAACAATTTCCTCCAGACGTTATTTGCCAACCAATGCACTCCACCAACAAACATAGCAAGCTACCTAGCTGATTTGTCAACTGAAAACACTTAACATTAGATACATGCTAACGTTAGCTATAACCAAATAGTTAGCAGTTAGCTATATGCCAACCATTGTGCTTCCAAAACAAGACATCAACATGTCATTTCGAGATAATACTTATAAACAAATGCATTATGTGTCGGATTAAACAGAATGGCCAACATAGAGATTTGGCAGCAAATACATCATGGACGCTCGATTAGCATGCTAGTTAGGCCACATCAAAATAAAACAGCCCACGCTAAATTAGCTATCAGAATTGAGACGGAGTGTTTGGCTAGATAGAAAACTTGGTAACCTCTCGTGATAACTATATAGTATTCAATTGTTTATCGACGGCTCCCTTATGTAAATCAACGCTGCTCAGCTGTGCCTCTTCTCTTCCGTGTAAAGCAGTAACGTCGTTAGCTAGCTAAAGAATCTCGGATTTTTCCTTACCACTGCGGGTTGTTAGCTAGTACATTTGGCTAGTTTACCACAGTTGGCTATCATTGTTTTCAAGTGATGGTGGCATTTCTTCTTTGGAAAGACACTGTGGATATCTACTTTTTGTTTCAGAAAAACTGTCAGTTTGTACAGATTTGCGTCATTGCCCTTATCATGTGTTCGCTAGCTGGATAGCTAGCGTTAAAAAGCTCCTATTCGTTAGCTCGCTAGCTGCTACAATCATATTCACACGGGAAGCAAAAACCCACACAGGAAGAGAATGACATTCCACAGTGTCATTTTGGTCGTGTTGCATTAGTCATTCTTCTAATATGTAGCTAGCTATAGTTCCACAACAACTTTTACAATTGGTGAACAGAAAGCAAAGCCTCAAAATTAAATTAAAAAAAAGACAGCAAAGAAACTGATTGCTATGACAATCTGTACCGCATGATAATCCAAGATTGTTTGCCAGATGCTGATAACATGATCATGTCGCTCTGCATCTTTATAAACGCGCTTCCAAACAGTTTCCACACATTTCTTTTTACAGTTTTTGTTAATATACATTTTTTTTCCCCCTTGAATATTTGTAAAGGTCTAGGAGTTCTGGAACTTGGGGGGGATGTTATTGTAATTTTATTCTCACATTACTGGGCACATGAGGAAATTAATTCTGATGTGATATTCACAAAACAATAAAAGTCAGTCTTTCTAGCCCTAGGTCTGGGATTTCTGAGACTACTGTTCTTTGACCATAAGTTTAGCTTTGTTCGATATTAGTGCAGCCTTAGATGTTATTGATCATAATTTGTTATTGAAAAAAAACAAGCTTATTATGACTTTCCATCACATGGTTGGAGAAGTACTTATCCAATAGAATCCAGAGAGTGTTCCTCAATGGAAGCTTCTCCAACATCAGACATGTACAGTGCGGTGTCCCTCAGGGCAGTTGCCTTGGGCCATTACACTTCCCTGTTTTTACAAATGATTTGCCATCTGTCTTACAAAAAGCTAAAAATGAATATGTATGCTAATGATTGCACACTACAAAACAGCACTTACAGCCAGTGACCTCACTGAGACTCTTGGTAAGGAGTTACAGTCAGTGTCAGAATAGGTCATTAACAATAAACTGGTCTGAAATACATCTAAAACCAAAAGCTTTGAATTTGGTTCAAAGCATTCTCTTAGACCTTAACCTCAACTGGAGTTGTGCATAAAAGGTGTGACCATTGACCAAGATGAAGAAGCTGAACTCCTAAGAGTAACACTGGATGGTCAGTTATCATGGTCAAGTCATATTGACAAAGTCGTTGTGAAGATAGGGCTAGGTATGTATGTTATAAACATATGTTTTGCACTTTTGACACAAAGATCAACTGTACTAGTTGTTCAGGCTCTGATCTCGTCCCATCTTGATTACTGTCCGGTAATATGGTCAGGTGGAGCAAAGAAATAGCTAGCAAAGCTGCAGCTGGCTCAAAACAAAGCAGCACGCCTTTCCCTTAACTGCACACAAAGAACTAACATTAACAACATGCAAAAAAGCAAGTTTAGCTTAAAAAACAGATGTAAAAAAAAACATATTGTATCACAGCGCCTCTCCTCTTCTAAAGATCTGTTTTAACTGTACTGTATAAGAATATGAATATGTACAGTGCCTTCAGAAATAATTCATACCACTTGACTTATTCCACAAAAAGTGTGTTACAGCCTGAATTCAAAACGTATTTAAAAAATGTTTTTCATCCATCTACACACAATACCCCATAATGACAAAGTGTTGTTGTTTTATAAATTTGTGCAAATACAGAAATATTTCATTTACATATGTATTCACACCCCTGAGTCAATACTTTGTAGAAGCACCTTTGGCATTGACCAAAGCTCTGAGTCTAAATGGGTAAGTCTCAATGAGCTTTCCACACCTGTATTGTGAAACATTTCCCCATTATTCTTTTCACAATTCATTAAGCTCTGTCAAGTTGGTTGATGATCATTTGCAAGCGTTGCCATAGATTTTCAAGCAGTTTTAAGTCAAAACTGTAACTAGGCCACTCAGGAACATTCAATGTCATCTTGGTAAGCAACTCCAGTGAATATTTGGCCTTGTGGATTAGGTTATTGTATGTAGTTCTGTCTTTGAGCTGTTCTTGTCTATTTATGTTCTGTGTTATGTCATTCTGTATTATGTTTAATGTTTTGTGTGGACCCCCAGGAAGCGCAGCTACTGCTTTTGCAACAGCTAATGGGGATCCTAATAAAATACCAAATACTTGTTGAAAGGTGAATTTGTCTCCCAGTTTCTGTTGGAAATCAGTGCCTGTGCTTAGCTCTATTCTGTTTCCTTTTATAAAAAAATAAGTCCCTTGTCTTTGCCAATGACAAGCATGCCCATAACATGATGCAGCCACCACCATGCTTGAAAATATGAAGAGTGAAACTCTGTGATGTGTTGTATTGGATTTGCCCCAAACATAGTGCTTTGTATTCAGGACAAAAAATGTATTTGCCACATTTTTAGCAGTTTTACTTTAGTGTCTCATTTCAAATAGGATGCATGTTTTGGAATATTTTTTATTTGCAATCTCCATAGACACACATTGTCAGTAGAATGGCCTTACTGAAGAGCTCAGTGACTTTCAATGTGACACCGTCATAGGATGCCACCTTTTCAACAAGCCAGTTTGTTAAATTCCTTCCCTGCTAGAGCTGCCCAGGTTAACAGACATATCAGTGTGGATGACGGATCACCACCTCAAGCTGAACCTCGGCAAGACGGAGCTGCTCTTCCTCCCGGGGAAGGACTGCCCGTTCCATGATCTCGCCATCACGGTTGACAACTCCATTGTGTCCTCCTCCCAGAGCGCTAAGAACCTTGGCGTGATCCTGGACAACACCCTGTCGTTCTCAACTAACATCAAGGCGGTGGCCCGTTCCTGTAGGTTCATGCTCTACAACATCCGCAGAGTACGACCCTGCCTCACACAGGAAGTGGCGCAGGTCCTAATCCAGGCACTTGTCATCTCCCGTCTGGATTACTGCAACTCGCTGTTGGCTGGGCTCCCTGCCTGTGCCATTAAACCCCTACAACTCATCCAGAACGCCGCAGCCCGTCTGGTGTTCAACCTTCCCAAGTTCTCTCACGTCACCCCGCTCCTCCGCTCTCTCCACTGGCTTCCAGTTGAAGCTCGCATCTGCTACAAGACCATGGTGCTTGCCTACGGAGCTGTGAGGGGAACGGCACCTCAGTACCTCCAGGCTCTGATCAGGCCCTACACCCAAACAAGGGCACTGCGTTCATCCACCTCTGGCCTGCTCGCCTCCCTACCACTGAGGAAGTACAGTTCCCGCTCAGCCCAGTCAAAACTGTTCGCTGCTCTGGCCCCCCAATGGTGGAACAAACTCCCTCACGACGCCAGGACAGCGGAGTCAATCACCACCTTCCGGAGACACCTGAAACCCCACCTCTTTAGCGTCTGCTAAATGACTTAAATGTAAATGTAATGTAAATGTAACTGTAAGTGCTGTTATTGTGAAGTGGAAACGTCTAGGAGCAACAACGGCTGACTAGACAATTCTGTGCTTCCTACTTTGTGCCAACAGTTTGGGGAAGGCCCTTTCTTTATTCAGCATGACAATGCCTCTGTGCACAAAGCAAGGTTCCATACAGAAATGGTTTGTCGAGATTGGTGTAGATGACTTCAGCCCCATCGAACACCTTTGGGATGAATTGAAACGCGGACTGCGAGCCAGGTCTAATCGCCCCAATCAGTGCCTGACCTCACTAATGCTCTTGTGGCTGAATGGAAGCAAGTCCCCTCAGCAGGTTAGTATTGTGGAGTAACTACAATGTTGTTGATCCATCCTCAGTTTTCTCCTATCACAGCAATTAAACTGAAACTTTCTTAAAGTCACCATTGTCCTCATTGTCCCCACTCTTCCTAGGCCGTCATTGAAAATAAGAATTTGTTCTTAAACTGAATTGCCTAGTTAAATAAAGGTAAAATAAAATTATTGCACACAGAGTGAATCCACACAACTCATAATGTGCCTTCTTAAGTACAGTTTTACTGCTGAACTTATTTAGGCTTGCTATACCAAAGGAGCTAAATATTTACTGACTCAAGACATTTCAGCTTTTCATTTTTAATTAATTTGTAAAATGTCTAAAAACATAATTCCACTTTGACATTTGACGTTTGTAGGCCAGTGACACAAAATGTGGAATAAGTCAAGGGATTTTTGTATGTATATACAGTATGAATAGTGTTTTTTATTTTACCTTCATTAGCGAGGTCAGGCACTAGGCAAGTCAGTTAAGAACAAATTCTTATTTTCAATGACGGCCTAGGAACAGTGGGTTAACTGCCTGTTCAGGGGCAGAACGATAGATTTGTACCTTGTCAGCTCAGGGGTTTGAACTTGCAACCTTCCAGTTACTAGTCCAACACTCTAACCACTAGGCTACCCTGCCACCCCAAGAGTGTAAATAGTATTTTTGTTGTCTCTTGGTGTCTTTCCAATATATAACTCTTATTTTTTTTAATTGAATGTCATAACTTATGTTGTTCTTGACTATAACTGTTCTGCACTTTGTTATGTATTTGTATGTTTTACGTGGACCCCAGGAAGAGTAGCTGCAGCATGTGCAGTAGCTAATGGGTATCCTAATAAACTAAACTTCGAAATAGGTCTACTAGGCTAAGAAGGTGGTATAATGAACCCTGTGCTTGAATATCATGTGCAGTGTTGGTTGGTTTATGCCATTATCGACAGTAAAGTCATCTGGTTGTTCTCCGAAATGTAGTCTCTAGTGTCTGCACAGTTGCAGCAAAAAAACGAGGTATCAATGGTTATATTTGATCGTAACTGATTAGGCGGAGATAGATAATGGGATAACTGGGGTTGTCTTTACTGAGAAGTCTCAATTCAAGGAGTAGACAAACGATTGGAGGAGACTGGCAAATGTGCGATCTCGTGAGAAACGAGTCAGAGACAATGAACCTATAGCTTTGGACTGTAGATGGCACTGTTCCCATTCCAATATGCCACTGGCTGTGATGTCTCTAGCTTTATAAATACAGTATCCAGACATGAAGCAGGCTCAACTGGTCCTGGTGTACAATGAGTATTTAGTGCTGATTGATTTTGTTCATTAGAATTACATCCTGACAAGCAGGTGAAATGGATCCACTCCCAAACATAACAGTTCTGAAGCATTCAGACACGGCAGTAGGCAACCCACTTCCATCCCTATAGGCCTAACCCCAGCCCTTAGTCCATTCAGTGGAAGAGACGATGAAACTCTGATGCTATGGCTTATATCTGCACAGTGGTACATGTATTCGTTTGTATAGAAAGACATCCTCCAAAGGTAAAATAGTCTTGGAACTAACCTGCTAGTCACCCAGAAGCTGACGCTGGTTTATGAAATGGCTCAACACAACCTTACTTGACACTGGATGTTACATTGTCATGTGACAGTTCAGTTTAGCTAGTTGGATAGACAAATTAGATTGCATACCTACCACTAAATGAATGCACATGACATTTGAAGGTATCCCTGAAGATGCCAAGTCCTGTTTATGCTGTCATTATGGTGGCTGTGTGCAGGAGGTGTTTGTAGGATTTGAAGACACTGGGTGGGGGCTTAGCCAAAAACCAGTAGGGGGGTCCGGGGGCATTTCCCTCTGGCAATTTGTATTATTATTTAACAGCATGAATTCGGTGTACTTTGAGATGATCATTGAGAGATTAGAACATTGAGAGATTAGATATTGTTCAGGTAACTTGCACCTTCCCACGTTGCCAGTACTCAATTACAGTTGCTACTTTGGGTCTCTCTACTCTGGAGCACTTTCTACTCTCTTCTCTGGAACACATACAGTACATCTAGTGTATTGCAAAAAAACACTGAACAACTTCAAACTTAGACTCTGACCTGTCCAATGAGCCAAAGTGATTCAATAATCCCACAGTACCCAATCAAATTGTATTTATTTATATAAAGCCATTTTTTATCAGCCCAACACCCTCTCTTTCTCTCCCTCTCTCACACACACTTTTGTGGGGACCAAACAATTGATTCCCATTCAAAATCCTATTGTCCCTAACCCTAACCCTTAACCTAACCTTAACCCGAACCATAATTGTAACCCTAACCCTAACCCCTAAGCCTAAAATAGATATTTTCCTTGTGGGGAATGGCGAAATGTCCCCATTTGTTCCCCATAGGGATAGTAAAACACAAACACACACATACGCACGCGCACACATACACAGTGCAGTGATTTGAATCTATTAAGCAGCTTTAAGTGATACAGTCTGCGTGCTCACCCCTCCTCTGCATTCTGCATTCTGTGTCTTGTCTGGTGTCTCTCTCCATCATCTATTATTTTGTTGCTCTCTTTGCGTCTGACTGGTGTATCTCGCTCCATCATATCCTACTCTTCTGTTGCTGTCTCTGTGTCTTGTCTGGAGTGTCTCTTTAGTTTTGCAATCCAAAACAGTCAAGGGGATACTGGGGTAGCTGAACTCGTTTTGGGCCAGTGTCTGAGTCATCTAAATGATCCTCTTCCCTACCATTTGCCCCTGGCTGCTGCTGTTCTAAATGTTCCACTGGCCTGCTGTTCTCATCTGTCCTCCCCCTTGGCTCATCTAAAAGGTAGAAGTGCAATGTTGTTCGTTTTACAGGGTGATTGCACTTCCTGATTTGGCCTCGTTTTAGATTTGGTTCATGAAGAAATGCTAGGGGCTATGACTGAATTCAGATGTGAGTTGGTTTCAGGGTATGGTTTGATGTGGGTGTTTCATGTGTGTGTTCACAGGGGAGAAGAGTCAGTGGTGGAAAAAGTACCCAATTGTCATACTTGAGTAAAAGTAAAGATACCTTAATTAGAAAAGGCCTCAAGTAAAAGTAACCCAGTAAAATACTACTTGAGTAAAAGTAAAAAGTATTTGATTTTAAATATAAGTATCAAAAGTCATGTCATTGCTAAAATATACTCGAGTATCAAAAGTAAAAGTACAAATAATTTAAAATTCCTTTTATTAAGCAAAGCAGACGGCACAATTTTCTTGTTTTTAAATGTATGGATAGCCAGGGACACAATCCAACACTCAGACATAATTTACAAACAAAGCATTTGTGTTTAGTGAGTCCGCCAGATCAGAGGCATTAAGGATGACCAGGGAAGTTCTCTTGATAAGAACGTGAATTGGACAATTTTCTGTCCTGCTGAGCATTTAAAATGTAACAAGTACTTTTGGGTGTCAGGGAAAATGTATGGAGTAAAAAGTACATTATTTTCTTTAGGAATGTAGTGAAGGAAAAACTACTTAAGTAGTGCTTTAATGTATTTTTACTTAAGTACTTTAGCCACTGGGAAGATTTAGCCAAATTACTTCGCCAATTAGCTTCAGTCGGCTGGTGTGTGGGACCTGACTTAGACTTTGGATAGCCTATCTCCGGGCTATACAATAAATTACACAATGCAAATGAGACACTATTTTCATGTTGGACACCTTTAAGTTTTCTCATTAAATGCATTCAATATTTGTAAATTCATTTCTACAGTTTATCGTTGGTTTGAGGTTTTAAGCTATTGGAATTTTAATATATTGTCCCATGTACATTGTGTAATTTACCGATGGGCCCAAACCAGCCCCATAGGGATATCCAAAGCCAACCCATATTTACCACATGTATTACGATTGGGTAGCCTACAGCTGCACTCCGAATTTATGATTACTCGTGTGCTGCCAGCTGTGGGCATGTGAGCAGGTTTGAAACAAACCCAACCTTCATTTACATTGTGATGCAGTTATGACCACAAGTCTCAAAAAATGGAGTTTCGTACAAGACTAACTTTATAATCAAAATGATCCTATTTACACTTTGTAGTCAATTTTGACAGTAAGAATACATGTTTCTGACTCATATTGATGCCACATAGTCTCTTTTCTAAATTAGAAGTTGGTTTTTAGGGGCAATTACTCTTGTAAGTCACTGTAAACTGACACGACCAGGGAACTCAACTGTAAAGAAAAATTCAAGTGTCCACATAACAGCGCAGCACCACTCCAAACATGACAGATAAGAAGCTACAGTACATAGCCCCTAGGTTATATGAATATAAAGTGACATGAGCCAAAAACATACCTGTGGAATGAAAGAAGTCATAAGACCTCTATGATTCATTGGATTTTTTATTTAAAATGTTACCCCTTTTTCTCCCCAATTCCGTGGTATCCAATTGTTTTAGTAGCTACTATCTTGTCTCCTCGCGACAACTCCCGTACGGGCTCGGGAGAGACGAAGGTTGAAAGTCATGCGTCCTCCGATACACAACCCAACCAAGCCGCACGGCTTCTTAACACAGCGCGCATCCAACCCGGAAGCCAGCCGCACCAATGTGTAAGAGGAAACACCTGGCAACCTTGGTTAGCGCGCACTGCGCCCGGCCCGCCACAGGAGTCGCTGGTGCGCGATGAGACAAGGACATCCCTAACGGCCAAGCCCCCCCTAACCCGGACGACGCTAATTGTGCGTCACCCCACGGACAGAGCCTGGGCGCAAACCAAGAGTCTCTGGTGGCACAGCTGGCGCTGCAGTACAGCGCCCTTAACCACTGCGCCACCCGGGAGGCCCCATGATTCATTTAATTCAATCAGTTCTACCAGCCAATGTGAGCTTTTTAGATGACATAACATTTGTGAACACATAGCTTAAGGGCCTATGTATCTTCAATGTTTTGTTCACCTTCAAGCTGGCCATCTCACCCCCCACCCACACACATGATATATACAAAGTACACAATGCAAGGAAATTCTTACTTGCAGGTTAACCTCTCGACAATGCAACAACAATAGAAAAAGTCATTTCCTCGGTGAATAAAAAGGGTTATAAAAATAAAAGTTCAATGAAATAATTTCACCAATTTAATGATGGGCAGTTTCTTTACAAATAGTTACATGGCCTATATAGAAATATCCAACATGTGCCAAGCATGTTTAACTGTCGAATGGAATAGGTTATAAGACCTCTACGACTCATTTCATTTAGCCAGTTCTACCACCTCAACATTGCTAATTTTAAACAGGGTTAAATATAATGTTGTATTACATTTCAGCTTCAGTCCACAGGGGGGCACTGTGTCACTGTCAGAAGATATGTGATTCAGGTAGAAAAAATGTCTCATCTCTTCGGTCTCAGCTAGCTAGCCAGCCAGTAGCTACCGAACTAGCCAGCTAAGCTCGCTACAGAAACTAAACCCATTTAAATACGCTCACTGGAAATAAACACTTTTCCTAATATCATGACTTATATCAAACATCCCAAGTTTGCCCATTCACTAAATATACTGTTAATTAACTGGCTTTAGGATGCCGAGCGCTAACGCTAGCATATCAGCATTAGCCAACCCTTATACTGAGGGAGACTAGCTAGTTAGCTACCACCAACCCTGCACAAACCTGTGGCTAACTCTGCTGATGCACTTTGCCTTTCTAGCTGTTCTGCCCTTTCCACCCCATTCACTGCATCCTCAACCTGCTTGCATTTCTTTGCCTCTCTGTCAAAAGAAAGATGATGCAGACTCTGACTGAGTAACAGGCATTTTGCTGAGTGATGACATTGACATATATCTGGTGCTGTAGGGGAGGGGTCAAGGGATGTGAGTGGTCCACTGCTTTGTGAAATCTCCACCAATCACAGCAGGCACTGCGTCACTCCAGGGGCTTCTTCCTAGTGCAGTATATTGGATTGTTTATTTTCGTTATTAAAATATGTCATTCTTTTTTATTTTTAATCCTGAATAGCACAATTGATGTGTGGTTACGCAAACTCATCACACTGAAATGTAACAAAAAATGAAATAACAAATTTGGACCATATAAATGTTCAGGGCTGGACCAAAAAACATCCAGGGTTGAAGCCCCGGAAGCCCCGGCCTAATGACGCCACTGGCTGTGTGTAGTAGTTCAAGTGCCACCCATTCATTTGATGAGGCCTTTGCACCCATAAAAAAAAGCCACACAACACAGGAGTATACGAAGTATATAACCAATTGTATTTCCCCTCTGTCAATGTACTGTACACATATTAAGGTTAATTTCACAGGAACACTTTACAATATCATTGAGTTATGACACAGGGATAGTTTATGTTTAAATGGCACGTCATAAAAAAAACCCAAGATGAAATGACAGAAATTGAAAATGTAAACAACAGAGAGAATGGCGAAAACAGACAAAGATAGCCAGGTTTTTCAATGTACATGAAATTAAGAAATGAATCAAAAGAGTGCACATCATCCTTTTTGTGTTTTCTCTTGATACGTTTACATACAATCACTAACCTGTCCTTAATGGAAATGTCATGTTATTCAACACTGAAAAAAATGAAATACTTAGAATGTGTCTCTGTAGTCAGACAATGGTGTCTCATCATAGACAAAATGCTCCCTTTCATCTGTATCGGATTAAAAGGAAACATTTTTCTTTTTAAACAGAACTGCAGAAATGGTAACAAGAGAAACACAGAAGTATCTGAGAAGTAGCTATACAATTCACAAACCTTCAATAGTTCATCTCACAGAACAGTCTTTTATTCATGGGTAGAAAAACCAGAATACATGTTTGGTTTGCTTTCAAAGGTAACACAGTATTTATCTCTCAAAGAGATTTTTCTACTGTTTGTGCCTTTCCAGTTTTTTTTGTGTGTGCCAATTTTGAAGGAGAGCGAAAGCCAGCCTCTTGACACAAGCTTGGACATGTCACCCTCCCCTCCTACAGGAACAACCAGAAAAAGTTATTCAAAAGTGACTGTGTCCTGCAGCTCCCTTTCATATTCACTGTCTCTACTTTCCTCATATGGGGATCTGGCTGGAGTGTTGACAGTGGTAACCATGGGGGCAGAACATCTCTCACATGTAGTATCTTTTTCATGTCTGTGTCCCCCCCCCCCCCGTCTACTCCAACAAACACAGAAGCAATGCTTTTTCAAACCCAAGACATCTATACATACACATATGTTTACAGAGCAATGTCTTTGCTACAGTAGCGTTTTGCTTTTTGAGATTTGTTAAGCTTGAGGAACTTGTTCCTGGATGGAATGAATGACACTGTCGGTTTGGTGATCTCTTCTCACACAGAGATGAGAGAATCCAGCTCAACTCATCCATCCAATGGTGTGGGTTTGTTGGCTAAATTCTGCTGTGAACTGGTGTATTCCCTTTGAAAACCTGTATTTTCCCAAAAGGAAACATGGTTCAATGATACTGGACCATTATTAACATAGCACCATGGACAACCAGAGAGATAGACAGATTTGAAAGCCGTTTTACGTGGGATAACACAAAATGGGGTAGGCTAGTCTGCAGAGAAGGTGGGTCACCCAATCTCCAAATATGGGTATGGCTTTAGTTTAATCTAGTAAACTCTACTGGGTTGCTCTGTCCTTATCTACCATAATGACCTTTCAGTACACACTGATACCGCTGACTTCATTACAAAGACATGGGGACTTGAGATAGAGCATGACGAACTGACATTCATGCAAACCTGGTTCTATAGTACAATGGTTTAAACTGAGTTTTCACTGGGAACCATAACCATACAGTTGATAGATATTGGTGCTATATACAAACACAGCAAAATGGATATGCTTCTGATCCTGTATGAAATGGTATGTTATCCAATACAATATTTGGTATGTGATACAAATTCTCAAAGCATAATTGAACAGGAATTGTGGAAATACTGATCGCAAATTGGATTTTATTTTTTTTGTGTGCCACAAATGTAACAATTACACCCTACACTTTGGATATTTATCTAGAGGATAATGTGGAAGTGAAATTCTTTGTGAGAACCCCCTTTCCATGATTTTCCTCTATCCCAGTGTACCCCAACAGTCCCAGAGTACCCCCAACAGCACACATCTTTGTTGCTGCCCCGGACAAACTCACCTGATTCAACTGATTGAGGGATTGATGATTAGTTGACAAGTTGAATCAGGTGTGCTTCTCTGGGGTATTCGAGGACTGGAGTTGGGAAACCCTGCTCTAGCCTATCTCTCTCGTTCTCTCCTTCTCTATCCATCCCTCTCTTAGACATAATACTCTTTGTCTTTGTTCTTCTTGCCCTTGGTTACTGTCTTAGCTACTGCAGCCGTGGTTGTGCTTGGTGTCTTCTCTAGCTTGACCATGGCCCCGTTGCCCTCGGAAACTGGGTTGCTGATGAAGTTGTGTCCCTGGTCCGTCTGGTAGGAGCCCTCGTCACGGTTGCGGTACTTGTACATGGCGTAGAGGAGGATGAGAATGCAGAGGGCAGCAGCTGCCACAATGCCAACCACCATCCCTGTGGTGCTACTGGACTCTCCGATCCTATCCACCAGGCCGGGGTGCATGACCTTCTCACCGGGGGCTGTAGGGTCGGCTGTGGGCACATGGGGGAAATTGGGGGTAAGTTAGTCCAGGTGTATACCGGGATGACGGAGGGGCAGGGGGCAGAAGCACCTGGTCACGGGTGTTCATTTTGCCCGCAGGGATGTGGAGCTGGTCAGGGTTGGTGGTGGGAGCATAAGGAAGGGGGCGGGGATTGTGGGGTTTCTGTGCCCCGCCCTCACCGATGGCGGGGGGAGGAGGAGGATGCAGGACTGTCCTATCAGTGACCAGAGGGGAGTTTTTGTAAAAGTCCTCATCATCTGATTCCGTCATCTCCCCAGAACCGAAGGCTGAGACCTCCACAGGGTCACCGCAGTCCTCCTGATCCGGGGGGCAGGGAGGGTGAGGGTTGGACAGCATCAGGGACACTTTGGTGGTCTCAAGTGGGGACAGGGAGGTGGGAGGAGGGGGGATAGCAGGGTAACGGGTGGCGATGGATGGGGGCTCAAGGGAATCCACTGTTATTATAGGCAACACTAATTCACCTCCTAGAAAAGAAAAAGAGAGGGCAGGAGACACACATTAGAGGAGCATTAGGAGACCCCAGACACAAATAATGAACAATTGTGCTCATTACATTACAAACACAATGTGCTCATTATATAGCTACAATGTTCCAAATCATGTAATATTACGCCATGTTGGGGCAAGATAATTAATATGGAAGATATTTAAGTATACAGTATTATCTATAATATGGATTTGCTTACAAGATCACATTTCTGGACATCTCTTAACAAAAATAAAAAAAGACAGCAAACCATGGGATAAGGTCACTTACGTACATCAACATATTGCCACATGATTTTTGCATGAAGAGAAAAACAAATTCAAAAACAGCTGCATAACATTGACATACATCCTTGATCATTTGATTTGCAGTTGCAGACGGATGTGTGCATGCCAGTAACAATATTTGCTAGTTTACCGAGTTTGAACATCCTTGACGTTGATAGGAACATAACCACACCTCCGCAAGCCACCTCAACAAAATGACCCCCCCCAAAAAATCGAGACAAATATCAAGGTTAGGAAGACAAACGAAAACAAGACAAGGGCCCGATTCACCTCTACTGACAGTGTCATTGATAAAAGGGAGTGTCAGGGAGGGGCAAGAGGACAGGTGGAGAAAGAAGGCTCATGACAATGACCATTTGTCTGGATAAAATGTGACATCTTATAGGGCAAACTGGCCAATCGTCTATCATGATCTAATGTCGCTTTTGAAACTCTTGAAACATTTGCATGAAAACAAGCCTTTTATCACACAGGCGAGTAAGAAAATATGACCCCTTCGTACATCACAGGAGGTTGGTGGGATGACAGGCTCGTGGTAATGGCTGGAGCGGAATACCTGGAATAGTATCAAATAGATCAAACACATGGTTTTCCAGGCCATTTCATTTGCTCTGTTCCAGCCACTATTATGAGCCATCCTCCCTTCAGCAGCCTCTTGTTTCGTACAGGTGAAGTCGGAAGTTTGCATACACCTTAGCCAAATACATTTCCGGACATTTAATCAGAGTAAAAATTCCCTGTCTTAGGTCAGTTAGGATCACCACTTTATTTTACGGAATGTGAAATGTCAGAATAATAGTAGAGAGAATGATTTATTTCAGATTTGATTTCTTTTATCACATTCCCAGTGGGTCATACGTTTACATACACTCAATTAGTATTTGGTAGCATTGCCTTTAAATTGTTTAACTTGGGTCAAACGTTTTGGATCGCCTCCTTGCTCGCACACAATTTTCAGTTCTGCCTACAAATTCTCTACAGGATTGAGGTCAGGGCTTTGTGATGGCCACTCCAATACCTTGACTTTGTAGTCCTTAAGCCATTTTGCCACAACTTTGGAAGTATGCTTTGGGTCATTGTCCATTTGGAAGACCCATTTGCAATCAAGCTTTAACTTCCTGACTGATTGTCATGAGAATTTTCAATCCCAATGATAATAACTATCAATCAATAACTTTGACCAATCCCAGAGGTTTGAAAGACGATGGGTGTAATAATAATTAGGCAAAGACTCAGCTTATGCAAAAGATTAGTACCGTTTATTCAGAGAACGTTCTAAAGTCCATTATACAAAGAAATCCATTTTATAGCTGCACACATACTTCCACACAAACAGTAGGTGAGTTTTATCCTTCTCCATAGTTCTCACCACTGTGTATCACTACCCAGTCGACAATTCCATTCCCCCGAGATTAGGGAAAACTTGAGAAGTACTCCCTATGCCATCATAAGTTCCTCAGAGGCCTAGCCAGGTCGGTCCAAACACAGTTTAACTGTTCTCGTTTTTTTTCTTCGGCACTGTCACGTTCTGATCTTACTTCTTTTGTTATGTCTTTGTTTTAGTATGGTCAGGTTGGGTGGGCTTTCTGTTTGTTTTTCTATGTTGTGTTTTGTGTTTGGTCTGGTATGGTATGGTTCTCAATCAGAGGCAGGTGTCGTTAGTTGTCTCTGATTGAGAGTCATACTTAGGTAGCCTTTTCCCATCTGTGTTTCGTGGGTGATTGTTTTCTGTTGAGTGTTTGTATCTGCACCAGACAGAACTGTTTTGGTTTAGTTCGTTCACTTTGTTGTTTTTGTTCAGTGTTCTATTACTTTATAAAAAATATGGACACTTACCATGTTGCGCATTGGTCCTCACCTTCTTCCACCGCCAACGGCCGTTACAGAGTCACCCACCACCAAAGGACCAAGCAGCGTGGTATCGGGCAGCAGCAGAAATCTCGGGACTCATGGACATGGGAGGAGATTCTGGACGGAGAAGGACCCTGGGCACAGGCTGGGGAATATCGCCGCCCCAAGGCAGAGCTGGAGACAGCGAAAGCACCAAAGTACATTCATCTCTAAGAGACAGAACGCGTCTCCTTCCTGAGCGGTATGACGGCTGCGTGGTCCCATGGTGTTTATACTTCCGTACAGATGAACGTGGTACCTTCAGGCATTTGGAAATGTCTCCCAAGGATGAACCAGACTTGTGGAGGTCTCCAATTTTTTTTCTGAGGTCTTGGCTGATTTCTTTTGATTTTCCCATGATGTCAAGCAAAGAGACACTGAGTTTGAAGGTAGGCCTTGAAATACATCCACAGGTACACCTCCAATTGACTCAAATGATGTCAATCAGCCTATCAGAAGCTTCTAAAGCATGACATCATTTTCTGGAATTTTCAAAGATGTTTAAAGGTACAGTCGACTTAGTGTATGTAAACATCTGACCCACTGGAATTGTGATAGAGTGACTTATAAGTGAAATAATCTGTCTGTAAACAACTGTTGGAAAAATGACTTGTGTCATGCACAAAGTAGATGACCTAACCGACTGGCCAAAACGATAGTTCGTTAACAAGAAATGTGTGGAGTGGTTGAAAAACGAGTTGTAATGACTCCAACCTAAGTGCATGTAAACGTCCGACTCAACTGTACATGTAATACATTTCATGAGTAACCCTAGTAATGAATGTGACTACAATGAAGCCCTGCTGCATTTTGCGCCATTTGGCGAGCGAAAGACTAGAACGTAGAAGAGGAAATGTTCCTCTGTCTGTCTCAGAGCCAGGTGTGCCACAGATCTGTCCAACCCTACTCCTGACCTTCACCATAATGGGCTTTCAGACTCTGCCAGGACATTTGTGTCTTTGCAGCTTGTCTCTGACAGCTCACACTGGCCAGGGCCAGGCAGGCAGTAGTGAAATATGGAGCAGAAGCAGTGATATAGCTGTAGGAATATGAAGATCAGTCATCCACAAACACCAGAACCTTCTATGAGCTTGATATGATGAACACTGCCTCCGACAACCAAATGTAGACCTACATGACGGCCTCAGCTACCCCCCTGTTTGTTTCTTATTTTGTTTATGGGAGTGCAGAAGGATAGCATGAGATCTTCTCGTCTTGAGATAAGATCTTGCTAGCTAGTGGCAGTAGTAAAATCCCCCCTAACAGCGAGTTCAAAGCAGAGGTAGTAGCCGAGGAAAAGACGAGCGATGAGAACAGACAAAATTACAACTTTGAAAGTAGCGATAGGGCTAGGCCAAGGCTACATTCGGTTTTATCCATGAGCTCATTAAAACTAGCCTATTGGTCCCTAGTGTAGGAAGACAGTAGGTGATCCTAGGAGGTCCTGTTCCCTCCTAGGGCCTTGGTATGACACTGAACCCCAGGCCAGGGCTGACAGACAGACTCACCTGTTCCAGGCTCACACTCCTCCAGGTCCTCGTCATCACTGGGACACTCAGCAGAAGCCACCAAGATGTCATCCGAGTTCTGAGACTGAGGAGAAGAAGAGGACACAACGTTGGCGCTTTGTTATCTATACAGTATTCAGTCTCTTTCGTTGTCAACGTCGAACATGAATAAAACAATAACACAAAGTTATCCCTGCAAAATAAAGCCTTGCAAGTGAAACTTCATTACTTGAGAATACTTCAGGAAAACTCAGGCTGGAGTATTGCACTCCTTGCTGTTTCCACCAGGTCAATATTAGAAAAACAGTTCATTATGGGCCAGGGTTCAATTTCACAGTGCTAGTTTCATGATGCAATGATTGTGCTGAAACAGAATCATGCATTTTATTTTCTTTCCTACGACCTTCTGTACCTAGACATACATGTATATCCCAGACATATACAGGAGCTACATAAATATCATATACAGTGAGCTCCAAAAGGTATTGGGACCGTGACATGTTTTGTTGTTGTCGTTTTGAAATGATACAACGACTATGAGGTTAAAGGGCAGACTGTCAGATTTTATGAGGGTATCTTCCTCTTTATCGGGTGAGCGATTTAGAAATGACAACTCCTTTTGTACATAGCCTCCCCATTTTACCAAATGGGACCAAAAGTATTTGGACAAATTCACTTATATGTGTATTAAACTAGTAAAAAGTTTAGTATTTGGTCCCATATTCATAGCACGCAATAACTACATAAAGCTTGTGAATGGATGCATTTTCTGTTTGTTTTGATTGTGTTTCAGATCATTTTGTGCCCAAAAGAAATTCATGGTAAATAATGTCATGTGTCATTTTGGAGTCACTTTTATTGTAAATACGAAAATAATATGTTTATGAACACTTCTATATTCATGTGGATGCTACCATTTGTACGGCTAATCCTGAATGAATCGTGAATAAGGAGTGAGAAAGTTACAGAGGCATAGATATCATACCCCCCCCCCCAAAAAAAAAAAAATTGATAACCTCCCCTGTTATCGTAATGGTGAGAGGTTAGCATGTCTTGGGGGTACGATATTTGTGCATCTGTAACTTTCTCCCTCATCATTATGCACAATTCATTCATGACTACCTATAACCATGGTAGCATCCACATGAACGTAGACGTGTATAGAAAACATATTATATTCTCATTTACAATACAAGTGACTCCAACATGACGAAAGACATTATTTACCATTCATTTCTATTGGGGCAGAAAACAATCTGAAACACGACCAAAACAAACAGAAACTGCATACAACAAGTTTGTAGAGTTACAAGCTTGATGTTGTCATTGCGTGCTCAGAATACGGGACGAAACACTAAACTTATGACTACTTTAATAGTGAATTTGTAGCAATACTTCTGGTCCCCTAAAATGGAGGGTCTATGTACAAAAAGTGCTGTCATTTCTAAACGGTTCACCCAATAATGGACTAAAATACCCTCAAATTTACGTTGAGAGTCTGCACTTTAACCTCACAGTCGTTGTATCATTTCAAACCCAAAAGGTCTGGATTACAGAGCCAAAACAACAACACATTTGTCACTGTCCCAATGCTTTTGGAACTCACTGTAGTTTGATCCGGAGATTACACGAATGCATCAGTTTGTCCTCGCATGTCAAGGCGCAGAAACCTCACGATAAATCATATCTGCACATGTTTGATATGAGACACCACTTCTTTTTCTTTTGACAGCTCTCACATGCAGTATATTAATCATTGGACTCTGCCCTGAGCTCTTCTCAAACAATGTTCCATCAAACCGCCATCGCGGTTTCGAAGACAATGTTTTCCATTCAAACATGTATTCAACTGTCACAGTGTATTATTTACCTATATAAAATATCAAAGGAATAGACACAGTGAACTATTTGGAGGACAAAAGGCGGTGTCAGTAAATGTAGAAATAAATGTGGTCACTACAAGCAGGTGTAGCCAAACCCTAAAGCTGTCTGCCATTATGACCTTCTGAAAGAGCATTGAAATTCAACAAGGGCTTGAGAAATCTCGTCGATGTCAATCTATGCTAATGACCTAGGTTTGCATAGACGGGGAGGTTTGACATTGGAGGTAAGCAGTTAGGCCATGATTGACATCAATTTATCGCCCTCATTATCGTGTGGACAAGCCTAATCAACTCATTTAGCCGGAGGAAGTAGCCTTTGCCCCACCATATGGTATCAATGCATTTACAGGGTTCGGTTTTAGCTGGAACTTGCCATGCTTACTGGGCAATGGCTGTTACAGAGGACTGTCATCCATCAAATGTGCTTTCAAGACATCTGGAGGCGTGGTTAGTGTTATGAAAAGTTATCGAAAGCTTCGCTTTTTTTCACAGTAAAGCTTTAGCAACTGTGATCAGAACAATTGCTTGGCCGTGTGAAAACTGTAGGACGATTAAAGAGTTGTCTTGTCTGGCCCTTGTGTCTTACGGTCTGATCCGCACATAACAAATAACGGCATCGTTGTGGCGTTTTTGATTCTCTAATTAAAACATGCTTTATTGCTGCATATTAGATCTGCCTGACTGCGTTCATAAGACAATTACTCCCTCCCTTCCTGTGTCTGTGTATACAACGCCTGCAGTTTCATAAGCAACTGTAGGTATTATTAATTTGGTTTGTTTTCGTAATTTATGACATGACGCTATGACAAATGTTCGTCTCAGGTACACGAAACACTTTCAATGTAAACCACTACCTGGGGAAATGATTACAGTATCTTATATCCCACTACTGTCGTCTAATGGCACAGAGGGAGTTAGCTGACTGTGAGAATGATTGAGCTTGTGTTGTTCAGTAGCACACGTGCTAATCTTATGAGGAACCTAGAAAGTACAGGATGGAGAATAAATCATAGCCACAACAGAAGAGAGAGGGTTGCCAAGTGAATACACTGTCGCACCCTGATCAGTTTCACCTGTCCTCGTTGTTGTCTCCACCCCTTCCATGTGTCGCTTGTTTTCCCTAGTGTATTTATCCCTGTGTTTCTTCTCTCTCTGGGCCAGTGTATTTATCCCTGTGTTTCCTGTCTCTCTGGGCCAGTGTATTTATCCCTGTGTTTCCTGTCTCTCTGGGCCAGTGTATTTATCCCTGTGTTTCCTGTCTCTCTGGGCCAGTGTATTTATCCCCGTGTTTCCTGTCTCTCTGGGCCAGTGTATTTATCCCCGTGTTTCCTGTCTCTGCTGGGCCTGTGTATTTATCCCCATGTTTCCTGTCTCTCTGGGCCTGTGTATTTATCCCCGTGTTTCCTGTCTCTGCTGGGCCTGTGTATTTATCCCCATGTTTCCTGTCTCTCTGGGCCTGTGTATTTATCCCCATGTTTCCTGTCTCTGCTGGGCCTGTGTATTTATCCCCATGTTTCCTGTCTCTGCTGGGCCTGTGTATTTATCCCCATGTTTCCTGTCTCTGCTGGGCCTGTGTATTTATCCCCATGTGTTTCTGTCTCTCTGGGCCAGTGTATTTATCCCTGTGTTTCCTGTCTCTCTGGGCCAGTGTATTTATCCCTGTGTTTCTTCTCTCTGGGCCAGTGTATTTATCCCTGTGTTTCCTGTCTCTCTGGGCCAGTGTATTTATCCCTGTGTTTCTTGTCTCCCTGGGCCAGTGTATTTATCCCTGTGTTTCCTGTCTCTCTGGGCCAGTGTATTTATCCCTGTGTTTCCTGTCTCTCTGGGCCAGTGTATTTATCCCTGTGTTTCTTCTCTCTCTGGGCCAGTGTATTTATCCCTGTGTTTCTTGTCTCTCTGGGCCAGTGTATTTATCCCTGTGTTTCCTGTCTCTCTGGGCCTGTGTATTTATCCCCGTGTTTCCTGTCTCTGCTGGGCCAGTGTATTTATCCCCGTGTTTCCTGTCTCTCTGGGCCTGTGTATTTATCCCCGTGTTTCCTGTCTCTGCTGGGCCAGTGTATTTATCCCCGTGTTTCCTGTCTCTCTGGGCCTGTGTATTTATCCCCGTGTTTCCTGTCTCTCTGTGCCAGTTCGTCTTATATGTTTTTCCAAGTCAACCAGCAATTTTCCCCCGTTCTCCTGCTTTTTGCTATTCTCCTTTATCTAGTCCTCCTGGTTTTGACCCTTGCCTGTTTCTGGACTTTGTACCTGCCTGCCTGACCATTCTGTCTGCCTTGACCACAAGCCTGTCTGCCACTCTGTACCTCCTGGACTCTGATCTGGTTTTGACCTTTTTGCCTGTCCACAACCATTCTCTTGCCTACTCCTTTTTGGATTAATAAACATTGTAAGACTCCAACCATCTGCCTCCTGTGTCTGCATCTGGGTCCCGCCGTATGTCATGATAAACACAGGTGTTTGTCTCTCCCAATCAGAGTGTTAGAGAAAAAAATGACTTTGAATATAACTTAAACTTGTACTGTTTAATATTTCAAGTGACTAATGTTGTTTGAAAAATTCAGACAGCCCGTGAACATAAATTCTGTTTTCATGTGTAGAAAGGACAAGCTTGGTAGTTAGAAACATTCTGCTGGGAGCCTAATAAGAGCAGCTCTGAGATGGTCTCTCTGTAACCCCCCCTCTTTGCTCTGCTGGTCTCCCTAGGGCTATTTATATTAGTCCAAGGTTCTACGTGGGGTTGAATTGTGGTTCATCAACATTCATGCAAATGACTACCGGATCGCTGGATATGGAAATAGGCAGTTTAGCCATGACTGGCATAAATTGTTCCTGAGTGTGACCTTCAATCATATCTTGATCAACAAAGCCAAAAGGCTGAGGGGGAAAAAAGGTTGAATCCAAGAAATGGGGGCGTATTAAAGGATGGAGGTCCCTTGACAACTTACACTGACTGTGGTGGGGCCTTTTGCGTGGATCTATATGTCCACAGGCGGCCTAATACATATGCAAGTCGGTGTAGAAAAGGAAATGTAGCTCTGTCTGCCAAAAGAAAAACTGTAAATGTAGCTTTTGGGGGATTTACAGCTTTGTAGCTGAAAAAAAAGAAGAAGAAAAGAGTGCATCACGCTGCCGAGGGAGTTTTAAAAACAGCACAATGACTTCCACAGGGTCTGATGGTTTTTCTATCTGCACTGTGACCATGACATTGAAAAGGCATCATACATGAATTCATTTCCCCCAACAAACCAGGAAAACACTTCCAATAGAGAGCTAACGTATGTTCAAAGACGTGTCTAGGTCCAGTGCTTTGTCTGTGCTCCCTTCTTGAAAGCTCTTGGTTTTAATCAGTAATTACAGCCTCTTATTGGCAGAGGCATGCCGGCGTGGTTATGTTGAAAATGTGCAAAGGAATTGAGAGAGAGAGAGAGAGAGAGAGAGAGGGAGATTGTTCCTGTAAAAGTGCTCTTTAAGGGTTGTTTGGATTTGTCTGCCTGGTGAGTGGCTAAATGAGCTATAATGTAGATAGAGTGTCTGTCTCACACAGCCAATAATGGACATATTGTCTGTCTGGTGGAGTCCCTTCGCAAAACCTTCCCATCTAAATGGTTACTTATGCTGTCTGTCTAATGCCTTCAGTCCTAACACGAGCTCACCCACAGCCCTTGTCACAGTCACCTCTAACATTAGGAAAACACCATACATACAGCTCCTTATAGTACAATGTTAAAACCAGGATTACTGAATGAGGGACAGTTAACATACTGATTAAAATGGCTAGTCTTAGTTAACAGTCATCATTACATCACCTCACGCACCATTGGTCACTAATAATGTTCAACATGGCCCTAGTACCCTGCCTCGCATGCCCCCACCCGGCCTTCCCTCTGACCTGGGAGATGCTCTCCCTCATGCTGGGTGAGCGTTGCCTGCGGGTGGTGGTGGTGGCCATGGTGGTGGTGGTCTCCATGATGGTGGTGGACATGTCGGAGGCTGCCAGTGGGGTGGTGGAGGTGGTCTCAGTGGTCAGCACAGACAGGGAGTCTCCTACCAGCCTCAGGTTCCCCTCAGCCTGGACACTGGGGTCATTCTCTGCCGCCAGCGTCAGCACCTGCAGGCCATTATAGTAGAGGCCAGAGATCTGGCCCTGGAACGGCCGGCCCTTATCCTGACCCCCGATCTTTATCGCTGCCTGGCTGTTGAAGATAGTCAGCTGTCGTCCTGTAGTGAAGTAAAGGAATAGGAGGAAGAGGGATCGAAGTCGAAAGATAGAAATGGAGAGAAAGGAGAGAGACACAAACAGGCGGACATCCAATTACAGTATGAGTTATACCGTTCTAGATACCCAGAAAGGCCTTGGCAACAGATTTAACAAGTTAAATGATGGAAGTATATGTTAAAAGCTTGTCTGAAATGTTCAACTCAATGTCAGTGGTCTGGTTTGTATATTTAGTCATCGTACTGGTCACATATATTGGCCCAATATATTCTGAGGGTAAGATGTGGTTAGTTTGAATGTTATATTGGTAAAGTATTTTTAATTTTCAATTGAGTTAGTGAATTGGCTCAATCCTGGTCACAGGGTCCAAACAAATGTGCTTTTCAAATCATTTAAGTGTTTGCGAGAGGGGAAGATGGCACAACAATGCGTATAATTTGACTTAGATTTCACTATCAGTGTGTTTACATGGAGTAATGTGAGAAAAGAGTGTCATGGGAAATTGTAAGCACATTACTTTCCTCCATTAAGCACAGGGAGTTGTTTCTCTGAATGGAAGGACAGCTTGGGACAGGGCATTTCCCCTTCATCCTCTCAGTCATAAGCTGACGGACCAATCAGCGTTGCTCCTCTGGGACCCACTGTACTGAGTGGACTGACTACCTCTGGTGGAAGGGAAGTGTTTTCCCCCTCCCTTCCTCCCTCGGGTTATCTAACTCCAACAGTGACATCAGCATTGGTAAGCGCTGTCCCTGTTAGGTCACCCAGTGAGTTCAGCATGTCGAGAGAAGGGTAATGTCGTGTGCCAATATCAGGAGAATTCTAATGAACTATATGTCGCAGTGACAGTAACCTAGAGGTCTGTCAGGGTCTCAGCCCCTTTGTCCCTGAATGTCTGTGACATGGTTGCCTGGGACGCAGGGAAGTCATCTGGAGAGTATAGCAGGGAGAGTATAGTGGTGTTTAGTGGGGTCACGTTAGTGCGTGGGTTTTAGCATGGTCAGTCAACCACAGCGCGGACTATACAATGACTAGAGAATTTAGAGGGACCAGGATGTGAAATCAAGTGGAAGGTTTATTGTGGATACTTACACCTTGTTGCAAGAACCACAAAACATTAGATGAAATGCTCTATGTTCCATTACCAGCTAATTATCCCAGTTGTTTAACAGGTTAGTTATCACTTTAAATATGTTTCTGTCACAAGAAGAATACACAGATAACAACAAGGTAAGAAAATCAGCAGCATCTAATTAAACACATATAATTGGAGGGACGTTGTCGGAGGGTTAGTCAGGGGTTACGTTTAGTTCATTAATTTAAAAATCTCTGAAGAGGTGCAGCATTCCCAAATGGTCTTGGGGATTGCAAAGAATACCTGGTAGATGTACTGTTAACCATTTGGTATATATATATATTTTTTTAGAATGGTACTAAATGAGCCGGGGTACGTTACTCGAAATGCCCGAGGTGGCTGTTGGAGGATATATATCTATGTTCCCGTCCTAGACACTACGATCCACAGTCAATTTCAGTCCAAACATACCCAACGTGTAGCTCTATACCCGTACATAGGTAACAGCATTTGATCCTTTGCCTCTTGGCACTGCACCTCTTACAGGGATTTAGACAGAGGGATTTAACTGGATTTAGTAACTGTTTAATGGATTCATTCATTTTTTTCGGTTTACCTTTGTCGAGTAGCCACTCGTCAACTACCCGACCAAGTCGGTATGGGATTCTTTGTCTAGCAATAACCAGGCGCTCATTATCAAAGTTCCCTTCAAAGAATTTGGAGAGACAGATTAGAGGTTAAAGTCTGGAAGTTGAAAGATCACAAGGTTAGAGACAGGGCATCATGGCTAACACATTTAGCAAGTTATCAATTTTAACCCAGCTTCAGGTTAAAAGAAACTTGTGCTTTACTTAGTGGTATTTAGTTAAGGGACAGTAACAAATGGTACATTAGTTAGAATGGTGTTTATTTCTATTTATAAAATACTGAGCTGGATCATTTAGGGGGATTGGTGTAATTATGACATTTTTTAGCAAAGCATCAGGGCTTAAATGCATACAAAATAGAAGAAGAGATTGAACTGTAATTTGTTAGAAAACAGCAAGAAAGCAACAATGCATGCATTCAAAAGATAACCATTTAGAAGCATGAGTAAATGTCCAGAAGACATTTTCTGGTTGTTATCATGTCAATGGAAGGGCGATGGCGACTGTTATGGGAAGTAGCATAGCAGGGTTCTTTATTCTTGACGAAAGGGATTCATGATATCATCAAAATGTTATACACAGACATTTCAATCAATTGTTGTTATTTACTCTGAACAGATATACTTTATGTACACAGTATAAAACAGTCTGTTAAGCGTGATTAACTTTACAGATATAAGATTAGCATTTATTTGTGGAAGACATGTATTTCTTTGAACTTTTAGCCCCTTTTCTCCCCAATTGGTAGTTACAGTCTTGTCTCATCGCTGCAACTCCTGTACAGACTCGGGAGAGGCGAAGGTTGAGAGCCATGTGTTTTCTCGAAGGACGACCCTCCCAAGCTGCACTGCTTCTTGACACACTGCTTGCTTAACCCGGAAGCCAGCCACACCAATGTGTCGGAGGAAACACCATCCAACTGGTGACTGAGGTCAGCTTGCCACAAGGACATGGGATAGGGCCATCCCAGCCTGCCAAACACTCCCCGAACATGGATGATGCTGGGCTAATTGTACGCCGCCCCATGGGTCTTCCGATCACGGCCAGCTTTGACACAGCTTGGGATCGAACCCGGGTCTGTAGTGACACCTTAGACCACTGCACCACACGGTAGGCCCTATTGAGGACATTCTATTGTGAACAAATCAAAGGCTCCCAAGGTATGGGATATGACTATCTACTACTAGGCATTGCTTTAATGAGATAATTCATTTTCTCCCTTGTCTGTGTGACTGTGGATGACACGCCTTGTATCAGACTCAAAATGAGATAACGAACAAAAAGAAGGATCACAATGGCATCTGAAATTTCTCTGTGACAGTTCTCATCTAGCTCAAAGCCCTCATTTCCACTGCTCTACTCCTTTCACATATGGTTACAGTAATGTTATGATTGGGCCAATTACTGACTGGGTTAGTGCCCCATTGGTGGAGTGCTAGAGTGGATGAAGCAGCCATTATAAAATAAAAAAGAACCTTGGTAAAACTAGCCTTGAGCAGCACTCCACTTGACTGTACTGGAACCAAACACCTGCGGTAACATAGTAACCTAATCTTACCCTGGTGCTCTTAACCTACCTTGAAGATACAGTACAACAAAATGCCTGTGCCAAATATGGGGATACAACTGATTGTCTGACTAGACACGACTTGTTATGTCAGATCATGTATTGAATATCAAGAAAGTGGAGAGGGAGAGAGTTCTCTGTCATTGGAGAACAATACCTTTACTAAATTAGTTAGAGAATAGCTGAACTGCTCCTATCAATTACAATCTATAAAATCATTGACATATTTTGGATAATTCTTATTGTTAGTTTGGCCAGTGTGAGTGGAGAAGAAACAGATCATTAGATACTACATGAATCATAAGGATGCAATGTAAGAACAAAATTGGATTTGATTTGTCAGATAGCATGGAGGAGAGACAGAAGGTGAAGGGACAAGGAGCAGACGACAGAATGTTATTTTTTTAACCTTAATTTAAACTAGGCAAGTCAGCTAAGGACAAATTCTTATTTACAATGACGGCCTACACCGGACGACGCTGGGCCAATTGTGCGCCGCCCTACGGGACTCCCAATCACGGCCGGATGTGACACAGCCTGGATTCAAACCAGGATTTGTAGTGACTCCTCTTGCACTGAAATGCTGTGTCTTAGACCGCTGCACCACTTGAGAGCCACACACCTCTTCCTCCTCCCCTTTTCACGCCACACACACATCATCAGTGCTCTCATATAAAAAGCTCATTTTACAGGCGGGCGGGGGGGTCGATAAAACGAAAGCTGAGATATTTGGCTGAGGGTTCCTTCATTGCTCTGAGGCTGTGCGAAGATCCCATTCTCAGCATCCACTCTGCCACCGGCCAAGCTGGCTGCTACAATTACTACGAAGAATCCGAATCCATCCTCTGCCAGATGTACTCGGCAAAGCAGCTTGAGGGAAGTGTGTCCATTTCAGATTGTTATTAGATTGTTTATGCAGTAGTTATCTGTGCCCACCATGTGGCGACTCCATAAAGTGCTCTGAATAGATAGAATAGTGAAATGGCACATATCAAAACTGAATGCTGGGGCGTGCTGTAGAAAAACAAATCAATTTACTCTATGGCAGAAGGCACACTTCCAATTCCATTTGGACTTGCTTGCCAAGAGCATCCAACAACTGTCCCTGAATTGATGTGATATTTTCTGTTTGATGGCTTGAGCTGGAATCACCGTGCACCTTCTTCCATGACTGTGTTGTTCAAATACAGCCTGGATATCTCTCTCTCTCTCTCTCTCTCTCTCTCTCTCTCTCTCTCTCTCTCTCTCTCTCTCACACACTCTCTCTCCCTCTTTCTTTTAATGTATACTTATCTGGCGCTCCCACTCATCCCACCCATTTCAAAGTGTCCTGCTCCATGCCTTACCTGGTGGGTAGCGCTCGACCGGCTGGTTGTCCACCTGGAGGGTGGCGTTGCCACCACTGCGTGTGAAGCGCACAACATGGTACTTGCCATCGCTAACTATGACAGCCGGCTCGTCAATGGTGATGTCGTCTGTCCCCACGTTGAAGATCACGCCAATCTTTCCTTGTTCCTGGAGATAGAAGAAACAGAAGAGATGTTTGACTTGGGGTGTCTGAAGTGAAAATGCAAGCGAGAAATTCCCAATCCTAAAAATGTGTTGAAAATAGTGGCAGCTGCTGTACCACTGATGAGTAAAGACATTGGTATTGTTTTTGTTGTTACAGAGCTGCAGGGCTGGAAGTACCCTTGGTTGAGCAGCCCAGAGTTATCCTCTGTGACATGGGCAGTACATTAGACTAGTGCATCTCTATCCGTTCCATTCATCACACGCTTCCTTCTGCGGTCTGCATCAGGCTCCCTGATGTGGCTCACTAAAGACACGACCCTGCTGGTACTCGTCTACCAGAAATGACCTTACCCATCCCTCTCACTGCGTCTTCTCTCACACCTGGAATCTCCATAACAGGTCAAAGTCACTGCCTCAGTCTGCCTCAGCTAGGAAACTGGGATGGGGAGCCCATTCACTACCGCGCGTGTGGGCGCTCTGTGCCCGAGCGGGCTTTGCACGTCTGTAGCCCCTGTGATGGGACTACAAGGTCACAGTGGTAATGTGGCAGTGTGAGAGCAGACTCACCTCCCTGAAGACCAGACCAGCGGTCTGACAGCTTCAAAAACATTCCATCCCAATCTACAGGGTGACAACCAAGCTTACTTCACACATCATTTGGTACTGTCAGTAATTTGGGATGTGGTATTGTGTCTTCATGAAGATGACAAGCAACCGGCAGGTTTTTAGCTCGGGTAGCTCGGGAATTCATTCCCACACAGCCATTTGATGAGCAGAACAGAAACCAGTCGATCCTTCAGGATAGACATCTGAAAGGGCAAACTGCCAAAAGGTTGTCACCGATGATGAGAGAATATGGAACCTCTCACCACTCTGGGTCACCTCAACCGTCACTTCCTCGGGATAAATGAGGACAAAGTTAGAGGAGCATTACAGCCACCAGGAAATGATACTATGTAATATCCTGTCCATCCATACATGGCAGTGTGATGATGGTCATCTGTTATCAGTTATCTTGTTTCGTTATTTGATGACTTATCTTTTGTATTAACAAAGTATGGGATTTGCACAGATGTTGCACATTTCTCCTTTGCCAAGATTATCCATTCACCTGACAGGTGTGGAATATCAAGAAGCTGATTAAACAGCAAGATCATGACACAGGTGCACCTTGTACTGGGGATGATAAAAGGCTACTCTATCTAAAATGTGGATTTTTGTCACACAACACATTACCACAGATGTCACAAGTGTTGAGGGAGTGTGCAATTGGCCTGCTGACTGCAGGAATTTCCACCAGAGCGGTTGCCAGAGAATTTAATGTTGATTTCTCTACAATAAGCTGCCTCCAAAGTCGTTTTAGAGAATTTGGCAGTACGTCTAACCGGCCTCACAACCGCAGACCACGTGTAACCATGTCAGCCCAGGACCTCCAATCCGGCTTCTTCACCTGCGGGATCCTCTGAGACCAGCCACCCAGACAGCTGATGAAACTGAGGAGTATTTACAGTGCATTCGGAAGGTATTCAGACCCCTTAACTTTTTTCCAAATTTTGTTACATTACAGCCTTATTCGAAAATTGATTAAATAAAAATAATCCTTATCAATCTACACACAATATCCCATAATGACAAAGTGAAAAGAGGTTTTTAATTATTAAAAAATAAAAAGCAGAAATACCTTATATAAATATTCAGATTCTTTGCTCAAAATTGAGCTCAGGTGCATCCTGTTTACATTGATCATCTTTGAGATGTTTCTCCAACTTGTTTGGAGTCCACCTGTGGTAAATTCAATTGATTGGACATGATTTGGAAAGGCACACACCTGTCTATATATGGTCCCACAGTTGACAGTGCATGTCAGAGCAAAAACCAAGCCATGATGTCGAAGGAATTGTCTGTAGATCTGGGGAGGGTACCAAAACATTTCTACAGCATTGAAGGTCCCCAAGAACACAGTGGACTCCATTCTTAAATGGAAGAAGTTTGGAACCAACAAGACACTTTCTAGAGCTGGCCACCTGGCCAAACTGAGCAATCGGGGGAGAAGGGCCTTGGTCAGGGAGGTGACCAAGAACCTGATGGTCACTCTGACAGAGCTCCTCTGTGGAGATGGGAGAATCTTCCAGAAGGACAACCATCTCTGCGGCACTCCACAGGCCTTTATGGTAGAGTGGCCAGATGGAAGCCACTCATCAGTACAAGGTACATTACAGCCTGCTTGGAGTTTGACAAAAGGCATCTAAAGGACTCTCAGACCATGAGAAACAAGATTCTCTGATCTGATGAAACCAATATTGAACTCTTTGGCCTGCCAAGCGTCACTTCTGGAGAAAAACTGGCCCCATACCTACGGTGAAGCATGGTGGTGACAGCATCATGCTGTGTGGATGTTTTTACAGTGACAGGGACTGGGAGACTAGTCAGGATCGAGAGAAATATGAACGGAGCAAATTACAGAACCTCAGACTTGGGCGAATGTTCACCTTCGAAGAGAACAACGACCCTAAGCACACAGCCAAGACAATGCAGGAGTGGCTTCAGGACAAGTCTCTGAATGTCCTTGAGTGACCCAGCCAAAGCCCAGACTTGAACCCGATTGAACATCTCTGGAGAGACCTGAAAATAGCTGTGCAGCGACGCTCCCCATCCAACCTAACAAAGCTTGAGAGGATCTGGAGAGAAGAATGAGAGAAACTCCCCAAATACAGGTGTACCAAGCTTTGTTGTGTCATACCCAAGAAGAATGTAATCACTGTGAAAGGTGCTTCAACAAAGTACTTTCTGAATGCACTGTGTCTGTAATAAAGCCCTTTAGTGGGGAAAAACTCAGTCTGATTGCCTGGGCCTGGCTCCCCAGTCTCTCTGTGAAATCCATAGATTAGGGACTCATTTATTTATTTCAATTGACTTATTTCCTTATGAACTGTAACATTGAAATTGTTGCATGTTGCGTTTATATTTTTTGTTCAGTATAATTATTTTTTACATTTTTTTGTCATTTAGCAAACACTCTTATGCAGACTGACTTACAGGAGCAATTAGGGTTAAGTGGCTTGGGGATTCGAACCAGCGACCTTTCGGTTACTGGTCCAAAAGTCTTGAGCGCTAGACTACCACCAACCACCAACAGTTGGTGCAGAAGCTCGCTCCTCCATTTCCTTGGAGACAGCAGTTCAGTTTGGGGTCAAGAGCAAACTCCTTCAGTCTGCATTCCTCACATTAAGCCCTGTGATTTCTCCTGAATCAACAGTGCAGTAGGGGAAATGTATCGGAGCCCAGTGTTTCAAGATAAGGAGAGCCCCTACTGTGCACTCCACATTTCTCATGCTGAAAGATCCCATTTTACAATCACCAAGTGTGACGTTCACTGACCCCATCAGTTATTTTCATGGAATTACAGGGTGACATTTCTCCTGGTGCAGCAGGGACCTGGGCTGGGGAGCAAGGGTGTGGGCTGGGGTATGTACAGGTTACATGGAAAGGCAGAGTACTTGGCTATTAGGAAAGGTGAGGGAAAGGACATGGTCTTCTCCAGTATTTACTGCCCTCCGGCTCAACCCCACGCGCCGCCATAAATTAGCTTGCCTGTTGAACGGCTGCCTGCACCAGTCAAAGGCATGCCCGTGTAAGCTGTGAATAAAGAGCAGGCTCAGGGTGTCTCCCACTCTTAGGCCATGGACACGGTCACTGGCCCAGCTGCTCAGTGTGAGCTATTGTCCCCTTGCCACCACCTGGGTTATGTTCCTATAATTTGCCATGCTGTCGCCAACACCTGTGTGTTCAACCTGCTCCCAGTGCACTTTAGTTCACATTGCAGGGGGAACTGGGTGGATGCAACTTTGCAACTATTTAAAATGTAGTCACTCTGTTATTTACCACTGTGACTGGGGAACATGAAACATAGCTAAGAACAACAGTGACAGTGACACTCACTCCACACCGCCACTCTGCTACTGAATGGTTCTGACCGAGGCCAGGGGATGTGGTAGGTGGTGTACATTAAGAGCAAAGCTATGAGAGCGTAGGCCCACTTTAGTGTGTTTCCGTGTGCATAGGAGGGACCACAGTACATCTTAACATGAACATCATGTTCCTCTGTTTGTTGCATAGTGTAGAGTGGACCATCTCATGTTGTTCGAATAAGGGGAGTGATTTCAATCCAGTCTGCTCCTGTCTTGCCAGCAGCGGTCCAGTCACAGACAAAGCAGGTCCACACAGACAAAGCAGGTCCACATCAGACTTCTCTCTGTCCTTCTGATGGTTCTCCTGGTCTTTATAAACCAGAATCTGGACAAGTAGTGTCAGCTCGAACCCCTTTTAAGCCTCCGTGTCCTTTATTCTCACTGATTAAGAGTCCACGTTGAAGCCAGGCAATTGCTGGCTGTTGTTACCAGCAGTAGTAACAGTAGAGAGAGCAGAACCATCAGCGCTGTAGGACTGTAATATCTGACAAATCCCTATAAGAGCCTAAAGAACCATCTTGACTAATCTGGCCTGGAGGTAGAGTGCCATCCCACCAGTCCCTGCACATCGGTGGGTTGCCGCAAGGCAAAGAAAGGCCTTTGGTCCCTTCAAATTGTGGTCTTTGTGAATATTGCAGTGACTTGAGTTTCCCATGGCCTCAGGGCTAGGGCTGCAGACACAACTGCTCCTCACTTTTTTTTCACGAAGCTATTCATATTCAGATGAGTGAATCGAGATGAATCACTTAGATTTCAGTCTTCAGTCTTCAGCCATCCTCTCAACCAAATGCAAATGCCCACAAATACCATATTAGAAGCCCAAATACATGATACTATGTTAAAAAGTGCCACTGTGAAGCCTCTGTTTTCAGAAAACATGTCTCGCAATGGATTTAAAAGGGAGCTACAGTACACACTTACTCCACGAAGGAATGCAATTCTCACCTGAGAAACGAGCAAATGGAAGCCTGCTTGCATATTGGAAATGAATATGAATTAAAACCAATTAACTAGGTTCTGTTTCAAAGAACTCATTTCTACATTAGAGAAACAACCAGGCCAAAACATAACAGATATATGATTGCTTGATAACTTGGAATAGTACAGTATGCATGCACCACAAAAGAGACGTTAGTCATCAAGACAGGACTTGGGTAGATTAGAGTTTTTAACATCCCCAGCAATATTGACATATTTGGTTTAATTGAAAAGCTTGAAAGTCACCTTTGCTCATTTCACTTTGACATTCCCCCCGTGCAGAGCAGTGCTATTTTGCAGTCTCGCCCAAGGCTAAATTCTCATTGCCCTTGAGGCATGCCATGTAGAATTCATAAAGCAGCCATGGGGCTCTCTGGACTTAAGTCAGCCCCAGCCAGCCCCCAGCTCTGGATAGGACAGCCATAAATCATTGAGTGGCTGTGGCTCTAGGGCCGGGCCAGAGACGAGGAGCTGAGCAAGTCCATTTGTCCTTCTTGATCACATTATGGCCTGTTCTCTCTCTCTCTCTCTCTCTCTCTCAAATCAAATTATATTGGTCACATACACCTGGTTAGCAGATGTTAATGCGAGTGTAGCGAAATGCTTGTGCTTCTGGTTCCGACAGTGCAGTAATATCTAACAAGTAATCTAACAATTCCCCAACAACCTCAACTAATACACACAAATCTAAAAAGGGTGAATGAGAATATGTACATATAAATATATGGATGAGCGACGGCCGAGGGGCATAGGCAAGGTGCAATAGATGGTATAAAATACAGTATATACATATGACATGAGTAATGTAAGATATGTAAACATTATTAAAGTGGCATTATTTAAAGTGGAATTGTTTAAAGTGGCCAGTGATTGGGTCTCCATGTAGGCAGCTGCCTCTCTGAGTTAGTTATTGCTGTTTAGCAGTCTGATGGCCTTGAGATAGAAGCTGTTCTTCAGTCTCTCGGTCCCAGCTTTGATGCACCTGTACTGACCTTGCCTTCTGGATGGCAGCGGTGTGAACAGGCAGTGGCTCGGGTGGTTGTTGTCTTTGACAATATTTTTTTGCCTTCCTGTGACATCGGGTGCTATAGGTGTAATGGAGGTCAGGTAGTTTGCGTTGTGCAGAACGCTCCACCCTCAGCCGCAAGGCCCTCTAGTTGCTGTAACAGGCTGTGATACAGCCCAACAGGATGCTCTCGATTGTGGATCTGTAAAGGTTAGTCAGGGTTTTGGGTGACGAGTTTCTTCAGCCTCCTGAGGTTGAAGAGGCGCTGTCGCTGTCTGTGTGTGTGGACCATTTCAGTTTGTCGTTGATGTGTACGCCGAGGAACTTAAAACTTTCCACTTTCTCCACTGTTGTCCCATCAATGTGGGTAGGGGGTGCTCCCTCTGCTGTTTCCTGAAGTCCACGATCATCTCCTTTGTTTTGTTGGCGCTGAGTGAGAGGTTGTTTTCCTGACACCACACTCCGAGTGCCCTCACCTCCTCCCTGTAGGCTGTCTCGTCGTTGTTTGTAATCAAGCCCACTACTGTTGTGTCGTCTGCAAACTTGATGATTGAGTTGGAGGCGTGCATGGCCACGCAGTCGTGGGTGAACAGGGAGTACAGGAGTGGGCTGAGAACACAGTGGGGCCCCAGTGTTGAGGTGGAGATGTTGTTTCCTACCTTCACCACCTGGGGGTGGCCCGTCAGAAAGTCCAGGACCCAATTGCACAGGGCCGGATTGAGACCCAAGGCCTCCGGCTTGACGATGAGCTTGGAGGGTACTATGGTGTTGAAGGCTGAGCTGTAGTCAATGAACATCATTCTTACATATTCCTCTTGTCCAAATGGGATAGGGAAGTGAGCAGTGTGATGGCGATTGCATTGTCTGTGGACCTGTTAGGGCGGTATGCAAATTAAAGTGGGTCTAGGGTGGCCGGTAAGGTGGAGGTGATATGATCCTTGACTCGTCTCTCAAAGCACTTCATGATGACAGAAGTGAGTGCTACCGGGCGGTAGTCATTTTGTTCAGTTATCTTTGCCTTCCTGGGTAAAGGAACAATGGTGGCCATCTTGAAGCATGTGGGGACAGCAGGCTGGGATCGGGAGTAATTGAATATGTCCGTAAACATATTGAGTCGCTCTGCTGACTCAATAGCACCACACAGTCAACGTGCTCTACAACACCTGTTTGACAGCCAACTTAGGGCAGCATCTTTCCCTGTTCTGGTAAATAAAGTCCAAGCCTTCCAGGGTATTTTTTCCCCAAACACTGTGTTTGGGCATTAACATGGTCTGGCAGGTTCTGTCAGGCGAGGCCATTGTTAGCCTTCCACCCTGCTGTTGTGACAACGACATTGGTGCTTGCGGGGGCATTTCCCAGGCCTCTGGCTGCCTACCGTCTGGAACATAAAGACCCACCGACCAACCACTCTGTCTGGGTACAGTTTCATGTTCCTACCTGCAGCTACTCTTCTGCTCAATGGCACACACAGCACAGATGGCTCATATCCTGATCGTAAACATTTGGGCCAGTTTCAAAGGATAAAGTAGAGCAATCCTAGTGTGAGCCTGAAGGGGAGGCATGTCTAAAATGTGAGCCTTTACAGAAAACTGGGCGTATATCGCATTTCACTACCTCCCAGTAGGCATTTGAACGTTAAATTATTTTTAAAATTAAAAAGTCAAAATGCATTTTTGGGGTTTCAGAGATGCCTTCTTGAACATGTGAACTTACATGTGCCTTAATAACAAACTCAGATGTCATCTGTAAATATGAATAACATGTGAATTCTCAACTATTTAGACACAGAGAAAATACAGAATCTTGCTTAGCCATGATTGGTTGAGATAAAGAGGGGACTGGGCCATTCACGAGAAAGAGAGCCTATTCTGTCACTCAAGGCTTCTCTGTCAATTGGCTCATCCTGCACTTTTTGCTACCACGGATATTTGAAAAGGCCCATTGGATTTACTAATATTTTCATCATGGACAACATGCAAAGTGTAGATACAGCTTTCAATACAAGTGGTGTCCTGAATACAGCTGCTGGTATTGACACAGCTCTATCTTCTGTGACGAAAGCAGTCTGGAGTGGTAGAAGCGTGGGAAGGATTATTTTTGAAAGTGTTTCAGTCTGCTATGAATCATCATAATCCATACATCGGTAAGCATCTACAGTTAAAATGCTAAAATAGCTGCATGCACATACGTTATTGTCTCAACTGTATCAAAATGTAATTTCATTGCTAGCGATTGTTAGCTAGCTACACAGTTCCATACAGGTACCATTATATCAAATATATTTCTAACTAACCCAATATAGTTAATCTGTGTCACGGTCGTCATAAAGAGGAGACCAAGGCGCAGCTTGGTAAGCAAACATAACTCTTTAATAAAAGAGAGAACACTGAACAGAACTAAACAAAATGTGAAGCAATATGGCTAGTGCAGAACAGGCAACTAAACATAGAATATAACCCACAAAACCAAAATGGAAAATGGCAACCTAAATAGGATCCCCAATCAGAGACAACGATAAACGGCTGTCTCTGATTGGGAACCAATTCAGGCCACCATAAACCTACATATACCTAGACATACCAAAACCCCATAGATATACAAAAAACCCTAGACAAGACTAAAACACACACCACCCTCGTCACACCCTGACCTAACCAAAATGATAAAGAAAACTAAGATTACTAAGGTCAGGGCGTGACACATAGTGGGCAGAACAAGCAAGGAGGTGGGCAAAGCCAAACACGAGCTAGTGAGATCCTATTGGCGTCTTTATGGCATGTATTTGCATATTTCCATTTGGGAATGCCTCCTCTGTGAAGTGGACAAACTTAGTTCGACCTTGCACTCCTTCTAAACTACGCAATTTAAAAACAACTGTGGCAAAGTATCAAGTCTATAAAAAGCACACTGTGTTCGTAACAGTTTTTAGTTTTGGGAACAGAGAAATGTTTTGAGATCAGATATTTCCTCGATGACAAAATTAGCAGAATGTCGGCCCAAATTCACCTACTGTAGTTCCATCCTGTCCCACTACCCACGACTGGACTTCCTCTCACTACCATATTTGGTGGTGAGAAAATGCTCTAAACGGATGCTTCCGCTTTATAGCCCTGTGACGTTTCTGGGTTTACCCCTTCTGTCTGTGGTTATTTTTTATTTTTTTATTTCACCTTTATTTAACCAGGTAGGCTAGTTGAGAACAAGATCTCATTTACAACTGCGACCTGGCCAAGATAAAGAAAAGCAGTTCGACACATACAACAACACAGAGTTACACATGGAATAAACAAACATACTGTCATGACGTTGGATAACATGGCTATGAAGTATACTTCTTCAATCCTACCTCCACTACAATAGTGACTGGTAGTAAAACTACTACAGACTCCCTCGACACCAATTCTGACTGACCTCCAGACATTGACCTGAAAATAACCTGACTACGTCAGACTCAATCTGAACAAGTTGTAAACCAGGAACAACGGGTCCGGAACGGCGATCCCAATCCGGACATCCGCTGCCCAGCCATGGAGCGGACTTCTTCATTTGCAGACACCCTACCTGGGTCGACCACACCAGAGGGCGTGGACTGCAACAGCGATCACCAACTGGACATCTGCTGTCCAGCCATGGAGCGGACTTCATTCGCAGAAAACCTACCCGGGTCGACCACCAGATGGGGACCACAACGATGGTCCACAACCAGGACAACCCACGGTCAGTCATCACAACCAGGACAACCCATGCCCGACTCTAGTTAATTACATTTACATGATTAGCTCAATCAGGTGATATTAATTATGGACAAATTATTTTATAGAATAGCATGTCATATCCCTTAATCCGGCATAGCCAAAGACACGACAATAGAGTCAATAATATAGTAGAAAAGGTGTAAATCCATTGTGTGCAAATGAGGTAAGATAAGGGAGGTAAGGCAATAAATAGGCCATGGTAGCGAAGTAATTACAATATAGCAATTAAACACTGGAATGGTAAATAAATAAATACAGTATGGGGATGAGGTAGTTGGATGGGCTATTTACAGATGGGCTATGTGAGCTGCTCTGACAGCTGGTGCTTAAAGCTAGTGAGGGAGATATGTGTCTCCAGCTTCAGTGATTTTTGCAGTTCGTTCCAGTCATTGGCAGGAGAGAACTGGAAGGAAAGGCGGCCAAAGAGGAATTGGCTTTGGGGGTGACCAGTGAGATATACCTGCTGGAGTGCGTGCTACGGGTGGGTGCTGCTATGGTGACCAGTGAGCTGGGATAAGGCAGGGCTTTACCTAGCAAAGGCTTGTAGATGACCTGGAGCCAGTGTGTTTGGCGACGAGTATGAAGCGAGGGACAGCCAACAAGAGCGTACAGGTCGCAGGTCAAAGCTTGCTTGCTTAGTTCCGCAACGTGCCATTGTTTACAGATGGCTTGTTGCGGGACGAATCCAGGGGCATTCTGCTGTTAATGTTGATTGCTGATGTGCTAAGGCATGCATGACGATAATATTTTTCATGTTTGCCAGTTTGTCATATTTAACTAGCTAGCTACCGAAAATAGCCACTGTGGTGCGAATTCTAATTGATTAGGAAGCTCATCAAACCCTCATGTTAGGTTATATGGGCACATCCAATGATGATATGATAACTAAAAAGCTAGCTAGCTATTGGAATATAGATTTTAAGGTTGTTTAAAAAAAATATCTAGCCGGCTGGTAATTACGAAGAGAAACGTTTGCTAAATCTAGCTAGTTATCTTGTGTCTGCATTGATATTGTTGGGATGGAATCAGGTTAAGTGTGTGCAGGGCATTTTAGTACAGCTGTAGCAGTCACCAAGCAATAACAACTATAGGACATGAATTAATTAATGTTTTATCATATTTTTCTGGAATTTGCCTTTCAGCATAAACCTGCTCTCTGTCACCAGTACAAGGAGATGACGAATGGTGAACAAGCAACACTTCGGGTATTTTATCTTTGTACTTTTACTTATTGCCTGGACTTGGGGGTCAATGAATGTTATTGCTGGTATGCAAGGTTTTAATGTCTTGCCTATTTTCTCTCTGCTTTCCTCTTTTACAGTTTGACTTGTCTGTGTTGTTGTGGCCAAGGAGCTTCCACTCAGAAGGAACCAGGTCAGCTGCTGTGCAATGTTGACTTCCTTCCAGAGATGTGAAAGCATCCCCCGGACTGGACAAAGCGAACATATATTTTTAAGAAGATCAGGACTTTTGCAATGAAAAGGCTATGGACATAACATGTCTTGCTCCGAAGAGTAGGACAGAAATACGCTTTCAGGCACATGACCTTGACATGACGTTGCCCTCTTTGAGTACAGCGAACACCATCCCCCGCTCTCTGCTTCTACAACCAGACTGCTGTGGGCAGAGTGAAGTCGTAAATTCCTAAGGAAAACCTTGCCTCATGGTCACACAGTATAGAGAGTGAAATTTTCATGGAGCACAAAGGAATTGCTTCCACCTTGCAGAACTCGAGGTATGAACACATTTCATGTTACGGAGAAAGTATAAAAGATCGGTGAAGAATCCAGCTACAAACTGGTCCGTTTGTCACAACTTGGGAAGCTCAAGAGAGACGGTGTGGCCACATTACCATAACGCTGTTTATATAATAGCCATTACATCTAATTGTTGTATAAGATGAATGAGTGATTATGATACTGTTTGTATAATTGGGTAATATGATTGTGGACTGTTTAATAGAAGAATGAATGTATGCACACATGACTGTAAGTCGCTTTGGATAAAAGCGTCTGCTAAATGGCATATATTATTATTATTATTATTAATGAAGACAAATACAATTCCCTTTTAATTTGAAGTAAATCAGAGGACCGCCCCTGAGCCCAGTTAGGGTCAGACATCCTGGGACAGCCCTCTTCTGCCATTCCGAATAAAACCAAACTTTGAGAAATTATCACCATTGTGGGAGGACAAAGGTTGTAGAATCTTTTAACCATACCACGTGGTTAAACTCTTAAACTATCGATACCGACAGAATAAGAACAAGTCTTTGATATTAATTACTAGTCTGCAGCAAGGAATTCAGTATCATTGAACGCGAAGAACGACAACCGCCGAAACATCCATTCTAAAACGAATGTCACTTTGAACTATCCCCTCTAACCAAGACAGAGAGAGAGGGGACGGACAATTCTACAAAAGAAAGACTTTTCACCAGCGATCAAGACGACACACTGAGCGTAAATATATATATATATTGGTTGCAATTGTTCCCGAATGAGTGAGCGTTCATGTGTAAAGGATTAGCATGTTAATTGTTATAATTAACTCTGTAGTGACTTCTTGGTAAAACCCCCCTTTTGTCAAACAAGCCCCCATGCCGGGTCAGCCCACTAGGGCACATTCTATCATTTCATGTAACCACATATTTACTGTTTATTTGTTTATGCATTTCTGTGAATTACTTATTTTGTAATAAATAAATGATTTAAGACATTTAATGTATGGATGACTCGGTGAAGACTGGGTTCGTGCAGATAACCAACCATTTATGACGTATGGAATGAGACTAACGTGAGGTAAAGTAAATAAATCATTAATCAGAAGACTATTGATCAGATATGAAAATATCTGAAAGGTTATATTGGGAAATTATAACTTTGTAAACTGAATACTTTCCTTGGTGCCCCAACTTCCTAGTTAATTACAGTTACATGATTATTCAGTTTAAATCGAGTAACTAATTACAGAGAATCTTTGATAAAAACTAAGTCTTCAGTTTAATGATAGAAAAGACACAACAACCTGAACATGACCTGGCTGACCTGAACCAAAAGTTATTCAAAGGATCTTATGATATAGGATCTAGATATGGTTTTAGTTTGTTTCTAATTGTGGGCTACTACCTTTAGCACTTAAGTTAATGAAGTATTTTATTGTTGAAATATATATATATTTTTTTTAAAGCTCTACCTCACTGCTTTATCACATGGCCACATTCACGTGTTCCAATGTGAATTCTTTAAGAGATGGGTGGGTCTAAGGCTTCAGAGGGCGTGAATGAGTCAATAAACAACAGCACTGTACCTGTTCAATGCAAAAGTTATCTTTAGTATACAACAATAGGCAATGTAATACTGTAAATGGTTTGCCTAATGGGGTCACTTTCTGAGATAAATGTTTAGAGAAACAATTTAGGCAATTTGGTGAAAGTATTCATTTTCCAAATATGTTTCCCAGGGATTAATGTAGAGTAAGTGTGAAAATGGCACAATGTTAGCATTCCTTTATTTCCTAAATGGGATTATACGTTCATCAACTTTTAAAGCGGCATTACTTCCCCATGTTTCCTGCAACTACAGTGTATGCGATGCCATTTTGAACCTCTGAGTCTGTACTTTTATCCAATGTACAAAACACCATTTCAAATGTCGGAACATGAGACGGTGGGTCACAGATGTTGTTATTCTTTCCAAGGAATATAGGAGATGGAGACCAATGAATGAATCGTGACTCGCTGTGAGACAAAGATCCATGCGACGGTCGGATGCCACCCCATATAGTGCCTTTCTGCCAGGTCACCCCAAGGCCCTGTCCTATTACAACCTGCTCCAACCTGAACCACACGTGACATCAGGGCTGCTGTGATGGGACTGCAGGGAACATCACAGCAGTCATTTTTTTCTCTCCCTTTTCTCCTCATCCCTCTCTATCCCCCACTCTAAAGAGACTGCATCTGTGCACTGTGAACCAGGAAATAGATGCCCATGTAAATAAAAAAAATACTGAGGTATCTGAGATCGGTGATATTGATATGTGATAGAAGGAATAGCTGCACATGGTTTAGGGCGTGGCTATTTCCACCTTCCACGTGTAAAGACCTACATCGATTTTCAAATTCTATCTTGTTTTCATTATGACGACATGAGGGCATGCAGGGTGCACTTTAAAGCCAGCTACCAAAAACAAAGACATACTGTATCATGTATCATTCTGCACAATGCATGATTTGGGCATCATGATGTCCCAAAAAATGCAAATAGTCTGGGTAGCCATTTGATTAGCTGTTCAGTGTTATGGCTTGGGGGTAGAGGCTGTTAAGAAGTCTTTTGGACCTAGACTTGGCACTCGGGTACCACTTGCTGTGCAGTAGCAGAGAGATCAGTCTACGACTAGGGTGGCTAGAGTATTTGACTATTTTTAGGGCCTTCCTCTGACACTAACTGGTATAGAGGTCCTGGATGGCAGAAAGCTTGGCCCCAGTGATGTACTAGGCCGTAAGCACTACCCTCTAAACATTCAATCATTTGAACATCCCACAACTTGTAATAGATTCAAAGAGTAAGCCTTCCCACATGGCTGGAGTCCCCTCTTTCAGGAACAAGTGTGGTTGTCAATTATTACACCTCGCACCGCCTTGTCATAGATCCTCCCTCTGCTTTTAATCATGTCACATCTGTCCCAGGGTAACACACTGATAAAAAGCTGATTTCCCATAGGAGGAACACTGCCTTTGGCAGCTGCTCACCAGTCACAGACACAGTAGCACAAACACTCGGATGTGGGCAGGAGGCTCAGTGTTGGAGCAGCACCCTGCATTCACCAATCTGCCTCACTAACAAGCTATTGAATGGTTGGAACTCGCACTGGGCCATGAGGGCTGTATGAATTTCTACTAATCCACTTATCAGGGAAATTTTGTTGACCACATAGAATAAACATGTCTAACACACTCAGGATAGGTGCAGTGAAATGCACTTATCCGGTGCATTTCACTGCACCATTTCATACACTCATCCAGTGTATGTTCACTGCACCTATTCACCTTGAGGCTCACGAATTCGAGCTAGTGACCTTTCGGTTACTGGCCCAACGCTCTATCCGCTAGGCTAACTTCTGCCCCTACAACTGACAACTCAAAAAGAGCCAAGAGATACACAGCTAAGATTCTGTAACAAACAATAGTGTTTACTTTCAGCCCCAAGGACAGCACTCATAGGGCTCAGCCAGTCTATGGTTGAGTTCCTGCCCGACTACATTGCAGACTTCTGCCAGATCTTACAATGACGGGATCTATTCGGACAGGAACGCGTCCATTCAGCACCATAGACAGTGCTAACACGACTCAGCCAGTGTCGCCCATTCAGCACCATGGACAGTGCTAATACGACTCAGCCAGTGTAGCCCATTCAGCACCATGGACAGTGCTAACGCGACTCTACCAGTGTAGCCCATTCAGCACCATAGACAGGGCAGATGACAGAGAGAGCGAGCGCAGAGCGTGCTGGCTGCTGTAGAGGCCAGGCTCATTGAGGTGTGGGCAGTGGTGGATAAAGTAGTTAGCTGTCATACTTTAGTAGAAGTAAAGATACCTTAATAGAAAATGACTCAAGTAAATGTTTGGAGGAAAGAATTATATATTTTCTTTAAGAATGTAGTGGAGCAAAAGTAAAATCAGTCAAAAAAATATAAATAGTAAAGCACAGATACCTCAGAAAACTACTGGCCAAGATTAGTGCAACATGGTGGACCAACTTGTGTGCATGACACTTAATGCCCCAACTCCAGGGCTCTCCATCTCTCATGTGCCAAACAACCCTGTTGGATAATTAAGTTAAGCAACACCTTTACAACAAGCTGCTAAACTAAATAATCAACATACAAATATGTAAATTCGATGGCTACAACAGCGAATGGACATAACCTTCCAACAATCCCAAATCACTAGCCTTTAGCACTCCATGCTAACTAAGTACCATAATGGGTCACAGCTGGGGAAGGCTAATTTAAATTGAGTAATAATCTAGCAGTCAGTTGGGTTCAGATAATTTACTCTAGGAAGGGTTCCAGCTCTTCACTTTCTCGTAAGCAAAGCTTTTTTTTTTGTCGGTCCTCAACTGATCAAATCAAATGATCCTTTAGCTTGACATTTAACTTTTTGTTCCACAAATCTCTTGGCAAAGAGGGGTTGTTTTCACATGTCACTCACTATCTCCAATAATCCCAACATTTATCTCTGTCCCGACTCCCCTGCTCCCTAAGGGCTAAACAGCTCCATTACACACTAGGTGGATTTAGCACAACATCTGTTTTTTTCTCTCCATGCAACAGTATTATGGGTACATCAGGTCTACCCAATACGTTGTCATGACGATCCAGTTCTAACAAACTGTGTACATGATGAGTAAAGAAATTAACATAGCAGACCAGACAAACGTCAAGCTGCAGCTGCAAGTTTAAAGTGGTTTGAAAATCAAACCAGGAAGTGGCTTCTATTTTGAATTCTCCATGTTCCATAGCCTGCCTTTGCTCCATTTCAAGAGATATCAACCAGATTCCTTTTCCTATCGCTTCCTCAAGTAGTCAACAGTCTTTAGACATAGTTTCAGGCTTTTATTTTGAAAAATGAGCGAGAAAGATAATTGTATGGCCGGGTGCCAGCAGCGTACTTCATTGTATGGCCGGGTGCCAGCAGCGTTTTGTTGGCGCAACAGAGTTTGGGCAGCCATTGCTTTTCCCTCTCCTACTGCAATAGATAGTTGCGGTTGACATATTATTGATTATATATTTTTAAAACAACCTGAGGATTGATTATAAAAAACGTTTGACATGTTTCTGTGGACATTACGGATACTATTTGGAATTTGTCTGCGTTTTCGTGACCGCTCTTTCCTGTGGATTTCTGAACATAACGCGCCGAAGATCATCAAAGGTAAAACAATTCATTTGATTGCTTTTCTGATTTTCGTGACCAAGTTACTTGATGCTAGGTGTTCATAATGTGTTGTCGAGTGATCGATAAACTTACACAAACGCTTGGATTGCTTTCGCTGTAAAGCACATTTTCAAAATCTGACACGACAGGTGGATTAACAAAAGGCTAAGCTGTGTTTTGCTATATTACATTTATTATTATAAATGTTTATAATTATTCTAAATTTATTATTTATTATTATTTATATATTGCACTTGTGATTTAATTAATACAAATATTTTTAGTAATATTATTTGAATGTGGCGCTATGCAATTCAGCGGTTGTTGATGACAATTATCCCGCTAAAGGGATGGGTAGCGTCAAGAAGTTAAGGAGGACCATTATCCTACTCTGCTCAAACCATCGTATTATGCTACTCTCATCACCCCACTGGGAACCATCGACACGCTTGGCTAGCCTATCTTTAAAGAAGCATCTTCAAGAAGGAAAGGGAAGGAAAATAAACTCTGTAGTTCTGACTACATCACAAGTCACCGGATACCGGACAACTACAGAGAAGAACAACAGTAGAAGACTTGTTGGAACCCTTGTGGACCCAACTCCCTTCCCAATGCGGCCCTGTTCCCCGAAAGAGATCCGGTGAACCAAGGCATTTCACGTAAATACATTCATGATTTCTTACTCAAAGCGGGCGGCAGTTCGTGTGCAAAGTATATGGTCACTGTCAGTGAGAGTAGTTTCTGAGAGTACCAATGTTAAATGTCTATGTCCCCTTCTCTCCCTCCCTCTCCATGTCTTTTGTAACAAGCAGCCACATTGTTGTCATTCTGCTCGGGACCTGTTTTTAACGTATTAAGTGTATGGGTTTATTATTGAATTAGCTAGTAAATAAAACATTTAACTAATTTGTGTAGTACTGAATAATAAGTTAGGCTCTGTTTTTTTTTAAGATAAAAGGAGGTTACGACTGTTCAGACCGATAATATGATACGAGGTTAAGATGAATAAGTTGACTGTTTATAGATGTGATAGGTAAAGACATTTTAGAGTTTAATTCAGGAGATGGTAACTCTTTAAAGAACCGCTCTCGTGGTGCCCCAGATGCTAACGGTTAATTGTTACATGATTCATTTAATCGGTCAACAATTAAACATAGTTAGGTAATTAGATAAATAACAGTCTTCAGATTGATGTTAAAGTCAAGTCATGGCATATTGGTGCCCCATGTGATGCATCTAAGACAGAATTAGGCCCTACTGTTGAAATCATTCTACAGGTACTGTGTAGCAATTTACGTTATACCCAAAAGAGCAGTAGGCAGGATTGTCGTTGAGTGGTGTGTGCTTCCTGCACATGCAACCCAGTTAGCAGGGAGAGATTGACTCCGGTGTTGTATACCTGACAAAGGTTCAGATTGTGGAAGGTGAATTATTAATTTCCAGAGCTAAGACATACGGGTCAGCCGATTAAGGAAATTTGGGAAGATATATTTGTTTGGTTATTATCACTCGGTCTCTCGTGCTTAGTAACGGCTAGATTTGCATTAGAAGCTAAGCTAACAGAGAAAAGTCATTATCCTTTGTTTACAGCGGAAAATCCCACACATTGGTTGACGGAAGTCCTGCCTTTGCTGGAATCCCGGGTGATTCACAAGGGACCCCTTGTGGTGAAGAATCAGCAGCAATCCAATGTGAGGGCAAAATGTATTCTCACATCTATAACAACTGGTTAAACTTTACAATATCCAATCAATCTCAACTGATTGGATACCGTTGTCCCATTCGATTTATTAAGAAAGTTAAATTGCCAAACAAACCTTTTTACCAGCTTGCTCATTCGGATAAGGACCAAATTAATTTGTTCCAACCAATGAGGCCTTTTAAACTTGTAAAGCTTAACCTAGATACAGCGACGCTTTCAGGTTAATTAAAGTTGAGTTCCCAGATAGCAAGCCATCAGAGGGGGTGCCCCCCCCCATTCCCCTGCTAATAATTGAACCCTCACCCACGCAAACCCAAACTATGCAGAATGGCTGAGAAAGTTCGATCACAATGCCACAAGCGACAGACGCCCTCCAAAATAGCACTCACTCCAGTGAGAGGGTGCGTCATCGGGGATAGGAGCGGTGAGAGATGAAGCACAACAATGGTATCCACCATGATACCACGGTACCAATAACCACGGCGGTCAAAATAACTATAAAGAACGTCACCAGCGAAGCGAATACCGATACAATCAACCTGGCCGCTACGTTCCTGCACCCAACCCACACAATGGTAACAAAGGGTTCCATGGCAATCAAAACGTAAACTGATGCTCTCTAGAAGTTATGCTTAAGAGCAGTACAAAAGCGCCCACAATTTGAGAAAGAGGAAAAAGATAAGTCACCATGACTAGGCGTGGAATTGCCGGAGAATAAGCCGGCCGAAATGAACACCATTAGCGAGGACATAAACGATCAAATTAACCCCGTTCTCACTCTAAACCCTATCCTCTAAACTGTATCGATCAAGAAACAAGCCCACGGGCTTTGACTCTAGACGCCAAATACAAATGTTGTGCGGCACAAGGTAAACCACCATCACAATAGCCAATTACACTCAAACTCTGATAAGTCGATCTGTTTTCACCATGAACACGAATGACACATCACGCCGTTGCGAACAATCCCTCCACTTTGTGGGGAATATGACCGCAAAACGCAACTCTGAAAGTCGCTACCTGGAAACATTCCTGGAAGACTGTTTAAACTGTGATGCGCTAATTGATTCAGGCTCTACAATATCGCTCATCTCTCAAACATTGTTCAATGATCTCAAAAGGGCCGCGTACCCTGCTAAACGTTGGTTAAAAACGTAACGATGCGACACTACACTTCCGAGGTTTCACTCAGACTACCTCGCCTCTTCACAATGCGGCTCATGCTTGGAACAACTCTACCAAATCACATGGCTTGTTCATCCTGTGCATGTTGCTAAATTGTATGTTTAGCAATTGTATGCTGCTAAATTGTAATTACCTCGCCACTATTGGCCTATTTATTGCCTTACCTCCTTACTTCATTTGCACACACTGTATACAGATTTTTCTATTGTGTTATTGACTGTACGTTTCTTTGTCCCATGTGAAACTCTGTGTCGTTGTTTTTGTCGCACTGCTTCGCTTTTTCTTGGCCAGGTCGCAGTTGTAAATGAGAACATGTTTTCAACTGGCCTACCCGGTTAAATAAAGGTGAAATAAATCAAATATAATACCAGCCTCGAAACTGAACACCTGCTACTCGGGACAGACTGATGGATTGGAAAAACAACCAATTGTGGTCACAAGTAACCATGCTATTCTCCACTGACCACACTGCCTTCTCCTAGCGCTGGCGGCAACACAGTCATCCATCAGGAGTATCTGTCGACAGGATCCCTTGGGAAAAAGACATTTCGATACCCCTCAAGCAGACAACACGTGAAAGGGAATCTCTAAAACAGTCTTCTGATGGTTAACACACAAGCCGCTAATAAAAATAACCCTCCATTCGGGAGGAAAGTTATTAGAAGTCATGAACCATGATCACACCGCATATGACCGGTTCAGTGCTAGTAGAGTACTTCCGTCGTGAAGTTAGCTCCCCCTGTGGATAACATGGCTATGAAAGTCATACCTATCGCCACTACAATGGCGTAAGACACATTGACTTGTAGTAAAACCACCACAGGGCCCCTTGGCATATGGCTTGAGGTCGGCACCGATTCCTACTGACACAAGGTCATTGACATAGAAATGATCTGATGACGTCAGACTCAATCTGCCCAGGTTGCAGCCTACCAGGATACTTGGTTTTTCTTACCCTTGTGTGTTTGTGAAAGCATAAATGCACATGCACAACGGAACATTTAATGATGATTTATACTAGGATCACTTAAGGGTCCGAGCAAAATACCAGTCTTGGTAAAGTAGAAAATAGACCCTGAAGCCCCTTTATCTCTACAGCTACATTAATCCACCGTTTCTCACCAGAGGTCCATGTGTTACCTTTATTTTACTAGGCAAGTCAGTTAAGAACAAATTCTTATTTTCAATGACGGCCTAGGAACAGTGGGTTATAACTGCCTGTTCAGGGGCAGAACTTGCAACCTTTCGGTTACTAGTCCAACCCTCTATCCACTAGGCTACCCTTCCGCCCCACTCCATAGGTCCCCCCTGTAGACTGTCCGAAGCTAGTGCCTTACAGCTGTAGCCTTGTCATGTAGTTAGCAACTTAGGGTAGTTACCTAAACAACACACTGCTAAGTAGGATCGCCCTAGATATGACATTTGACAAAATGGCATGATAGAGTAATTTGCCAACACCGTAGAAGTGTATAGAATAGAGTCCAATTAGATGATTAAGGTGTGGTAACTATATTTTGTATATTTTTTGGTTTGTGCTTTTATTATTTTCTTTGACACTTAAGAAGTGATACCGCCACAAACAAGTTCCCATACAACCATCACTTAGTGCAACAACGGCGCTCATTTGGGGAAGAAATATAATGATGTATTGCATAAGTGTTGTGCGTTATTAATGTCTGTCTAAGTTAATTCCCAGATCCACCAGCCTGGACAACCGGGTCGACGGGTCTGGAACGACGATCGACAACCAGGACATCCCGTGGCCATTCTTGTTGAGGTCTGCAAGCTTGTGAAATCTTACCAGGTTAAACCACCAGAGAGAGACTGTCACGATGATTCACAAACCAGGACATCCCGTGGTCATTCTTGTGGATGAGTTACAGAATCCTTCCAAGATTGAACCCACCAGAGGGGGGACTGTCATGACTGTCCACAAGAATCCAAATAGGTCGGATCGGGCTTGCAATGAATAACTTCACTCAGACCCGATCTCACGCGCAGAGGGGGGGGAGGAAAAGAACTAGACGGGATTAACAACTCATGTCCTGTCATGAATCAAGGGGAGAAGATTCAGGTCTCCCTCTCCAATATTCAGCAAAGGAATGTCCTTTGTTTCCAAGATAATTTTCCTGCCAAAAGTGAATACTGGAACAATATGTCTAACTGTCACACCCTGATCTGTTTCGCCTGTCTTTGTGCTCGTCTCCACCCCGTCCAGGTGTCGCCTATCTTTCCCATTATCCCCAGTGTAATTATACATGTGTTCTCTGTTGCCAGTTACTTTTGTTTCGTCAAGCATACCAGCGTTTTTTCCCGTGCTCCTGTCTGTCTCTAGTTCCTGATTTCTAGCTTTCCCGCTTTTGACCATTCTGCCTGCCCTGAGCCTGAGCCTGCCTGTCATTCCGCACCTTGCCATGCCACCCTGGATTACCGACCTCTGCCTGCCCTTGACCTGTCATTTGCCTGCCCCCCCTGTTCGAGTACTAAACTTTTGTTACTTCGAAACTGTCTGCATCTGGGTATCTCCTGAGCCTTGACACAAAAATAGAATGTGGGGAATGGTCAGAGGTGATCTGTAGAACACCTATGTCATCTTCTTTGTTCTTTTGTGATGTCACGAAAAATGTTAAGAAAGAAATACTGTAACTTGGAAAGTGTAATATGCAGCTTTTCAGTAGGAAGTTCCAATCACACCCAAATGGCCATCAACCTCCTTTCATTCATCATGCTCATCCTGACAGAGAGGGCTCTGAGCCCAACTGCTGCGTCATCAGCCAAGGGGATACCAGGTGGCAACTCTTTGCTCTGTGACTAACCACGGCCTACTGTATGTCAGCAAATGAATCACCCAACCCTTCGCTGGGAATAATCAATACACTCCTCACACACACACTCAGACAAGGCCCTCCACTCAGACAGCACCACTGGCACACACACCCGCCACACACACATGCACGCACGCACGCACGCACGCACGCACGCACGCACGCACGCACGCACAAACACACACACACACACACACACACACACACACACACACACACACACACACACACACACACACACACACACACACACACACACACACACACACACACACACACACACACACACACACACACACACACACACACACACACACACACACACACACACACACAGTCCTCCATCAGTCAGCAGCTCCTGCCTGCAGACCCTTGTGGGTCCAACCCTAGACTCTGTGGCTGTGTGACTAATGGCTTACAATGGGGAAACCCGCCTGTGGTGCCGAAACTGCAGCAAGTTAAGTACTGGAGGAAATACGAGACATGCTGCATATCATATATTCTGTACTTGCATTCATCCTATCATCCAGTGCTCTCTCTCTCTGAGAGGGGGATAACTTGAAGCCAATAGCTTATAGCTCAACACAGCGCTGCTCCTGCACCTCCTGAACACTATCACATTCATGACCAATTGGATTAGATGTTGTTGTTGGTAATTTAGTTACGGCAGAAACCCTCTCCATGAGGGACAACAATGACGAGAGGCTAAATTGTTATGGTGGCCATCATGCTACATCAGACACAGCTTTGATGGAGCACTAATCATTATTCGACATGATTCCCTTCTTCCTCAGAATGAAGCTATGACGTTTTGTTGAATAACCTGGGAATGTAATCTATGAGGGAGTTTACGATCTCTCTCAAGCTCATACCATCTCTGTCTCTTTATAGGTAACAAATAAACAATACAAGGCAATAAGCCAAAAAAGGATCTATACAAATGCTGTTTCAAATGGTCTGAATTTCATTAAATCTACTGCAGAGTCCTTAACACACACTGTTCATAGTCTACAGTGACAATGCTGGCGTTGACTCTAAAAATCAACAGTATAGAAACAAACACGCAGTACCCCTGGGGAAACAAGCTATGTTTGGGCTCGGACTCAAACAGGGACATATTACAGCTGACTTAAAGGCTTCTTTAGAAAATAGCACACACTTCGCTATTGTTTTGCCAAGCATCTGGTATCCTAGTGTTGAACAGATAGGGTGACATTGCAAATGTGCACTGTGAAAGTCAAACGGTTCAAATGGAATGAATAATTCATTTAGACGAAATAGTCTAATGAGCCAGAGCATTTCACAGCGTGACGTACTGCCGTTACAATCTCTGCCCTCTGCTGTTTTAATGAGCAAAACACCGGTGTTATTTCTCCCCTGCCAATCCAGATGCATGGTAAATACTTTTCTGGCACAAATCAGAGATATCATGAGAAATAGGTGCCATATGTCTTTTTCTATGGAAATGGACACACATTTGATCAATTAACACAGTCTTTCTAAGCGCCTTAATTAGTCCTCCAAATCTCCAGCAAGAGCATTTTCAGGATTCTGTTTCTACACAGTGAACCTCAGGATATCAGCTCATTCCAAGCCTTGGCTCAAAACCATGGATGGGACACTTTGATGGAGATGAGAGCCACACAAAATCAGGACTCATGAGGGGACACATTGGCTCGCTGCTCTGTGTACCCACATCTATACCCCACACAGTCAGAGCCGGCCCTAACCCTTTTGGGGGCACTAAGTGAAATTTGACAGTGGAGAGAAGAAATTTGAGTTTTAGAGTTCATTTTCTGCAATTCTACACATTCTAACATGGGGAGCAGAGAAAATGTTGCAGTTTTAAAACACATTTCCTGCAATTTTACACATTTTGCCATAGGGCGGATATAAATATTTTAATATATGATATCTGAGTGAGAGTCACTAACAAAATCAATGGGGTAAAAACGATGTTAGCTGACATGGGCAAATTGATTGTCTGCATTCTACTATTCTAAATCTCAACAGTCAGTTGAGACCCCGACTGAGTTCACACTATTAAACATTATTCCGTTTTTGGAAATTGACGCGGTCCGCGGGTCGCCGGTTACCCATCCCTCTTCATAAAAAAGGGGACCCTCATCCTCTACCCTAACCCCACAGTACTACAGACAATGCTCTTATCCCCCCCCCCCTCCCCCATCCCATTCTCACTATGTGTAGCTGCAGGTAGTCTCCCAGTCCGCTGGTGCTCTCCACTCGGACCAAGATGGCGTCTTTCTGCTGAGTACTGAAGCCCACAGCTAGCCGGTCTGCTCTGGTGCTCGGCCTCTCGTTGGGGGCCCAGGTGTACGTGATGAGGGCCCCTCCTCTCCCAAAGATATACGTGGTCCCAGCTGAGGGACAAATGGAGACAAACAAAAGCATTAGTAAGAGACTGAGGGGAAAGGGAGAGGAAATTGAGAGAGAAGGAGAAGGGGGAGACATTATTAAGGAGATAAGGTGTTAGAGAGTGTTCCATCACTTTCAGAATCTTGTTTTTGTTGCTGTTGTTCCCAGCAGACCTTGCTATCTTTACTGCGATTGTTCTTCAGTACCACTCATGCCAAATTTCAGATGCCTATTTTCTTGCCAAGTACATGACTGTGACAGCTCATTCCCAAACACAACCTATTATTCTCTCGGCAGAAACAACATGTCACAGCGAAACGTTATTCCCCTAAGTTATGCCACACTGTCAGTTTTCATCACAGCGGAGGATGAACACTAAAACAGACGCCGCCTATAATTACACAAACCTCACAGAAATAGTTCGAATGCACTTGTGCGATTGGGATGGTGCTGATTATTGTCCTGGTTGAACACTAATCGCACAGACCTTGCACCACACCTGCAGTACCACTACCACGAGAGGTCGCGAGTTGAGCTGTCACTGATTCGATTGTGCATTAGATTGTGTAAACCTGCCAGTATAGCAGAGTGGTTGAGGTGCCACCATGTCTAAACATAATATATGCCATTTAGCAGACGCTTTTATCCAAAGCGACTTACAGTCATGTGTGCATACATTCTACGTATGGGTGGTCCCGGGGATTGAACCCACTGCCCTGGCGTTACAAGCGCCATGCTCTACCAACTGAGCTACAGAAGAACATGCCAGCGGAACTGTAAACACAAGACCATCATCGGGTTGCAGTATGCTGCAGTAGTATGCCTTGCCCTGCCCAGGGAGCTAACACATTGCATTTTGGGGGGTTTCTGTAACTAATCAGAACATCTGTCATATTATTTTAACTTGATCTCCCACTTCCCTGTAAGGTGGAACTGAGAAATATAATATCATATAATCTCTCATAGAAATCTATTCCTATAACCTGAGATGGACAATGTTTGCAAAGGTATGGGAGTTCGCTATGAATCCCACTGCATACCAATGTCAAGCTATGAATCCCTTAATGAGTCTCATACGCACAATCAACTTCACATCTCCAACAGCAAGCTAATCTCAGTTCATCCACTGTTGACCGAACATAACCTGGTTATCATGTCATCCAAATATTTTTCTACGGTCTTAATTAGCTTCATCAGAAGGTTGACAAGTAATATCTCAAGTGTGAGTGATTATTCCGCCTCCAGGGCACCGGAGGTTGGCAGGTCTGTGCCCCCTGTCGTCCTGGCGCCGGTGGGCCTCACATGAGATAAGAGAGGAGATGAGGGGAATGATCTGGCAACCAGTCTCCCAGGCAGAGCAGCTTTTGGATGGCAGCACACTGAACACCTGCTCTCCTAGAACCGGATAACTTGTTGCCAGTACTGTATGTGATGAAACAGTGACAACCACAGCTCACATGGCACACCGGGCTCACCCATTAAGTCACAGTGGGCAGGGGTGACGATGACCTCTCTTAGGAAGGAAGGGCATGATGGTCTTGCCTATATTCTAGGTTTTGTAACCCTGCATGGGTTGGAGAATTGTTTGGGTTGATGGGTTAAAAAAAAAAAAAAGTGTGAAATGTGAAATGACTTGCATGCTACTTGTGAAATGACTAGCATGCTACTTGTAAACGAGAATACATCACACAACGAATATGGTGAGTAATAAGAAAATTGCATTCAGGTTGTACATTTTTCCAATATGAGCTGTAGCGGTGGTTGAATGATGTGCAGTTCCACGTGAGTGAGTACTTTCAATTATCTAACCTCATTCTGGGTCGTGGTTTTGTCTTAGATCAGGGATGGGCAACTTTGATGGGGGTGGTGGCCGTAAAAAAATAATGGAACTCATTATGAGGGGCTGCAGTGGCTCGTGCGTCTGCATACCCACATCCATACACCCTGCAATTTTGCATATTTACATTACACCATGGGGCGTAGAGAACATGTTGCCATTTTAAAGTAAGTTTCCTGCAATTCTATTGTGTGTATATTTCTTTGCGTTACTTGTAACTTATTTTGTACATAACGTTTCTGCCACTGTCTCTTATGACCGAAAAGAGCTTCTAGATATCAGTACAGCGATAACTCACCTCGTACTGGACGAAAAATCGTTCTTTAACGAGTCGGACGTGAAGGATTTACTTCAGACACCCGATAGGGCCCTCATCCCTAGTCATTCGCAGGAGAAAGAGAGAGAGATATCTGGGACGAAGGTCGGGTCCCTTGTTAGAATCCGACGCCGAGTGGGTAATCTGGCTTTACCATCAGTCCTATTAGCCAATGTACAATCATTGGATAATAAAATAGACAAACTACGGTCACGTATATCCTACCAACGGGACATTAAAAACTGTAAATGTCTGAACGATGACATGAATTACATACAGCCGGCTGGTTTTACGCTGTATTGGCATTTGGTAAGACAAGGGGTGTATATTATATCTATATATATTTGTAAACAACAGCTGTGGCACCAAAATCGAATGAAGTCTTGAGGTTTTGCTCGCCTGAGGCAGAGTATCTCCTGATAAGCTGTCGACCACACTATTTCCCAAGAGAGTTTTAATCTATATTCTTTGTTGCTGTCCATTTTCCACCACAAACCGATGCTGGCACTAAGATTGCACTCAATGAGCTGTATAAGGCCATAAGCAAACAGGAAAACGCTCATCCAGAGGCGGCGCTCCTAGTGGCCGGGGACTTTAATGCAGGGAAACTTAAATCTGTTTCACCTCATTTCTACCAGAATGTTAAATGTGCAACCAGAGGGGGAAAAAAACTCTAGATCACCTGTACTCCACACACAGAGACACGTACAAAGCTCTCCATCACCCTCCATTTGGCAAATCTGATCATAATTCTATCCTTCTGATTCCTGCTTACAAGCAAACACTAAAGCAGGAAGCACCAGTGACTCGGTCAATAAAAAGTGGTCAGATGAAGCAGATGCTAAGCTGCAGGACTGTTTTGCTCGAACAGAATGGAAAATGTTCCGGGATTCTTTCGATGGCATTGAGGAGTACATCACATCAGTCACTGGCTTCATCAATAAGTGCATTGATGACGTCGTCCCCACAGTGACCGTACGTACATACCCCAACCAGAAGCCATGGATAACAGGCAACATCCACACTGAGCTAAAGGGTAGAGCTGCCGCTTTCAAGGAGTGTGACTCTAACCTGCTATAACCTCCGATGAAGCATCAAACAGGCAAAGTGTCAATACAGGACTAATATTGAATCGTACCACACTGGCTCTGACGCTCGTCGGATGTGGCAGGGCTTGCAAATTATTACAGACTACAAAGAGTAGCACAGCCACGAGCTGACCAGAGGCACGAGCCTACCAGACGAGCTAAATGACTTCTATGCTTGCTTCGAGGCAAGCAACAGTGAAACATGCATGAGAGCATCAGGTGTTCCGGATGACTGTGTGATCACGCTCTCCGTAGCCGATGCGAGTAAGACCTTTAAACAGGCCGCAGGGCCAGATAAACAGGCCGCAGGGCCAGACGGATTACCAGGATGTGTACTCAGAGCATACGCTGACCAACTGGCAAGTGTCTTCACTGACATTTTCAACCTGTCCCTAACGGAGTCTGTAATACCAACACGTTTCAAGCAGACCACCATAGACCACCATTGTGCCCAAGAACACAAAGGTAACCTGCCTAAATGACCACCGACCGTGGCGACCTTAGTCTTTTTTTAAATGTTTTGAATTAAATTGTTAGTAATTACTATTTTGTCTCATCGCTACAACTCCCGTACGGGCTCGGGAGAGACGAAGGTTGAAAGCCATGCGTCCTCCGAAACACAACCCAACCAAGCCGCACTGCTTCTTAAAACAGCGTGCATCCAAACCGGAAGCCAGCCGCACCAATGTGTCGGAGGAAACACTGTGCACCTGGCGACCTTGGTTAGCGCGCACTGTGCCCGGCCCGCCACAGGAGTCGCTGGTGCGCGATGAGACAAGGATATCTCTACCGGCCAAACCCTTGCTAACTCAGACGTCGCGTCAGAGCCTGGGCGCAAACCCAGAGTCTCTGGTGGCACAGCTAGCGCTGCGATGCCCTAGACCACTGCGCCACCCGGGAGGCCTGAAGTGCTTTTAAATGCTGGTCATGGCTCACATCAACACCATTATCCCGGAAACCATAGACCCACTCTAATTTGCATACCGCCCCAACAAATCAAATATTATTGGTCACATACACATGGTTAGCAGATGTCATTGTGAGTGTAGTGAAATGCTTGTGCTTCTAGTTCCGGCATTGCAGTAATATCTAACAGTAATCTAAGAATTCCACAACAACTACCTAATACACACCAATCTAAGTAAAAGGATGGAATAAGAATATATACTTACAAATATATGGATGAGCGATGACCGAGCAGCATAGGCAAGATGCAATAGATGGTATAAAATACAGTATATATGAGATGAGTAATGCAAGATATATAAACATTATTAAAGTGGCATTATTAAAGTGACTCGTGATCCATTTATTAAAGTGGCCAATGATTTAAAGTCTGTATGTAGGCAGCAACCTCTCTGTGTTCGTGACGGCTAACACAGAGAGAGCCACAGATGATCCACAGATCCACAGATGATGCCATCTCTATTGCGCTCCACATTGCTCTTTCCCACCTGGACAAAATTAACACCTATGTGAGAATGCTATTCATTGACTACAGCTCAGCGCTCAACACCATAGTGCCCACAAAGCTCATCACTAAGCTAAGGACCCTGGGACTAAATACCACCCTCTGCAACTGGATCCTGGACTTCCTGACGGGACGCCCCTAGGACATCCGTCACACTGATCCTCAAAAAATCCTCAGAGGTGCGTGCTCTGTACCCCCTGTTCACTTGTGACTGCACGAGCAGGCACGACTCCAACACCCTCATTAAGTTTGCCGATGACACAACAGTGGTAGGCCTGATCACCGACAACGATGAGACAGACTATAGGAAGGAGGTCAGGGACCTGGTCATGTGGTGCCAGGATAACAACCACTCCCTCAACGTGATCAAGACAAAGGAGACGATTGTGTACTACAGGAAAAGGAGCACCGATCACACCCCCATTCTCATTGACGGGGCTGGGGTGGAGCAGGTTGAGAGCTCCTTGGTGTCCACCTCACCAACAAACAATCATGGTCCAAACACACCAAGACAGTCATGAAGAGGGCACGTCAAAGACTATTCCCCCTCAGGAGACTGAAAAGATTTGGCATCGGTCCTCAGATCCTCAAAACGTTCTACAGCTGCACCATTGAGAGCATCCTGACTGGTTGCATCACTGCCTGGTATGGCAATTGCTCGGCCTCCGACCGCAAGGCACTACATAGGGTAGTGCATACAGCTCAGTACATCACTGGGGCCAAGCTTCCTGCCATCCAGGATCTCTAAACCAGGCGGTGTCAGAGGAAGGCACTAAACATTGTCAGACTCCAGCCACTTAGACTGCAAGCGGTACCGGAGTGCCAAGTCTCTTAACAGCTTCTACCTCCATAAGCCAAAAGACTCCTGAACAGCGACTCAAATGGCTTTCCAGACTATTTGCACCCCCATTTTACGCTGCTGCTATTCTCTGTTTATTATCTATGCATAGCCACTTTAACTCTACCTACATGAACATATTACCTCAATTACCTTGACTAACCAGTGCCCCCGCACATTGACTCTGTACCGGTACCCCTTGTATACAGCCTCGCTACTGTTATTTTACTGTTGCTCTTTAATAATGTGTTACTTTTATTTTTTATTTGACACATGTTTTGGTTAAAACTGCATTGTTGGTTAAGGGCTTGTAAGTAAGCATTTCACTGTAAGGTCTACTACATCTGTTGTATTCGGCGCATGTGACAAATAAAATTTGATTTGATGATCAACGGGCCCCACCCCGGTTGGTAATTCGACCATGCTTACTGCAATTTCAGATAGCTGGCCACTAGACTAATCTACCAATTCCCCTAAAAATTGACTGCTGATGCACAACCAAATTTCGAAATTGTACCTTGTGTATTTTACTACTAAAACTCTCAACAGTAAGTTCAGACTCTTGAATGAACCAAAAAAAAAGACAAAAAAGAAGAGTTGCCCATCCATGTCTTAGATCAAAGTGAGATGAAGAAGAAGAGAAGCAGAGAAGATGAGAGGAACACCTGCTGCCAGTGCCCTCCAGTAGAAGAAACACTATCACATGTGGGTCAGGTGAGCCTGTTCTGAAATGAATGGAGAGACCGACCCCAGGAGCAGCAACGTGATGCAGGCCTCACTGGAGAATGAGACCTTTTCGAAGCTCTTTTCCATTTCCTCACTGGCTAGTAGCCATGGACGCACTGTGGGTTGAGATAAAGACATACAGTATGCAGTAGAGTATGTATGTAAGAGCTGTGTGTGCTATATTGAACAGCTTCGTCCCCGTGCCACTACTCATTCATTCCTGACATGTGATGATATGCCTGTGGCCTTGACAGGTCGAATAATAATCTTCCATTTCACAGCTCAGTTCCTAATGAATCAAAAATACATGATTTAAAAAAACGCATCAATATTTGAGATGTACAGAAAATGTATTGATTGAGTTCTGCTCCTCTGCATCCAGAAGGTTTAATTGAGAAATGATTGAAATTGTTCATCGTATTATTATTGTAAATGAGACAAACCAGCGAGCAGGCATCACCATGCACGCACACGCATACAGGCATCACATCACCATGCACGCACACGCATACAGGCATCACATCACCATGCACACACACGCACACAGGCATCACATCACCATGCACGCACACGCATACAGGCATCACATCACCATGCACACACACGCATACAGGCATCACATCACCATGCACGCACACGCATACAGGCATCACATCACCATGCACGCACACGCATACAGGCATCACATCACCATGCACGCACACGCATACAGGCATCACATCACCATGCACACACACGCATACAGGCATCACATCACCATGCACGCACACGCACACAGGCATCACACCATCACCATGGCATCACATCACCATGCACACACACGCATCACAGGCATCACATCACCATGCACACACACACGCATCACAGGCATCACATCACCATGCACACACACGCACACAGGCATCACATCACCATGCACGCACACGCATACAGGCATCACATCACCATGCACGCACACGCATACAGGCATCACATCACCATGCACACACACGCACACAGGCATCACATCACCATGCACGCACACAGCATCACAGCACACACACGCATCACATCACCATGCACGCACACGCATACAGGCATCACATCACCATGCACGCACAGGCATCACGCATACAGGCATCACATCACCATGCACACACACGCATACAGGCATCACATCACCATGCACACACACGCACACAGGCATCACATCACCATGCACACACACGCACACAGGCATCACATCACCATGCACGCACACGCATACAGGCATCACATCACCATGCACACACACGCACACAGGCATCACATCACCATGCACACACACGCACACAGGCATCACATCACCATGCACACACACGCACACAGGCATCACATCACCATGCACACACACGCACACAGGCATCACATCACCATGCACACACACGCACACAGGCATCACATCACCATGCACACACACGCACACAGGCATCACATCACCATGCACACACACGCACACAGGCATCACATCACCATGCACACACACGCACACAGGCATCACATCACCATGCACACACACGCACACAGGCATCACATCACCATGCACGCACACGCACACAGGCATCACATCACCATGCACACACACGCATACAGGCATCACATCACCATGCACGCACACGCACACAGGCATCACGTGAGAGTGTCTTGCAAATGGTCCCGCATTAGAAACAGCAAACCTTTCAAGCATTCCTAAATCATTGAGCTGAGCCACACACAAAGGGATTCCTGGCAGTGACATCCATGCCTCCTCCATACGGGCATGTGCGTACAGAGATGACAGGAAGTAGTAGTAACGAACCACACGCGGGACGATTTTCACTCCTTCTCAGCCTAAGGAAACGTCGGGGGGAAAAAAAACGGAAATGGGTTTCAGTGCTTTCAGCTAATTCTGAAACGTGTTGAACGTACATTTTGCCTGTACCATAGGTCAATATCTTAAACAAACATTTAGGGCTGACTGAAAGACTTTTCAGTTGGCAGTAGATGGCCAAACTGCATTTGAATGGTGAAGTTATGCTATAAAAAGTCAATGTATTGGTATTACAATACGACGGACCTAAATGACGTACAAGACTCCATTTGATAGAAGGTTTCGTCTGGAACAGTAGTTAAGACTACAGATTAGAACCATAACTCATATGTTAAAAGGAAAACCCTGCTTAAGATGTGACCTACTTCAGCGGCAGACAAAAGGATGCCTTTAAATATGTATTCCTCACACATCCCTCTGACATCATACTAGATTATTTAGGTGTCTGAGTGGCACACACAAAACATTTTTGTTTGTTTGTTGATGAGCTAGAAGCCTGGTCAAATCTTCCACTCTGTACATACAGTCACGTGTGCGATACATATAAAGTTTTTCCTTCGCAAAGTTATTCTATATATTTTTTGTTGTTGTGTTTTTTAAATAGATGCCAAACAATTATTATTTATGTATCTTGTTGCTCTGACTTAAACTGAGATTCTGGCTCGACTTTCAGAATTGATGTAGCACTAATGGCGAGCGCTGCAGAGAGGGTTTTGTCTAAAGTGAAGAACTACAAACTAGACACATATCACGGTGGAATGTTGAATCATCTCGACTCGAACACTTTAAAAGGTAAGGGAACATAAACTAACAGTGCGTCCCTAACGGTATGTGGAAGCACCAGAGAAGAATCTGTTCAAGTGGCTTTTCAAGAGTCTCACTGGCTGAAGGGGCTCTCATAGGGAGGAAGAAGCCAGCCCGTACCAAATAAGTCATAACTCAGCTGTCCAATTCCTCAATATATTGGTTATAATAAAGGATGACAGAACGATGGGGAGGGAGACCTATCCATGTGGAGTGATTGCAGTGTTTGACTATAAGTGTGTACCTTTGTGTTAGAGGATTTGAGCGATATCTGCAGGCATGATTGGTCTTGCCTGCATATAGGTGTGGGTATGTGTGTGCATATAGTGGTGTGTGTGTGTGTGCGTGTGAACACGACTGTGTGCGTCTGTGTGTAAATTTCACAAAGGACCTGTCGGGGCTGCTGGGGGTGAGACTCGTTTCAGCTGATGCTGTGTTTTTTGCCTTTGACGCATCTATTAAGTGGGTCAGCCAAGAGAAGAGGTGTGGAGTACCCCCCAACCCCCGCCCCATCCCGCCCCCCTGCACTGCCTTAAAATAGAACTCAATTGGCATTCTGTGGAAATATTGTGGGGGTGCATAGGTTCCTGTATTTAATTATCGCAACAGTAAATAAGACCCATAATGTCTCCAGTGAAAAACTCTCTGGTAATGCAGGGGTAGCATAGCAGCCAAGTCTAACAGTGGCAGAGAGAATTGTTGAGCTGTGAAAATCACCAGCCCTCTCTCTGCGTAGTGAGACGAAATTGTGTTTTGGGTTTATCCTCTGATTAAAATTCAGCTTCCCCAGCCCCTGTCTCCAGTCTCACTTTCATTTCAGTTTTCCATCCGTTAGCAGTTTAATACATTCTGTGGCAGCCTGGTACATTCTGTAATTATCCACTGAAGCTATAAAATTGTACTACGACGTAGGCTAACAAATCTGGACATAGAACTACAAGGTCAGTGTTATTGATCATACTGTTAAGACCACTGTAATACAATATTGCAGTAATTATGCTCCCTTAAAGTGAGTGGTGCCACAGCTTTCATGTTTACAGAGGCAGAATCCTGTACCTAACTACGATGCTAGAATACGCTTTTCTCTCAGGGTATGACATCGCCACAGGGTTTCAAACACGTTTTTAGCATGTTTAAGTCTCTCTCCTGTTCCTCGCCATTTAGCGCCTTGTTTTGTCTCATTCGATCTTTACTGACGGCTACAATTATGGCTGTGACAGTAGATGCCATGTTGGAGGTCAGGTTCAGACACTGAGGACAGACAGACTGAGGCCTGGTTGAGCCCTCCACCTCCTCATTCAGATGGGGAGAGAAGAGGATGAGGCTAACACGTAGAAGACGGTCCTGGTTCTAAACACTACCAGTCTCATCCCCGAAAGCCCTCACCCAAGGTGCCTTCGCATCACAGAAACAATTGACCATAAGAGGACTACAACTTATTGAAACTGAAATCACCATGACTACAGTGTGCTCGGAATGGCTAAAGATGAAAATGGCTGGTTGCACATGGTCACGTTGTGCTGCATAGTTTCTAAGCACAACGTGTGATAGGATTCTTCTTCTAAATAATCGTACGAGGTCAATCCGTTTACAATTTACCTGGCTGGTCCTGGAAATGAGACCTGTAAGAGGGCTATGACATTATAAGATGACATGGCTAAGCAGACAAAGCCCAGAGAAACATCCGGACAACAAATAACTAGGGTTGAGGAAAGTCTTCCAATGTTTACCAGCCTGGTATCTAGCTGTTGAAGGATTTTTATCAATAATGACTAAATATTGCATACATTTAACGTAGAATTATAACTAATAGAATTATATCCTGCCTGATAAAGAATGTTTCGACATAGGCAAAGAGGAAGTGTTAACAGACAAATTGTGACAGACAAATTGTGACCACTGTGAAACCGATAACAGGAAGGAAGTCTAGGCGGGCAGACACCGTTGGGCTTGCAGTAGATTGTGTAACAAGTGGTAGCATACGATTAGCAATATGTATGTGTTGGAATGGAATTGAAACGCAGCTTTGTCATTGTCTGAGAGGAGGAGGGACATTTATGACGAAATGAGAGGTACATAAACCAATGTACATGAAATGATGGGCCGAGCTCTCGGGAATAAACGTCACCGGCTATTTTTGACTGGTCTCCGTCTGTTTCATTTCTCCCAGAACCTTAGAAACTCTGGGTACAGACTGAGTATTTTAATTGAATTGGATAATGAATACATAAGAACTAAATTCATCTAACACTGGCTTTACAAGGCAAAGTGAAGGGGGTTAATAAACATTCTATTGTATCACAGGATCTGGGCAAAGGACAGTTGATGCTCCCAGAAATGTGTTTTGTTTTACTTATTACTGTGGTAGCGAACAAGTTGTTATCAGCAATGTTTTGGGACACACATTTTCTTACGGGGATTTTGGAATGACTGAAGTTATTGCTGAACGTCAGCCTGGAAACGTGTGTCTCCTCTTGCTGCTGCTGCCATTGCAGCTGGGCACTAAACCTGGTGGCAAGTACATGAACAATGTTTAATTCACATCCCCTGCCATCTGGTCACCGCATGACCACCATAGACCAGGCGAGGAGAGGCAGCACAGCTAGCTAACAACTCAGTGACCACTCTCAGACCACTCTTCGCAGTCTCGGCGAATCTTCAGTCAGCTTAGGATAGATCTGTCATAACGGTAAAACTGATTAACAGGCCTGTTAATGAGCTCCTGCTTGGCAACAGAGTTTTTCCAGACATAAAGCTGGAGTGGGATAGCATGCTCTGGTTACTACTGTACAGACTGTATTGACTAATGCTGCTGAATCTTCTGTCATGAAGTTGATATTTCCCACTCTCAGTATGTATCCAATGGATCCATTTTAGGTGGGCTGTGTAAGGTAGTGTATATGCATCTGTCCATATGTACGTTTGGCAGATATCTACAGTATAGCGGTCACCTGAACTGTTGATTGACACCATCTGGAAGGGTTTAGAGTGTGCATAACGCACAGATAGAAAGTATACCGGCGTAACAGTTACGGGATTCATGTTATAGTAAAGTGTTTGACGGCGTACTGTAAATTGTTTGTTTTTAATTCTGGGTAGGTAGACATCTCGTATGGATGGGAACATTGTGTTTGAATACAGGCTAGCTGCACCCACTTGTGCATTTTTGAGCTGCACTTTTCAGAACGTCTGGTTCATTTCATGAGAGCTCTATCTGCCCACATGAAAGCATATACGCTGTGCTTTGAAGCCTTTTATATGCTGGAATGTTTTTGTTTATAAGTATGGGAAACATTTTAGAGAATGTTTTCCAGAGGGCAGTAACGTTAGTATCAGATCATCCATAAGACATATTAGAGCTGGCGTTAGATTGGCATATGATTTTGTTCTTGTTACGAAGAGTTGATTGGACACCGAGATACTAACAACAGTTAGTTTGACTCCAGAAATGACTGTATACAGTAGCAGAGGGTTAGAGAACAGTTCCTGGGCAGATATTTCTCAAACAGTGATGTTGATATTATCAGAATGAACAAGATGTCTTACACCATAAAAAAACGAAGGGAAATTACAGGAGCTTCTCACACGGTACACTTTTATTGCCCATCTACCTTATCTATTACCCAGATGATATCACAACACCCAAACTTACAATTCCGCTTACACTGCAATTTGCAGGCCTACACTCTCTCAGACAGAGAGCTTGTGAACAAAATAAATGACTTAGCCATTGGAAAATCCTTCTTCTCAAAATAAACACTGAGATCAGTACAGCACATTTGAAGATGTACAGTGCATTCGGAAAGTATTCAGACCCCTACCCCTTTTCCACATTTTGTTAGGTTACAGCCCCATTCTAAAATGGATGAAATTAAAAACGATTCTCATCAATCTACACACAATACCTGATAATGACAAAGCGAAAACATGTTTTTAGAAACAATTTCACATTTAAAACTAAAATTTACATAAGTATTCAGACCATTTCCCATGAGACAAGAATTTGAGCTCAGGTGCATCCTGTTTCCATTGATCATCCTTGAGAAGTTTCTACAACTTGATTAGAGTCCACCTGTGGTCAATTTAATTAATTGGACATGATTTGGAAAGGCACACAACGATCTATATATATTACTGAGGAGTGTCTTCCGTCTGGCCACTCTACCATAAAGGCCTAATTGGTGGAGTGCTGCAGAGATGGTTGTCCTTCTGGAAGGTTCTCCAATCTCCACAGAGGAACTCTGGAGCTCTGACAGAGCTAGACAGCAGGCTGGTAAACATTGGAAGACTTTCCTCAACCCTAGTTATTTGTTGTCCGGATGTTTGTATGCTTAGCCACGTCATCTTATAATGTCAGTGCATGTCAGAGCAAAAAGCAAGGTCAAAGTAATTGTCTGTCAAGCTCTGAGACAGGATTGTGTTGAGGCACAGATCTGGGGAAGGGTAACAAAACTTGTCTGCAGCATAAGGTCCCCAAGAACACAGTAGAAAGGCATCTGAAGTTTGTCATTTCCACTGACATTTCAGACTTGATTTGCCTTAACAAAAAATGTATCAATCCCTTCAAAAAGGGGCCATTAACTATAATCCACATAACTCACATTTACTGTTGCTGCAGGATTATTTCCCTGCTGTAGCAAACTGGCTCAAAATAAGATCCTACATCTGTGAGCGTGAGATGCTTTTTAAGGCGCAAGCATGTTCGCTATTGTGAGAAGCCATCATCATTAGGCGGCAGGGAGTCTAGCGGTAAAGAGCGTTGGGACGGTAACTGAAAAGTCGCTAGTTAGACATCTCAGAGACGGCAAGATGAAAAAAATCTGCCGTTATGCCCTTGAACAAGGCAGTTAACCCCCAACAACAACTGCTCCCCGGGTGCCGATGACGTGGGCGTCAATTAGGCTGCCTGCCAAGCCTCTCTGATTTAGACGTGTTTTGTTAAATGAGGAAGAAACATTTCGGGTTGAATGCATTCAGTTGTGCAACTGACTAGGTATCTCCTTTCCCTCCCCGTCCCTTTAATTAAATTAACTTTGATTAGATGCTCCGGGCTCTTTCATTATAAAACAACGAGAAACAATAGGAATCTGAGCAAAAAAAAAGAAAGAAAAACAGGGCGCAGGATGCATTTAAAATCATAGCCACAAGTAATGAAGTTGCTTTATCACCTTACCTGCGAGCCTGTGACCCCAACAAATTAAATTATGCTTTGTGGCTTTCTTACAAGAGACACTGAGTGACAGATTGTCTGGATAATTGAGAACCTGCAAACAATCTAGTATTATTATTATTATTATTATTTATTTATTTGACAGTATATCGAAACAGGCAGTGAATGCATTTCTACAGTGTGTGGAAAGGGCCCACAGCCAGGTATACTCATAATCTCTTTTAAAGCCCACGAGGGAAAAGTGATTGCATTGTGCATAATAGCCTAGACACTGTGATATAGATAACTTGGCCATTAAAAAACGGAGGACTGGAGTGAGCCAGTAAAACCCACTCACTGCGAGGCCTGAATGTAATTACTGCCATCGACTAGCAGACTGCAAAGCCCAGACGTTAATTAAATGCTACTCCAGCAATGCATAAACAAGACCAGGAAGGAAACGAAGGAGATAAGACACAGCCTGTTCATCGATTCAGTGTGAAGCTGTGGAGAAGGGTTTTCAAAACGTTGGACAGCGTACTTGTGTTAAATACATACATTCCCATTACAACAGCTTATTGAAATGATACCTCAGTGAGGAAACATGGGGTGTACGGAGATGGCCCTCTGTCTGACTGTGATATTTCCCTGCAGTACTTTCCCGGTACACTGCTGATTGATGATGACTCCTCCAAATCAAATTATATCAAAAAGTGTCAAAACAGGATTTTTATTGAGCTGATCAACACCCCCGAAAGGCTCTGAAAAGCAGCCGATTATCTCTGGCCCCGTGCCGTCGCTGGGTTGCGTCTGCGAAAGGTTCAGCAGCCTCTGAGCACGTCATACAGTATCTGTCCTAATGACTACCGCCACTCTGTTGACATAACCTTGATTCACAATTTCAACACTTTTTTTAGGAAACAAAAGATCCTCCACCAAAAAATGATGGGCTCCATCCAAAATATCTTGGATCCTTGACCCTCGCTTCACATATCAAGGCCGCGTTAAGATATTGACTCAGAGACAGACCAAGCCCTGCTCAGGTAACTACCCATTCTGCCCACTCGTTTGAACTCCACTGTTAGATCTGCTGTTGCTAGCGCAAAAGAGACGCCTACTGTGGTCTGCTCACCCAGTGCTTTTAGTTCAATAACCCCTCGGTTTTCAAATCATGTAGAGGGCTTGGGCTGTTGCACATAGCAACCAAAGCCCATGTACGTCAGTTTATAACATTCCATCATTGGTTACTCTGAGAGTTCCTCATATTGACATTGGCTGCATCCTCAGGCCGTAACCTGAGAAAGGTAATTCCAATTTCTAGTCCTTCCTCTATTACTACTAGGGATAGATGGTGCAGTTGAAAATCAATTTCAATGATTTTACCGAGTTACAGGAAATCAGTCAATTTAAATACATTCATTAGGCTCTAATCTATGGATTTCACATGACTGGGCAGGGGCACAGCCATGGGTGGGCCTGGGAGGGCATGAGGCTCACCCCCCACTGGGGAGCCCGGCCCAGCCAATCAGAATTCGTTTTTCCCAACAAAGGGGCTTTATTACAGACAGAAATACTCCTCAGTTTCATCAGCTGTCCGGGTGGCTGGTCTCAGATGGTCCTGCAGGTAAAGAAGCCAGATGTGGAGGTCCTGGGCTGGCGTGGTTACACATGGTCTGCGGCCGGGTGGACGTACTTCCAAATTCTCTAAAACAACGTTGGAAGCGGCTTATGGTAGATAAATTAACATTCAATTCTCTGGCTAAAGCTCTGGTGAACATTCCTGCAGTCAGCATGCCAATTGTATGCCCCCATACATCTGTGCCATTGTGTTATGGGACAAAACTGGACATTTAAGAGTGGCTTCAAGGTGCACATGTGTAATGATCATGCTGTTAAATTCGCTTCTTGATATGCCACACCTGTCAGATGGATGGATTATCTTGATAAAGGAGAAATGCTCACTAACATAATTTTTTTGTGTGCATATGGAACATTTCTGGAATATTTATTTTCTGGACATTCTGGTATTGACTGAAACTTAAGATCTCTGGGGACATTCTGGACTCTGATGTTAATACTGAGGGCTATAATTTGTTCAGAGCTGACAGACGGTGTAAAGGTGGTGGAGTGGCCTATATTATAAAAAATAAAATAATTATATATTTTTACTGAAATCCATTTCCCTTGCCATTCTTTTTGCTACTATCTTTAGGCCTTTGTCTGGGGAAAAATGTATCCATAACTGTTAACGCGGAGTTAACTTGTTTGTTGTCTTCTGACTAAATCAGAAGTTATTATCTTGGGTGACTTAAATTATGATTGGTAAATGCAAGCTTCAGACAATCTAAACTACATGTGTAATGATCTAAACCTAACCCAGCTGGTGACTAAACCTACACGGCCCAACCCTAAAGATCCTTCAAAGACAACTCTGTGCAACTCGCTGTTGGCTGGGCTCCCTGCCTGTGCCATTAAACCCCTACAACTCATCCCAGAACGCTGCAGCCCGAACCTTCCAGTTCTCTCACGTCACCCTGCTCCTCCGCTCTTATTTTAACGAATACACCAGAGACATATGTTTCTGCTGGTGTCTTTGTAAGCCTCTGGATAAGAGCGTCTGCTAATATATTAGTGAACATTGCCGGCCCAGATCCTTCAAAGACTGTTTGTGTTAAAGATGGGAGAATACAAACATGTAATCCTTGTTTAATCACAAAGAGGAACTTTAAAAACTGCAGTCAAAGAGTCTTTTTGTACATTATTTTTTATTTCAGTGACATTTATTGTATTTCAGCTATCCTTGAATCTAATTTAGCTTTGAGCCTTTTTGCAGATGTCTTTAATACTAGACCTCCACATTGGATTAATTCACTGAGATGGGTGCATATACTGTGTGTGTGTGTGTGTGTGTGTGTGTGTGTGTGTGTGTGTGTGTGTGTGTGTGTGTGTGTGTGTGTGTGTGTGTGTGTGTGTGTGTGTGTGTGTGTGTTACTGCTCGACCAAAACAATCTCGGTCAACCAACAGCTTAAGGACCAAATAATCGACTCGTCGACTAATTTGGGTCAGCCCTAATATACAGTATATACCATGTATATATAATGGGGTGGCAGATAGCCTAGTGGTTAGAGTATTGGGCCAGTAACTGAAAGGTTGCTGGATCGAAATCTGACATTCTGCCCCTGAACAAGGCAGTTAACCCACTGTTCCCCAGTAAATTATTGTAAATTATAATTTGTTCTTAACTGACTTGCCTAGGTCAAAAAAAATTGTATATTCATGTTGTATTCCCCAGAGCACTTTTGAAAAAGAGACCTAGGTCTTCCCTGTTAATAAAAGAAAGGTCAAACTAAATAAAAATTAGACACACTACTTATCATTTTACTGTCAAAAAAACTGCTTTACGCATTGCATTTAAGTATTTCAATACATTTTCTCACAAATCAAGAGATGCACAGGTCTATGTATATATTTAATCCAACAGTTGTTTCCCTCAAGGTTTGAGGAGTCAAACGGGTAAAGTAGTGTCTGAAGGCTCTTTACCATGCCTCTCACCAAAGCCCCCAAACGATTTCCATTGATATCCTCAAATTGGTCCATAATTGGCACTTTACAGAACACCAACGAGGCCTTTTCATAGCTATTCCACACAACCCCAGATATTCTATCTATTTGGTCCGAGTCATTCAGTGAAAAGTAAAGCTTTATCTGCTCTGGAGAGAGACTCAGGAATGGTACAGATGGGTGTGTTATGTGTCAAATGTACATTTGGCCTGTTTGGTCTATTAAAGCACACTATCACACAGGTTAATCACATAAAATATATACAAAAAAAGTAAGGACACCTGCTCTTTCCATGACATTGACTGACCAGGTGAAAGCTATGATCCTCTTATTGATGACACTTCAATCAGCGTAGATGAAGGGGAGGAGATCGGTTAAAGAAGGATTTTTAAGCAGTTTCCCGTGTGTATCAAGAATGGTCCACCACCCAAAGGATATTTAGCCAACTTGACACAACTGTGGGTGGCATTGGCGTCAACATGGGCCAGCATCCCTGTGGAACGCTTCGTCACTTTGTAGAGTCCATGCTCCGACAAATTGTGGCTGTTCTGGGGGGTTGCAACTCAATATTAGGAAGTTGTTCTTAATATTTGGTATACTCAGTGTAAGTGCAATGGTGTTGCAGAGGCTCTAACATGGTAACCAGACGTTCCATATGTGACCCGTTTCAGGAAACAAGGTTTTTGTTGCAAGTCACGACTTCACAGGAGAGCCATTTAAAAAATGTTTTGGTGGCAGAAATGCCTTTTGGAACATGTGAACTTTCATATAGAAGGTGTCTGTCTATTGGAGCTGCTCAGTCTGTGTTGGTAATCCTGTCGAAACGAGGCTTCAAAAAAATGTATGGTGTAGTGGGGCTGCATAAGTGTTACTCTACACTTTCAGGAAGATCGAGTTTTGAAATCAGTGGAATTAAGAGTATGATAGCTAAAGAGATGGAAAAAACACCTATCTCTGGATCAGATTTGAAAACTAAGGGAAACCGTGGCATGGCATCTGTGACAGGGAGACACGTCCATCATGCATTATGATGTAAGATAGTCTAGCTAGCTACATTTTCAGATATGACATGTTTCTAATTTTCATTGTGGTTTCATTTCAAGCTAAAGTGTAGTGTTAGCTAGCTAATGTTAGCTGGCTGGTTCCTAGCTAACGTTACATGTATGATGTATGATGTAACATTGAACCTGCTTGGTTAGCTCCCAGCATATTCATGCAGGTTAGAAACAACATGATTGGCACTATGTTCATTGTTGTTTAACTAGCTAACGTTAGCTGGCTGGCTCGTTAAATTGTTGCCAGCAGAGCTGGTTAGGCTGTTTTCATGCTATTCAGAAGTAAACAAATCATCAGCCAGAGCGTCAAGTGTGCACCCCATTGAGAGTGACACCAGATGGGTGGGGCTAAAGAGATGGGTGGGGCTAAAGAGATGGGTGGGGCAAAGAAGAGCTCTTCACTAGATACCAAAATATTCAAAGGCCATTTTCTCAAAAGTGAGTTTACAAGTTGATCAACTTTCAAACCAGAATTACTTTCCCATTGTTCCTCAGAAATGCAGTGTATGGTATAGCATTTTGTAGCTCTGAGTATCTACTTTTATCCAATGGAAAAAACACAATTTCATATTTTGCTACATAAGACCAAATCCAGGGGGTGAGTCGCATATCATGACTTTTACTCAATATACCCTATGGTGTTCTGAATGCCCTCTATCCTCTGTTTAACAGAGTCAAAGGTGTTGGAGAGTGGAGCTGGCTAAAATACAGAATCTATTACTATCAAAGTGGGTCACTCAACCCTCCTGTAACACTTTTCTTTATCTCTTTCTCACTCCCTCACTGCCAATTTCGACCTGTATTCATTCACACCACTGGTCTGAATCTGGAGCATGGGTCCATGTAGGACAGAGTGTAACAGTTTTGCTTCTGTCCCTCTCCTTGCCCCTACCTGGACTCGAACCAGGGACCCTCTGCCCACATCAACAACTGCCTCCCACGAAGCATCGTTATCCATCGCTTCACAAAAGCCACGGACGGCCCTTGCAGAGCATGGGGAACAACTACTTCAAGGTCTCAGAGCGAGTGACACCATCGATTGAAACGCAATTAGCGCGCACCCCGCTAACTAGCTAGCCATTTCACACCGGTTACAACAGCATAGAAATATAATTATAATAAAATTGGACAGACCACCTGCCTGGTGTTTTCAGCCGAAGAGGTGGGGGTGGATGATTGGACAGGCTACACCCCCAGACAATCACATAGATCGTAAATGGGGAACTGGCTGGGCTGCAACACAAGCTATTAAATCTGTTTCACCTGATAACCCATTCTCCCCACCCCTTCTCAAAACTTTGCCCTGCAGTACTTCTTTCAGCAGGAGGAATGCTAGTCAGCCACTCAGTTCCTCAGCCACTCCCTTAAAGCAACAGCAGGCAAGTTATCAAGCATGCAAGTGTCTATCAAGGTTAATATTTGACCATCTATTGAATCACCAGTAACAATTTATTTGCAAAAATCATAGCTTAAGTGTCACAAATGTATTTATTTATTTTTTATTTCCCCTTTATTTAACCAGGTAGGCCAGTTGAGAACAAGTTCTCGTTTACAACTGCGACCTGCCCAAGATAAAGCAAAGCAGTGTGACAAAAACAACAACACAGAGTTACACATAAACAAACGCACAGTCAATAACACAAATGTAGAGTGTGTGCAAATCAGTAAGGACTTGGTCAGAGGTGGACAATGACAATCCTTGTAATGAATAAACACGACTGTGGCAGTTTTACACACATGGCTGTTTTACATGCCAATTTAATAAAAGTCAGATATTGAAACACACACCTTATATCAGAATCTGATTCAAATAAGATGTCTTGCCCACTAGTTTCTGTTAAAAAAAATAAAATGTGGATTATTTTTCACGGCGCTGATTACATTTTGAGGAGTTTATAGGAAAATCAATTCTAATTTAAAGAGTGCCATTAATCTTGCCTCTTGGTCTGTCCATCATACTGGAACTACACATGAATGTCAGCCATTTTACATAAAGAGGTCAGGGGAAACTCAATAGTTTCTGACCAATGGCCCAGACATGTGTAACCATTTCCTGAATTCAAATGACTAGTGGCCTCAAACACCAACCGAAAATCTGGTGTTTCAATGTCAAGCGGCTTTGTTATATTTCCGCCTTCTGTGATGTATAAAAAGGGTAATAATGGGATGCAAAAATCTAAACGTAATACATTTCAACTCTATATCTGACATGGTACAGATGCCTTCTTTGATTTAAGATCATAACCATGTGTCTGTGGTGTATACTTTTGTTTCAAAGTAGATTTGTTTAAGACTTCCAAGAAACACTCTGTGTGACCCTGATGTAGCCCACTGCAGTAAAAGGTTAATTAAGGGAAAGAAAGAAAATAAATAGAAACAAGAGGGGGAAGTCATCTCTTTAGAATGTTAATATAAAATGACCAAAATGAAAGAGTCAACAGTATTATCAATTGCCGTCTGTGGAATTGGAAGTAGACTTGAAGAGGCTAGTTTTCCCTGCAGCATTGAGACTGCATTGAATGGTTCTGGAGGACATGGCTGACGTTTTACGGGCTTCTAACCAATTGTGCTATTTTGTGTTCTTTTTTTGCATAGTTTGTAACTTATTTTCAGGTTTGGGGAGTAACGGATTATATGTACGTTACATGTAAGGGATTATAAAAGAAAACTAACTGTTATCCGTTATATTACCAGCAAAAATATTGTAATCAGATTACAGATACTTTTGGAAAAACTAGATGATTACTTCAAGGATTACTTTTACATTCAGAAAGGAGGTTTGCGGAAAATATTTTTCCACACTTCTCTGTTTTCTTAAAGAAATTCAAATCAGCATTGAAAAAAGGTGCAAGTTTGTTTGTTCCACCTGAGCCAGTCTGACCACGAGTCAGAGACCACTATGATGACACACCAAATGTGTTTGATTGATTCGTGGGAAAAGCACAGGAATAGGCTTTTGTAGGCTACATATCCAAAGATTATCCAACTTGAATAAACGCTTGGATGTCAAAATGACAGCAGTGGTGTAGTCTACAGCGATACGGATATCACTCATTATTGATATCTACATAGCGCATCGATGTGAATCACACTGCTGCTCTGTCGTTTATCTCTCAATGATCGGCTATGAAAAGCCAACTGACATTTACTCCTGAGGTGCTGACTTGCTGCACCCTCGACAACTACTGTGATTATTATTATTTGACCATGCTGGTCATTTGCTGAACATTTGAATGCTGAACATTTGAACAGCCAGAAGAAGACTGGCCACCCCTCATAGCCTGGTTCCTCTATAGGTTTCTTCCTAGGTTTTGGCCTTTCTAGGGAGTTTTTCCTAGCCACCGTGCTTCTACACCTGCATTGCCTCCTGTTTGGGGTTTTAGGCTGGGTTTCTGTACAGCACTTTGAGATATCAGCTGATGTAAGAAGGGCTATATAAATACATTTTTTATTTAACTATTTGCGCCTTACGGATTGTGGTTGTTGTGGATGGCTGTTCACAAATCTCAATGTGTATTTGAACCCAATAACGGTTGAATTCAAGAAGTTTAAGCTGCCTATCAATCATTGTTTTTGAAACCAGTGGACAGCCAGTGAAAAATGCGCTCTTGCCACAGATGCATAGTGCGGATCCCAGCCTATGGAATAAAAGTGGGGCTTTTATTGCTCAATCTAATTCATGATGATAAAAAATAAATCCATAGTCTGAATGGACACATGTTCAAACTCGCACACTTTTGATATATTTAAAGGGGCTATCTGTAGTTGCTATATCTTTTTTTAACTTATACACAAAAATATTAATTGATTCGATTCATTGATTCATATTCATTGACATTTATTGGATATTTCAAACTTTTTTAACAAATCAAAAACTGAAAAATTGGGCGTGCAAAATTATTCAGCCCCTTTTCTTTCAGTGCAGCAAACTCTCTCCAGAAGTTCAGTGAGGATCTCTGAATGATCCAATTTTGACCTAAATGTCTAATGATGATAAATACAATCCGCCTGTGTGTAATCAAGTCTCCGTATAAATGCACCTGCACTGTGATAGTCTCAGAGGTCTGTTAAAAGCGCAGAGAGCATCATGAAGAACAAGGAACACACCAGGCAGGTCCAAGATACTGTTGTGAAGAAGTTTAAAGCCGGATTTGGATACAAAATATTTCCCAAGCTTTAAACATCCCAATGAGCACTGTGCAAGAGATAATATTGAAATGGAAGGAGTATCAGACCACTGCAAATCTACCAAGACCTGGCCGTCCCTCTAAACTTTCAGCTCATACAAGGAGAAGACTGATCAGAGATGCAGCCAAGAGGCCCATGATCACTCTGGATGAACTGCAGAGATCTACAGCTGAGGTGGGAGACTCTGTCCATAGGACAACAATCAGTCGTATATTGCACAAATCTGGCCTTTATGGAAGAGTGGCAAGAAGAAAGCCATTTCTTAAAGATATCCGTAAAAAGTGTCGTTTAAAGTTTGCCACAAGCCACCTTGTGGTGGCAGCATCATGGTTTGGGCCTGCTTTTCTTCAGCAGGGACAGGGAAGATGGTTAAAATTGATGGGAAGATGGATGGAGCCAAATACAGGACCATTCTGGAAGAAAACCTGATGGAGTCTGCAAAAGACCTGAGACTGGGACGGAGATTTGTCTTCCAAAAAGACAATGATCCAAAACATAAAGCAAAATCTACAATGGAATGGTTCAAAAATAAACATATCCAGGTGTTAGAATGGCCAAGTCAAAGTCCAGACCTGAATCCAATCGAGAATCTGTGGAAAGAACTGAAAACTGCTGTTCACAAATGCTCTGCATCCAACCTCACTGAGCTCGAGCTGTTTTGCAAGGAGGAATGGGAAAAAAATTCAGTCTCTTGATGTGCAAAACTGATAGAGACATACCGCAAGCGACTTACAGCTGTAATCGCAGCAAAAGGTGGCGCTACAAAGTATTAACTTAAGGGGGCTGAATAATTTTGCACGCCCAATTTTTCAGTTTTTGATTTGTTAAAAAAGTTTGAAATATCCAATAAATGTCGTTCCACTTCATGATTGTGTCCCACTCCACTTGTTGTTGATTCTTCACAAAAAATACAGTTTTATATCTTTATGTTTGAAGCCTGAAATGTGGCAAAAGGTCGCAAAGTTCAAGGGGGCCGAATACTTTCGCAAGGCACTGTATCTCATGAGCTTAGTTCTGTCACACTCCATGAGAAACAAAAATATAAGCTTGTTTTTCTGCAATGTTTGTAAACATTATTAATGTAAATAAATACTGTATAACATAACATGATTAAAACAATACTCATGCATGGTCAGTCCTAGCATCCATAGCTCGGTCTATTAATCTGAGAGTGGTTACATTTCTCCAGGCCCATCTCTCAGCTTTTTACCAAAACAGGCAAAACAGACGAAGCGAGGCAATGATTTTGTTATTGTTTCATCTGTGGATTTGCTCTTTAATCCGCTGCATTTGATCAAGATATCAAAGTGTCACCAACAAAAAGGTAAACAATTGGCCTATAACAAATGCAGCACACGGCATTCCTTTATCACATGTAAATAACACTTTTATTACCAGGAAGCGTACTCCGAGCATGGGCTGACCAACTCGCAAGTGTCTTCACTGACATTTTCAACCTCTCCCTGTCTGAGTTTGTAATATCAACATGTTTCAAGCAGACCATCATAGTCCCAGGACCCAAGAACACTAAGGTAACCTACCTAAATGACTACCGACCCGTAGCACTCACGTCTGTAGTCATGAAGTGCTTTGAAAGGCTGGTCATGGCTCACATCAACACCATTATCCCAGAAACCCTAGACCCACTTCAATTTGCATACTGCCCCAACAGAACCACAGATGAAGCAATCTCTATTGCACTCCACACTGCCCTTTCACACCTGGACAAAAGGAACACCTATGTGAGAATGCTGTTCATTTACTACGGCTCAGCATTCAACACCATAGTGCCCTCAAAGCTCATCACGTAGCTAAGGACCCTGGGACTAAACACCTCCCTCTGCAACTGGATGCTGGACTTCCTAATGGGCTTCCCCCAGGTGGTAAGGGTAGGTAACAACACATCCGCCACGCTGATCCTCAACACGGGGGCCCCTCAGGGGTGAGTGCTCAGTCCCCTCCCGTACTCCCTGTTCACTCATGAATGCACGGCCGGGAACGACTCCAACACCATCATTAAGTTTCCCGATGGCACAACAGTGGTAGGCCTGATCACCGACAACGATGAGACAGTCTATAGGGAGGAGGTCAGAGACCTGACTGTGTGGTGCAAGAACAATGTGATCTGTGAGAGCCAGAAATCTTGCTTGTTTGTAGGTGACCAAATACTTATTTTCCACCATCATTTGCAAATAAATTAATTAAAAATCCTACAATGTGATTTTCTGGATTTTTTTTCTAATTTTGTCTGTCATAGTTGAAGTGTACCTATGATGAAAATTACAGGCCTCTCATCTTTTAAGTGGGAGAACTTGCACAATTGGTGGCTGACTAAATACTTTTTTGCCCCACTGTATGTCTGTCTGTCTGGGAGAGAGATTAAGCCTCTACAAGAGACTGTCATGCATTATGTGCTTCTCCTGTGTAACTCTACTAAAGTGGAATCATTGAAAACCCAATTTTCTTCGGTTCTCTTTCAATTATTTGTTGAAAGAGAACCAATCACACACGTCTGTCGGAGACATACAGGTCGAGTGGCGAATGAGGCGAGCCCCTCCCCTCAACGTAAAGAGCAACTTGCCCCCCCGCTGATAATTATCACTTCTCTTCTTCACGAAGAGTACTACTCTAAGCTCTCCTCAGCACAACTTGACCTGTTTTCTGTTCAACTGTTTGCAGTTGTGTCGTGAGGTTACGCTGCCGAGTTAAGGTTTTTACAGCTCTCGTCTTCTGCTTTGGGTGACTTTACAGAAAGCAACGTTTTCGTTTCAGGTGGGTCAGTGGGTCAAGAAGCATTGCGGCTTGGCGTGGTCGTGTTTTGGAGGACTCTCCTGAGTCTGTACGGGAGTTGCAGCGATGGGACAAGACTGTAACTCCCAATTGGATATCACGTAATTGGGGTGAAAACGGAGTAAAAAAATATGAACTGAAAAAAATACATTGTGCTAATTAGCTAGGATACTAGGTCACGAGGCGTACGCTAGCTACACTGGCTTCTCCGGCTAGCATTGTGCTAACTAGCTTGGCGCTGTGGCTATTAGTTCGCTTTGTCCTCGAATTAGCTGTTTTTTGTAGCCATGGAGCCTGCTAGCTCGGCCCAAGGGGTACCGAGCAAAGCCCGGCCCCTGCCGCAGCACCGGCAACATCCGTGTCCATGTGGTGAAACCAGTTCAGGCAAGGACATGAGCCATCTGTGTGTCGTCTGCCTGGGTCTCGTACACGCGCAAGCAACATTTGACAACCCCCAGTCATGCATCCATCGGAGAGTATGCAGAACAGCTCTTAGTCTGTTTCATCTCTCACATTTACTTTGAGCGTGAAAACTACCGCACAGACCCAGCCCTCATGGGCTGACATCTTGAATGGCTAACTCAAGGACCTTCAAACATTTTTCCAGGGCTTGGCTAGGGCTGGTCATGATATTCTGTCAGTCTGTGAATGTCAAGCAAATAACTGCGGGTCTCACGGTAATTGACCATTAATTAACAAACACATTTAGAATCTTCCACGCTCAGCCTACAAGCCACTGACGCAGAACTTTGGAACATCTACATTTTAAAAGTCTAACAAATCCATTTAATGTAGCCTACACCATCCCAATAAATCCATTATTTATTTTAGACAAGTCTTGATATGATATGAAGAAAATGTAGTGTATTTTAGAAGAACAGAGTATGATAATTAGGCCCTGATCAGGCTATGCCATATGGCTGTGGGCTACACTGGTTAATTTAGCCGACAAAATTTGCTTATAAATTCAATGGCATTAATTTTATATTATTTTATAGTGTGAAAAAAAAAACAATTGAACATGAAATAGAATAAAATAAAAAGGATATTTTGTCCAAACGATTTCCGAGGGAGTGCGCACATGCGGCTTTCCTGTGTTGAGCCGTTAACAAAGAAACAGGTACTTAATATTATGTTTAATTTAGAGTGATTTATGCAACTCCGATACAAACGGTGGGCTATATGCTTTGATTTTTGAAAACATTCTGGCTGCATGATGTGACTCTGATGATGATTTGAAAAAAAGTGGCATGAAAGGTATGAGCTCTGCTTTGTTTCACGCGCAGGCTTTACACACTTAAATCAGTCGCTCATTCACAATTTGACAAGCACTGAATAATATTCTCACCAGGCCTCGAATTTCCCGGTGCATTCCCCCTGTGTGGTCATAATGCCCGCTAAAAAAGTCTTTTTTTTTGCAGCCAAAGTGGCCATTGTGCATTCGGAATGTATTCAGACTCCTTGACTTTTTTTTCACCTTTTGTTATGTTTTAGCCTTATTCTAAAATGGATTTAATCAATTCTTCCCTCATCAATCAACACACAATACCCCATAATGACAAAGCAAAAACAGGATTTTAGACATTTTTGCAAACATATTAAAAATAAATACAGAAATACCTTATTACATAAGTATTCAGACCCTTTACTACGAGACTTGAAATTGAGCTCAGGTGCACCATGTTTCCATTGATCATCCATGAGAAGTTTCTGCAAAATGATTGTAGTCCACCTGTGGTAAATTCAATTGATTGGACATGATTTGGAAAGGCATACACCTGTCTATATAAGGTCCCACAGTTGACAGTGCATGTCAGAGCAAAAAAACAAGCCCTGAGGTTGAAGGAATTGTCCATAGAGATCTGGGGATTGAAGGTCCCCAAGAACACAGTGGCCTCCATCATTCTTAAATGGAAGAAGTTTGGAACCACCAAGACTCTTCCTAGAGATGGCCGCCCGGCAAACTGAGCAATCTGGGGAGAAGGGCCTTGGTCAGGGAGGTGACCAAGAACCCGATGGTCACTCTGACAGAGCTCCAGAGTTCCTCTGTGGAGATGGAAGAAACTTCCAGATGGACAACCATCTCTGCAGCACTCCACCAATCAGGCCTTAATGGTAGAGTGGCCAGACGGAAGCTACTCCTAAGTAAAAGGCACATGACAGCCTGCTTGGAGTTTGCCAAAAGGCACCTAAAGGACTCTCCGACCATGAGAAACAAGATTTTTGGTCTTATGACACCATGATTGAACTCTTTGGCCTGAATGCCAAGCGTCAAGTCTGGAGGAAACCTGGCACCATCCCTACGGTGAAGCATGGTGGTGGCAGAATCATGCTGTGGGCTTGTGTTTCAGTGGCAGGGACTGAGAGACTAGCCATGATCGAGGGAAAGATGGAGCCAGGTACAGAGAGATCCTTGATGAAAACCTACTCCAGAGCACTCAGGACCTCAGACTGGGGCGAAGGTTCACTTCCAACAGGACAACGACCCTAAGCACACAGACAAGACAACGCAGGAGTGGATTCAGGACAAGTCTCTGAATGCCCAGCCAGAACCCCGGACTTGAACCCGATCTAACATCTCTGGAGAGACCTGAAAATAGCTATGCAGCGACGCTCCCCATCCAACCTGACAGAGCTTGAGAGGATCTGCAGAGAAGAATGGGAGAAACTCCCCAAATACATGTGCCATGCTTGTAGCTTCATATCCAAGAAGACTCAGGTCTGTAATCGCTGCCAAAGGTGCGTCAACAAAGTACTGAGTAAAGGGTCTGAATACTTATTGAAATATTTCCGTTTTTATTTTTATAAAAAACATTTTTTCTTTGTCATTTTGGGGTATTGTGTGTAGATTCATGAGGGAAAAAAACTATTTAATAAATAAATAAAAAATTAAGGGCTGTCACGGAACAAAATGTGGAAAAAGTCAAGGGGTCTGAATACTTTCTGAAGGCACTGTAAATGTGATATTTCAGCTTTATAATAATGAAAAAAAAAAATATATATATATATATACAGTGGGGAGAACAAGTATTTGATACACTGCCAATTTTGCAGGTTTTCCTACTTACAAAGCATGTAGAGGTCTGTAAATTTTATCATAGGTACATTTCAACAGTGAGAGACGGAATCTAAAACAAAAATCCAGAAAATCACATTGTATGTAATTATTTTGCATTTTAATGCATGACATAACTATTTGATACATCAGAAAAACAGAACTTAATATTTGGTACAGAAACCTTTGTTTGCAATTACAGAGATCATACATTTCCTGTAGTTCTTGACCAGGTTTGCACACATTGCAGCAGGGATTTTGGCCCACTCCTCCATACAGACCTTCTCCAGATCCTTCAGGTTTCGGGACTTTCAGCTCCCTCCAAAAGTTTTCTATTGGGTTCAGGTCTGGAGACTGGCTAGGCCACTCCAAGACCTTGAGATGCTTCTTACGGAGCCACTCCTTAGTTGCCCTGGCTGTGTGTTTTGGCTCGTTGTCATGCTGGAAGACCCAGCCACGACCCATCTTCAATGCTCTTACTGAGGGAAGGATATTGTTGGCCAAGATCTCGCGATACATGGCCCCATCCATCCTCCCCTCAATACGGTGCAGTCGTCCTGTCCCCTTTTCAGAAAAGCATCCCCAAAGAATAATGTTTCCACCTCCATGCTTCACGGTTGGGATGGTGTTCTTGGGGTTGTACTCATTCTTCTTCTTCCTCCAAACATGGCGAATGGAGTTTAGACCAAAAAGCTCTATATGTGTCTCACCAGACCACATGACCTTCTCCCATTCCTCCTCTGGATCATCCAGATGGTCATTGGCAAACTTCAGACGGGCTGGCTTGAGCAGGGGGACCTTGTGTGAGCTGCAGGATTTGAATCCATGACGGCGTAGTGTGTTACTAATGGTTTTCTTTGAGACTGTGGTCCCAGCTCTCTTCAGGTCATTGACCAGGTCCTGCCATGTAGTTCTGGGCTGATCCCTCACCTTCCTCATGATCATTGAAGCCCCACGGGGCGAGATCTTGCATGGAGCCCCAGATCGAGGGTGAAGGACCGTATTCTTGACCATCTTCCATTTTCTAATAATTGCACCAACAGTTGTTGCCTTCTCACCAAGCTGCTTGCCTATTGTCCTGTAGCCCATCCCAGCCTTGTGCAGGTCTACAATTTTAGCCCTGATGTCCTTACACAGCTCTCTCGTCTTGGCCATTGTGGAGAGGTTGGAGTCTGTTTTATTAAGTGTGTGGACAGGTGTCTTTTATACAGGTAACGAGTTCAAACAGGTGCAGTTAATACAGGCAATGAGTGGAGAACAGGAGGGCTTCTTAAAGAAAAACTAACAGGTCTGTGAGAGCCGGAATTCTTACTGGTTGGTAGGTGATCAAATACTTATGTCATGCAATAAAATGCAAATGAATTACTCACAGTTTACCTATGATAAATTATTACACCTATGATAAAAATTACAGACCTCTAGTAGGTAGTAGGAAAACCTGCAAAATAGGCAGTGTATATATATATATATATATATATATACATACATACACACACATTTGCAAACATTTCTAAAAAAATGGATTTTGCTTCGTCATTATGGGGTATTGTGTGTAGATTGATGAGGGAAAAAAACTATAAAGACTGTTGTTCCACATCTAGTGGAAGCCATAGGAACTGCAATCTGGGAGCCATTTTTTTGTATATCCCATAGGCTTGCATTGAAAAGGTCTGTGTGCTCACCTACAAAAAATGTTTCTCGGGTTTGCACCTGCCAGTTCTGTTATACACACAGACATTATTTTAACAGTTTTAGAAACGTCAGAGTGTTTTCTATCCAATGCATATCCTAGCTTCTGGGCCTGAGTAACAGGCAGTTTACTTTGGGCATGTCAGTCATCAGGAAATTCAGGATACTGCCCCCTTACCTTAAGAAGTTAAAGTCACTGAGCTTTTCAGTATGGGCCATTTGAATGCCAATGTTTGTTTACGGAGATTGCATGGTTGCATGTTCAATTTTCACACCTGTCAGCAACGGATTTGGCTGAAATTCCCAAATCCAATCATTTGAAGGAGTGTCCACATACTTTTGGATATGTAGTGTATATCCCTCATAATACCAGAGAACCAGGGTTACGCAAGTAACCTTAGGTTTTGCTCACCACTGCTTTGGTTGAGTGACAGCCAAATAAGGCTCATTGGGTGAAATAAACTGGAGCGAGCTCAAGACAGCCTCATCCAAAGCCGTTATTGCCATAAGCAGTGGCACACTTGGCTAAAGCTTAACTTAAGTCAAAAACGACATGTTACTTCACTCCACAAATCAACGTTGACATACCTACAAGCCAAGGCAAGGCACGTGTACAAATGAGATGTTACAAAAAGTGAAACATTCATTAAGGTGATGTAATCGGCTGGAGCCCAGTTAAAAAGATTGACGGGTTGGAGCCACTCAGAGCAGAGGAGCAGGATTGACAAGGCTTTGATTGACAGCAGAGAGTAATGAGCTGTGCCTGCCTTGCAGTGTCTAGATGTCAGCGGCAGGAACAAATCCTCAAAGTAAACGACAGCCGTCTTCAGATCATCTTCCCCTTAACTGGGTCCATGACTCAAAACTCATACCAACTGATAGGCCCACATTAAAAAATACTACAGTTTACTATAGAATACAGTACTTACTATAGACTTCATTAGTAAACGGTAGTATACTGTAGAATACTATACTACATGCTGTAATATCCCTCGATTGCGTGTGGTACTTAATATAGAATGTTGTAGTATACTGTTGAACACTAAAGTAAATACTCCAATAATGTCCGCAAAAACACTACAGTCTGCAAAAATAAATACTACAGTATTTACGGTAAATGCCCTACACCCATTCCCCTCCTCTACAGTACATGCCAATATGTGCCACCCATAACTGAGAAACCTACATGGCAAGAGTAGACGATATATTAGGTCTCCTACAGGTTATAGAAAAGAGCAGAAGCTCTGAACTATCCGTTCAGACCCCAGTCCTACCTACCTACAGGTTCTGGAAAATGTGATATTGTAGTAATTCTCCAGTAGGTTTCCTCAAAGAGAATGTCTCTACTTCTAAGTCAAAGATAAAACAAAAACACGAAAGTAAAAACTACAGTAATATCTGCAAAAATACTACAGAAATACTAGAGTATACGACAGTCCACAAAAACACTACAGTAAAGTCCTATAGTAAATACTACAGTTTTTATACCGCAGTTAACTGTAAATACTAGAGTATACTACAGTATACTACAGGTAAATACTACAGTATTGCAGACTTTAGTCTGCAAAAACACTACAGTGAATACTATTTATACCATAGTATAGTATTTTTCCATGTATGGGGATGGCAAATAGACATGTAGATGAAATTATGCGCAAAAAAAAACCATCTAAAGACAAGATAGCATCTCCCTTCTCCCTAAAAATGGTGATATCCAATGTACCTACTGCATGTGGAAATGTTTAGGCCGAAAGGCTATTCCATGGATTCTCTTACTTGCTCGCTCCCTTCTTAGTCTCCCTCCCTCCCTCCCATTATCGCCAGGGATCTGCTCTCCTTTGTTGCGGTCCCTGGGTATTTCCATAGAGTTGCAGGTGGATCCTCTCTACCGAGTGCGCACTGCGAAAAGATGCTTCAGTATTCTGCTCAGCTCTCCCTCCCTACCTTTCTCATCTCAAGAGCTTACTCCAGCACACAGGGAACAGAGCCAAAATGTGTAGGGACTGGGGGTGGGGGAAGATTTAGAATAAGGGATAATACCAAAACAAATGGACATACTGAAAAACACCACAGTAGCCTGTGGGTATTTTGAGGGTAGTTCTGAAGCTGTGATTCTAAATTCACGGAGTGTAACCATCACGGTCTCTCTTTGTATTCGAGTGCTTCAATGTTTGATTATGGAAATCACTATGACAGTCTCAGCTAAAGCGCTCCACCAGACCGAGGGCATTTAACCTCTGAAGTGGATGCCGTGTGAGGAGGGATAGAATTTGAGTCTGTTGCAGTCATAAAGCTCTAAGCATGCTCATAACTCATGCAAATGAATGTTTATTCATCCTTGTTAAATGGAATCATTACTAACTAGTTGACCAGTTAAGAGGCAATATGCATGTGGTCACCTAAATACAATCAAAGCTGATCCAGATGAGTGAGTGATGACCACTGAGAGACTACTCTGAATGAACACTAGGTTGACAGGAGCTGTCTGCCAGTGTGGCACTGAAACAAAGCACTATAGGCCCGATTCAGACTTTCCTAAGTACGCCTTTCCTACGCACTTCTCATTAGTTGGTATTCAGACTTACCTTATGCAGGTGCGTAACGGGCTTTGCAGGTGTGGTTCCCTTGCGTGTGCTGAAAACATTTCATTCAACTGCTAAAAAGCACTTGCTGGACAACAGATTTTCTCGTGGAGTTTTCATTCAATAGGGTTTTCAATACATTTGACTTAAGCCATCCCTTTAAATACGGTGTACCTTTAATTTGAATTTTGTCGACAGACTCGCTAGACTACGTCGAGAGAACTGGTTCAGAATATTAGGGATTAATGAAAGAAAGCTATCTAAATATATGCATATTTCATCTCAGTTTCAGCACCCCCTGGTAGATTTAAAAATGCTCTGATCTTGTAGATTATTTAGGCAAATTTTAAGGTTAGTATGTATGAATCATGAAAAACACTGGTTTGAAAACCAAGCTGTTTGCAAAGGTACTTGCCATTAGATTGTAACTGCTTTGTAGGAAATCTAATTAAGCAATGATCAAACTGGGTTTATAAAGGGTCATTTAGCGTCAGACAATATTAGACGTCCATATCATAAATGAGTCCGAAATTGACCTAGTCCCTGCTGCAGTTTTTAGTTTGGATGCAGAAAAAGCCTTTGATAGGCTACAATGGAACTATGTGGTGTGTTTTGGAATCCTGTTTTTTTTTTGGTAAAGGATTTATCTCCATGTTAAAAACATTGTATTGTGCACCCCAAGCAGTTGTGCAGACGGAAAACATTCTAGCCAATACTTTCTGTTTACATTCCACAAAACAAGGATGTCCATTATCACCCTGTCTTTTCAAGCGATTAGATTGGACCCACTAATTTCACCTATCAATATTCACCCACTCTATGCCGATGACACCTTAATCTATACCTCAGACATTTCAAACTTCATTCCACAGATTCTCAAATGATTTAATATTTTCAGTTCAGTCTCTGGATATAAAATAAACTGGGGAAATCTATACTGGTGCCCCTAAATAGCCCGGCTAAATTGCTTACTTTGCCTGCTGCATCTCCAGTGCAGTGGCACGAGGCAGACTTTATTGATTTGGGCATATACATACCCACTAAATCTTCCCAAGTTTGCAGAAGGAACTACGTCCAACTAAAAGAGGAGATCACCTCTGATTTGCAGTTAGGATTGAGATAGTAAAAATGAATGTACTCGGTGGACTAAATGTCATTTTCTCTATGCCTCCTCCGCCAAAACACTTTGAGGAATTAAAGTCAATGACCTCAAAAGTTGATTTGGAATTCTAAAAAAACCCCGCATTCGCTATGATACTCTGACGCAGTTTAAAGGAAAGAGGAGGCTGGTCTTCCAGACTACAAAATATATTACTGGTCTTTCCAAATAAAGAGGCATAGAGGAGAGGCCTAGAGGAAGCAATTGTTGCCCGGCAACAAGATGGCATTCAAAGAAATGTTGCTCAATTATATCGTTCGAACTACAAATATTGTACTACGCTGAGAAACATATAGGCTACACTAAGACGTTGTGTGAATCTTCTCCTATATGACATAACCATAACCTGTTAACATATAGTAAGCCTTTTGCGTACCCATTGTGGGCGGATAAGGGTGTGCATACCTTGCGATGCATGTATAATGTTAAGGGGCTAATACCTTTCCAGGACCTCAAACAAATGTATTCCCTTCCAGGCATCTTACCTTACAGCTAAGGTCTACGTTAAAAGCTTAAGGTGTGACATGGGATTCGCCGTTAACATCTGCTTACATGGATTGACCCTTCATTAACTTCTACAATGGTCTCTGCCACTTATGATTGCCTGCTGTCGGTTAAATGCTCTGCATTGGGTGCCACTCCGGTATGTAACTGCGAAATGGAGGGATTGGGGCACGACCTGAACTGGGATACCATTTGGGAAAATGTATTTGTTACCTCAAAAAAAATCGAGCACACCATTGTAAGCGTATACGCCAAAAGTATGTGGATACCTGCTCGTCGAACATCTCAATCCAAAATCACGGGCATTAGTATGGAGTTGGTCACCCCTTGCTGCTATAACAGCCTCCACTCTGGGAAGGCTTTCCACTAGATGTTGGAACATTGCTGCGGGGACTTGCTTCCACAAGAGCCAAAAGAGCTTTTGTGAGGTTGGCCACTAATGTTGGGCGATTAGGCCTGGTTCACAGTTGGGGTTCCAATTCATCCCAAAGGTGGGTTGAGGTTAGGTCTCTGTGCCGGCCAATCAAGTTCTTCCACGCCGATCTTGACAAACCATTTTTTCTAAATGTTGTTGTGTTACAGCCTGAATTTAAAATAGATTAAATTGCATTTTTTTTGGTCACTGGCCTACACACAATATCCCATAACATCACATTTTTACAAATGTCTTAAAAATGTTATCCTGAAATGTCTAGAGTCAATAAGTATTCAATCCCTTTGTTATGGCAAGCCTAAATAAGTTCAGGAATAATCATTTGCTTAACAAGTCACATAATAAGTTGCATGGACTACAATAATAGTGTTTAACATGATTTTTGAATGCCTACCTCATCTTTGTACCCCACACATACAATTATCCGTTAGGTCCCTCAGTCAAGTTCTAACGGTCGTCGGTGGTGGAAGAAGGTGAGGATCAAGGTGCAGCGTAGTAAGTGTCCATATTTATTAAAATGAACACAGAAATAACAAAAATAACAAAGAGAAACAACCGAAAACAGTTCTGGCTGGTGCAGACATACAACAGAAAACAGAAAATAATCACCCATGAAACACAATAGAAAACAGGCTCCCTAAATATAGTTCTCAATCAGGGACAACGATTGAAAGTTGCCTCTGAGAACCATACCAGGCCAAACACAGAAATAGCAAATCATAGAAAAACTAACATAGACAAAACCACCCAACTCACGCCCTGACCATACTAAAACAAAGACATAACAAAAGAACTAAGGTCAGAAAGTGACGCAAGCAGTGAATTTCAAACGGAGATTCAACCACAAAGTCCAAGGAGGTTTTCCAATGTTTCACAAAGAAGGGCACCTATTGGTAGATGGGTAAAAATAAAAACAGCAGACATTGAATATCCCTTTGAGCATGGTGAAGTTATTAATTACACTTTGGATGGTGTATCAATCATTTCAGCCAGTCACTACAAAGATACAGGCGTCCTAACTCAGTTGCTGGAGAGGAAGTAAAATGCTCAAGGATTTCACCATGAGGGCAAAGGTGACTTTTTAAGTCAACAATTTAATTCAGCTTTTTTTGCCCACGTTTACTAACACTGGCCATATTCAACGGGTGTTGAGTGTTCGTAAAAAGTGTCAGTTATTCTGCACTCTGAATTCAAAGTAGATAGCCAGAGCGAATTTACCAGTTACGTCTATCGACAGTTGTCACAGTGACGTCATGAACATTCTTTTGAAATGGCTACTTGCATAGTGTAGTATTTTTTTTAGACATGTAGCTAGCTCCCAATTCCTAACGTTATTATCCTGCATGAATCTGCAGGTCGCTAACCAACCAGGTTCAATGTTAGCTAGCTAACATTAAGCTTTAACTAGCAATACAAATGGCTCTGAGATACGAATAATATTACTACACAGATCATACGCGTAACTTTAGCTAGCGAGCCAGCCCGCCAGCTAACGTTAGCTAGCTAACAGTACACTTTCGCTTGAAATTAAAATGACTTTCGGACAAAATTAGAAACATGTAATATCTGAATATGTATATGTAATCCGGAGAGGTGTTTTATACAACAGCGTTCTGTGTGTTCTCTTTCGACTCCGTCTGCATAGCAAACTCCAGATTTTTCTCCATCTCAGTAGAGATCATACTCTAAATCCACCATGCATTCCCCTGATTTCAACACCCAGTCTTCCAGAAAGTGGAGAGCAACACCTTTGCAGTTCTACTACCTGATATCTTTCAAAAGTCTGCAATAAAAAGGATTACCTACACATACTGACCAGCTTATGTTACAGCGTGCTACATGGCAGACCAATCCAAACTCATATCTTGGCATGTCTAGCCCCATCCATTAGCTCAGCCAATCATGGCTACCGGGAAGGTTCCTGTCTTTTTCTGTGGGCGAAACCAACTAGGCTTGTAATGTAACACTTGTATTTGTATTTACCAGAGGTGAGGACTGGAGTCACATGACTTGGACTTGAGTCAGACTTGAGTCACAAATACGATGACTTGCAACTGGACTTTGACTTTAACACCAACCATTCGTGACTTAACTTGGACTTGAGCCTTTTGACTCGACCTGACTTAATACCCACCCGAAGCCCAAACATTAAAAATGATGCTTTTTAAAAAGGGGTAGAGCGCATCAACTCTTCATTTAACGGATTACAGTTTGAATCGGACAGCAGCCAATCAAATTCTGCAAAAAATTGTGCGTGGCAGTGCAGAGGAATGTCGGTGGGTGAATTCAGATGGAGCCCTTGGAAAGATGATACACCAAATTATTATTTTCGGATATAAAGACGACGCTGTATCAACAAAAAACGGATTGCAACTTGCAAAACATGCAAGAAAACTACAGACGGAGGTGCAACAATTTCCGACTTTGATCGACATTTGAAGCTGCACAAAGAACGATAAGTTGTGGCAAATATATCAGACAGCTATATCATTTATAACTTTGCTAGTGTAGCATGTAGGCTAACGTAACATTAAATCAATGAGCCTCCACCCAGTCAGTCAGTGCGGGAACGTGATCATTGCACCCAAGATTGAGCTACAACTGGCCAGGCAGTTGGTAGCCTAAATCCTGCCTGATGTTACTGCTGTTCATTGACATATGTTAGCCTACTATAGCCACCCACAGAGAGTGTGTGTGTGTGTTAAGGTTGGGCGATTGTGTACAAGCCTACGTCGCCCGATTGCACCCCATAGTGATCTCATGACTATCCATTTATTTCCATGGAAATATAACGTTCATTTGGAAATTAATAAAAGCATTCATGATTTGCGTAAATGTAATATACTAACTATTACTCTTGTTAAAAATATGAAATTAACCTTTAGTGAAGAGCACATTATGACTCGTTTAGGACTCGGAACTCAAAGTTTAGGACTTGAGACTTGACTTGATACTTGCCGGTCTTGACTTGAGACTTGACTCGGACTTGCCTGTCTTGACTTGGGACTTGAGTGCTGAGACTTACTTGTGACTTGTAAAAAGATGACTTGGTCCCTCCCACCTCTGGTATTTACAGATGGCATACAAGTTTGTTATTAAGCCACATGATAGTTCACATGTGCCAAAAAATGCATTTAGATTCGTTTTTTTAAAAGTTTAAGTTCAAATGTCTCTTGTGAAGTAGTGACATGTGACATACGCCTATTTTCCTGAAATGAGTCACAATTTTACAAAGCGTGAAGAATTTTGAATGTAATAAATGGGCAAATGTTGCACAATCCAGGTGTGGAAAGCTCTTCGAGACTCTTAGTGCTTCTACCAAGTATTGAAAGGGGTGTGTAAATGAGATATTTCTGCATTTCATTTTCAATAAATTTGCAAACATTTCTGAAAAATGTAATTTGATCCTATTTTGAATTCAGGCTGTAACACAACAAAATCTAAAATAAGTCACAGGTTAGAAATACTTTCTGCAGGCACTGTACAACAAAAAATAATGCTATTTATAGCCTACTTCTGGAAAAGGGGGCTGCAACACATGTCATGTTGATATGATTTTCAGTTTGCCTCGATATAACTGGTTTCAAATTCGTCTCCAGGGATCATCAGGAAAAATCATCTAAAACAATTGCTACGTGTATTTATCTCATTTTCCAAACAGATGACTCATTTATCTAGCCCTTTTCAATAGTTCTTATCAATTTATAAATTACAGTGCATGTAGAATGCTGTTACTTCTATCTATAAAAAAAAAGAAATATATGCTTTTTCCACTTCATGGTTTCCTCGTGCGTAAAAGTGGGGGGGGGGGGCATTATGAGGGAATTAAGTCAATGTCAGAATAAGGTGTATCTGTAGACACCTCTGCCACACCTTTATTTATTTTATCTCCACCCCAAACGAATAACGGATGAAGAGCATGTTATTCTCATGCTTAGAGCTCCCGAGTGGCTAAGCAGTCTAAGGTACTGCATCTCAGCGCAAGAGTCCCTGGTTCGAATCCAGGATGTATCACATCCGGCCTTAATTGGGAGTCCCATATGGTGTGGGGCACAATTGGACCAGCGTCGTCCAGGTTTGCCCGGGGTTGGCCGCCATTGTCAATAAGAATGTGTTCTTAACTGACTTGCCTAGTTAAACAAAGTAAAAATATATATAGTGGGGGAAAAAACTATTTAGTCAACCACCAATTGTGCAAGTTCTCCCACTTAAAAAGATGAGCGAGGCCTGTAATTTGCAAATGAATTCATAAAAAATCCTACAATGTGATTTTCTGGAATTTTTTTCCTCATTTTGTCTGTCATCGTTGAAGTGTACCTATGATGAAAATTACAGGCCTCTCTCATCTTTTTAAGTGGGAGAACTTGAACAATCGGTGGCTGACTAAATACTTTTTTGCCCCACTGTATAATAATGTATGTTTAAGGTCAGCATACGCATAGGAGAAAAGTGCATAAAAGGGGAATTAAGTCCCATTTCTTTATGCTTAACTCAGGTCTGAATTCCCCCCTATGCCACAAGGGCCCTTCCCAGTCAAACAAGCCCAACTAACATGGAGCTGGGAGCTGGGTTCTGGGGTCAGCACAGAAATCTCTCCCCTAGGAGGGGCTTTGGTTGAATTCGACAAAAGAGTAGAGAAAACCCTGTCTAGCAAAAAAAAAGAGGTCCAGTCTGGGTCAAAGGAAAAGATGGGAATTGTAGTCTTCTATACCTTACATCTGCAGTGAGAACATGAGAAGAGACAGAATAAGTGAAGGGGAGAGAGCACAAAAGGAAACATATTAAATAGTAATAAGGAGCATGAGGAAGATGGCGCCAATAGAGATGGCAGCTTCGCTTCAAGTCCTTAGGAAACTGTTCAGTATTTTTTTTTATTTATAAGCATTTCGCTACACTCGCAATAACATCTGCTAACCATGTGTATGTGACCAATACAATTGGATTTTATTTGAAATATGCAGAGCTAATGCACCAGAAAGGACATGTGGAGGCACGTGTGCAACAAAGGCAGAAACTCAATTAGCATTAGTCATACCGCTTCTACACTTCCCTACTCTCTTCCTGCCTCCCTTTCATTGTGTCTCCTCTGCTCTCCCTTTCTATATCACTCTCTCTCTCTCTGCCAGATCTGTATCAGACAAATAATGAATGTAGAAAACAAATCCGTGTTAGGAAGGTTTAACACATAAGCAAAAGGTTATACCCCCCCCCCTCCCTCATTGCCTTTTCCTTGCCGTCTCTAACTAGCCATCCCCTGAGATGGTTCCATTCTCTCATGCGCATACAGAACCATACGGTGGTGGTGGCGCTGGAAAGACCAGGGACCCCTGGGGGTTGTGAGCTGCAGTACGGTATATACAGGCAGGGAAACCTTGAGAGGGAATTCATCAGCAACATTGACAATGCTGCTGTAACCTTGGTAGCTGCTTAGTGTTCTGGCCATGAAAATGACACAGCAGAGCCTAAATGCATGGATCAAATTAATACTATAAATGGTTGAACAACAAACTACTTTGTTCATATGATGCCACGTTGAGGATGCATTGAGGACAATTTATCATTAGTCGGTATTCAAAGATACGTCTGCAGTCAATCGCTTATCAGGTCCCCATTTGTTAATAGTTCATTGGATTACACAACCTACTAGCTAATAGTAACTACCATATCTTATAGCCTGTACAAGATAGTTTGTTAATGGTTAAAACCACTTAGCCGGACATTTCCGGGCAGAGTGGAGGGCATATGCTAATTTATGGAGCTCAGAGAGGTAAAACAGATGCTCCAATACTGTTGCTAATCATGTCTGTTGACACAGAGGCCAACAGAGTCATTAATCATGCAAATGTTGACAACTCCTAATAACTACAGTAACATTACAAATAGGAGGCACTGGATCAGATTAATGTTGACTCCTGATGGCATTAAACAAACATGCACGAGCCCGTGACCAATAGGAACTCAGTTGTAAGCAGACTGGGGCTATCCTCTCTTTCCTCTCCACTTGGTCCATTATTGATCAGACGTGAAGCCGTCACCGTTTTATTTTCCCCCTGTTAAAAAAAACAGCAACATATGTGGCTGATGCAACACAGGATGGCCTAGTACTCACCTCCGCTAAGAAAGTTCAAAACAGGCCATGTGTCCAGAAAGCAACAGTAGCAGAGGGACACGGATTATCTTGTGTAAGTGCTTTCCTTAAACATCCTGGCTGAGACGAAAACGCCCAGCAGCCTCCCTGCCTGCTGTAGCTTGCCTCACCCAGCCTGCAAGGGCCTATTAGGCAGTGCAATCTCTGGCCTCTCTCTCCCCCTCCATGGCTGCTGTATGAAGTGAGACTTCCACTCAGTGCACTGGATATGTGGCACAAGTTGTATAATAAATGGCATGCATACTAAGCTGGTATTACAAATGTCTACGCTATGCTAAAGTACAATACATTATTCATTCAAAAAAAAGATGAAAGAACTAACGTCAAAGCAAAACAAGATTCTCAACCTCAGCCGATAATTATGCGTGAGGAGTTTTTATTTTGCATCACTGTTCGGTTGGAACTGCTCAGGCGGAAAGCACGCTACGGAAGTCAAGTCACTGTAGGTCGAAGGATAAATGCTGCGTCTCCTCTACATGTCGAATCACAGAACTGGAAGAGCCAGACCACAGATTGGTCTATGGTTTCACTGCTTGTTAAGTTAAGTCAGCATCGATCCTCAGTCTCAGTGCTCTGTCTATGGACAGAGTCAGTCTGGGCTCTTGGTCGGAGTCTATGGACAGAGTCAGTCTGGGCTCTTGGTACAGTCGAGGGCCTGGATGGGTCCAATTAAAGTGTTGAAGCTGCATCTCCAGTCCTGACAAGATGTCTATGGCAACTCCTTTGGAGCACACAGCAAACTGGAGTGCAACAGCCCCTCCCCAGGCGGTCAAACACTATTAAAAGATCTGGAATCAAACACAGGACGTATTCTATATCTCTTAAACAACAGAACCAACCAACCAACCCCACAATAAAATAAAAATCGCAGCACTCCCAACCCAAACGACTTCCCACAGGAGAGATAGGGGAGAGAGAGAGATACACTTGCAGTACTCAGGGGTCAGGTCTGGCAGTGTTTTACATATATTAGATGCTCTGCGGATCTCCGTTATTCCTGTGTCTGTGTGAAAGATGTGGAGGGATTAACTGTATATACACACGGCATGTATCGCTTATGCATTTTATCTGAAGGTCGGCAGTTTTGTAGTGAGCCTTTTTGTACATACCTGCATACAGGGAACCCAGTGGCTCTTTCGCTGAAGAGAATCAAATACAAAAGCCTTTTCTTCTTGTTCCGTGCTCTTAATTGACAAAATGTCCTTTTATCTTTATACAGCGAGTCAAGCAGGTATGTGAAATATGGCTGTTTGACTGAGCTGCACCCGTCTCTGTGCATGTGTGTTGTGGCCTGGCCAGGAAGACTTCCTCTTACCGTGAGGGACGGGCCTCTCTGCTGCAGAGAGAGCGAGAGAGACTATTGTATTTATTCATCAATACTCAGTGGCCACCTTGTCAGAACCAGAGCAGGCCAGGGCAGACAACCACTTTCCTCGGGGGTTGGCACTACCCAGCCTGCGATAGAAACAATTAGCTGAGCTACATGGCAGTCCGAAGCCAGATAAAGGCTGAGGTGAACAAAGAACACCGGGGTGGAAGCACTCACTCATAGAGAATGGCTCCAAGGCTTCCGATTGGCTGCGCTAGCCTTCTCATCCTGACGTCTTCCTGTGATAAGTGGCTGTGGGTGGTGGGAAAACTAGTTGTGGATTAGCCTTTCTCCTTTCTCGCTCTTTCTTCTCCTCTCTTCTCTCTCTAGCCTCTTTAAATGACTCACCCAGCAGCTTAAATAAACTCAGCCCACAGAGGATTTTAACAACAAGCATTAGGCAGTTTTTAATGCACTGAAAACTCCCTAGCACTTGACTTTAGGCTCCCAAACATTCAATCACTTTAGCAAAAAATAGCATGCTGCTTACAGTAACAACTAAAGAAAAGTCATGTCAACTGGCATAAAGGGATTTGACTCTGTGTCATATGATGCCATTTCATCTCCTGAGGGTATAGGCCCACCTGATAGCACTTTGTGTCAGAATATTCCATTGATAACAGACAAAAGTAGGCAGGTCAAAGATATGTGAGCGGTGTCTCGTAATTTCACTACAGATTGAAACATTTATTTGAATGACAAGTAAGAGGCTGCAATTCTACAAAAGGCTCCGAATGGTATTTTTCCCTTTATGCCGGGTATCAAAGATATGAAAGAGTGTGTCAAACATATGTGAAGGCCGAACTGAGCTGAAAATGTTTCCTGGCACTGTGGTGATGCTGCTGAAGAGGCAGCAACACAGAGACACTCAGACATACACACAGCATTATTTTTAGAAGGCAATCCTGCTGTTATGCAAATAAGCCCCTTTTAACAGACTGCTACAGTGTCACTGATCGCATGCAAATTCTTTCAAGTTGTCCTCTCTTCGTTTTTGTTTTTATATATCATCCTCGTGCATTCTTACACAAGTCCATTTTCTGGAACACAATGTCCTCGTTCCTTTATCTCGATTTTGTTGTTTGTTGTCATCTGCATCGATTTCTTATCTTATTTACTGCATGTATGGAAAAGGGACCTGTTCAGTCTAATGCCTCTTCTTGCTTATTAGCAGCAGTGAGATTTAATTGCTGCTCGGTCTTAACAGCATAACAACATGACCACAAAACAGACTACACCGTGTAATTAACACAACCAATGTTCAGCAGATGTTGGTTCTTTTTGCCAGATGTACAGGACCCGTCAAAAGTTTGGACACATCTACTCATTCAAGGTTTTGTCTTTATTTGGACTGTTTTCTACATTGTAGAATAACAGTGAAGACATCAAAACTATGAAAGAACACATATGGAATCATGTAGTAACCAAAAAAGTGTTAACCTCCACGTGGATCGCTAACCCCCATGGGACGGTTGAGCTAACATGTGCTAATGTGATTAGCATGTGGTTGTAAGTAACAAGAACATTTCCAGGACATAGACATATCAAATATGGGCAGAAAGCTGAAATTATTGTTCATCTAACTGCACTGTCCAATTTACAGTAGCTATTACAGTGAAATAATACCATGCTGTTGTTTGAGAAGAGTGCACAGTTATGAACTTGAAAATGTATCAATGAACCAATTAGGTACATTTGGGAAGACTTGACACAACATGTTGAACATAAATACAATGGTTCATTGGATCAGTTTAAAACTTTGTACATACACTGCTGCCATCTAGTGGCCTAAATCTAAATTGTGTCTAAAGTGGAATAATACATTGTGGCCTTTCTCTTGCATTTCAAAGTTGATTGAAAAACAGATCTAATGTGTTATATTGTCCTACATTAATTTAACATTACCACAAACATCAAAGTGTTTCCTCTCAAATGATATAAAGAATAGGCATATCATTGCTTTAGGTGAAATTTGAAAAAAACTGTGTGATCCTTTTTAAATAAACCTACATATATTCTAGATTCTTCAAAGTAGGCACCCTTTGCCTTGATGACAGCTTTGCACTCTCTTGGCATTCTCTCAACCAACTTCATGAGGTAGTCAACTGGAATGCATTTAAATTAACAGGTGTGCCTTGTTAAAAGTTCATTTGTGGAATTTCTTTCCTTCTTAACGTGTTTGAGCCAATCAGTTGTGTTGTGAAAAGGTAGCGGTGGTATACAGAAGATAGCCCTATTTGGTAAAATACGGAGTCCATATTATGATAAGCAAAGATAAACAACAGTCCATCATTACTTTAAGACATGAAGGTTAGTCAATCTGGGAAAATGTCAAGAACTTTGAAAGTTTCTTCAAGTACAGTGGCAAAAACCATCAAGTGCTATGATGAACCTGGCTCTCATGAGGACCGCCACCCGCCACAGGAAAGGAAGACCCAGAGTTACCTCTGCTGCAGAGGGTACGTTTATTAGAGTTAAAAGCCTCAGAATTTGCAGCCCAAATAAATGCTTCTCAGAGTTCAAGTAACAGACACATTTCAACATCAACTGTTCAGAGGAGACTGCGTGAAATCAGGCCTTCATGGTCAAATTGCTGCAAAGAAAACACTACTAAATGACACCAATCAGTAGAATAGACTTTCTTGGGCCAAGAAACATGATCAATGGACATTAGACCGGTGGAAATCTGTCCTTTGGTCTGAGGAGTCCAAATTTGGGATTTTTGGTTCTAACCGCCATGTCTTTGTGACACACAGAGTAGGTGAAGAGATGATCTCCGCATGCGTAGTTCCCACCGTGAAGCATGGAGGAAGAGGTGTGATGGTGGGGGGGTGCTTTGCTGGTGACACTGTCTGTGATTTATTTAGAATTCAAGGCACACTTAACCAGCATGGCTACCACAGCATTCTGCAGCGATACGCCATCCCATCTGGTTTGCGCTTAGTGGGACTATCAGGCAACAAGTGCTCAGCAGATGTGGGAACAATTTCAAGACGGTCGGAGAACCATTCCCGGTGAAGCTGGTTGAGAGAATGCCAAGAGTGTGCAAAGCTGTCATCAAGGCAAAGGGTGGCTACTTTCAAGAATCTATAATATAAAATACATTTGAATTTGTTTAACACTTTTTTGGTTACTACATGATTCCATATGTGTTATTTCATAGTTTTGATGTCTTTACTATTATTATATTATTATTATTTCTACAGTGTAGAAAATAGTAAAAAAGAAAGTAAAAACCCTTGAATGAGTATGTGTCCAAACATTTGACTGGTACTGTAGGCAGGGGTAAAGTGACTAGACAACAGGCTAGATAATAAACAGTAACTGCAGCGTATGTGATGTGTCATTAGTTAGTGCAAAATGGGGTCAATGCAGGACCCTGAAGCTGTTCAGGGTCCTGTTTTTTTCCGTGCGGTAGCAGAGACAACAGTCAAGATGCCAGTCAAGATGCTCTCAATGGTGCAGCTGTAGAACTTTTTGAGGATCTGAGGGCCCATGCCAAATCTTTTCAGCCTCCTGATGGGGAAGAAACTGTGTTGGTGTGTGCCCGTGTTAAATGAATCACACTTGAACCACCTTATACTGGCAGTGCTTGTTAATCTGTAAAATTGTATAATCCCAGAGGGATTGCAATGAATGAGGTTTCTTATAGCTCCGAATGGAAGTATGAGCTGTTACCAGCTCCTATAAGGCAGAAATCTCTCTTCAATCTAAAGATGTTTCATAGAAACTGTAATCGACTTTCTCGATCAGACCCTTTACTTGGAGAAGGAATCTATTCATATCTACGGTGTGTTGCATAGTTTCTAATGTCTTCACAAGTCATATCACCCCCCCCCACCACCACCACTGTGGTACTGCAGCTGCAACAGTCCCTTGTGTTCACACGGGATATCAATTCATCAAATGCCCTGACTCTTTCCATGAAATTAACTGTAGCAGTTAGAAGGGAAGCCCTTGATCAAAAGATGTGCAAGGTCTACAGGATCTCTGAATATTCCACTTTCAGTCTCTTCACTCCCAAGGAAAGGATAGTCCAACTAAAATAATCACTTACATGTGTTTTATTTTCACACTTTGATGGGTTTTTAAAAAATGTATTATTTTAATTACCTCGTCCCCCCGAACTATTGCAGCTACCTACTATGAGGAGAGTAGAAGCCTTTGATGTTTGATTCTCTCTGTGTGTGTGTGTGTGTGTGTGTGTGTGTGTGTGTGTGTGTGTGTGTGTGTGTGTGTGTGTGTGTGTGTGTGTGTGTGTGTGTGTGTGTGTGTGTGTGTGTGTGTGTGTGTGTGTGTGTGTGTGTGTGTGTGTGTGTGTGTGTGTGTGTGTGATGAAAGGGGAGAGCTGTGATGTGGGCGAGTAACTGACTATGCGAGTGTGTCCATACTCACAATCTCCTTCACTGGAAGAGGTAAGTCTTGTTGAATGCTGAGGTATTCTTAAATCCGTCAGGGGAATAATGAGTGGGAAACAGGAGTGGCGCAGAGGATCAGGGAAGACTTGGAAAGGTCCTTGTGTTCAATCCACTGCAGTTTCTAACACAAAGCAACATTCACATCCACCCATATTAACACATTAACAACAAAAAGGGCATCGGCTACTGAAATAAATGCATTGAAGGCGCTTACATCAGGATGTTCCAGTTTTCATGAAGACTTCCTTTGGAATCTTTTCAACTTTTTCGATGCCAACAGTCCTGCCGGTTCATTCTCCCTCCGCTGTCCTAGTAAGAACTACAATCCACATCACCCCAGGCTCAACAGGTCCTTTCATTAAACGCCTTGTTAAAGTCTTCGGTCATTACTAGTTATTACCAACATGTGCACCTCCCGGCTTCTGAAAGGAACACATCTGCTGCCAATGAAGAAAAATCAAGCTTAGGATAATATGTGATTTCTACATGAACCAACCAACTTCCAGGACATTCGCGGGCAGTAATGAAATGGTTTAGCAGCAGGTGGAAGAGAATGGAACTGAATACCAAGAGACTTCCTTAACCCGTCAAGAGATCACAGCATGCAGCTCTTTTTTTTTCACCAGGGGTCGACTACCACCCAAATCTCTCTCTCTCTCTCTCTCTCTCTCTCTCTCTCTCTCTCTCTCTCTCTCTCTCTCTCTCTCTCTCTCTCTCTCTCTCTCTCTCTCTCTCTCTCTCTCTCTCTCTCTCTCTCTCTCTCTCTCTCTCTCTCTCTCTCTCTCTCTCTCTCTCTCTCTCTCTCTCTCTCTCTCTCTCTCTCTCTCTCTCTCTCTCTCTCTCTCTCTCTCTCTCTCTCTCTCTCTCTCTCTCTCTCTCTCTCTCTCTCTCTCTCTCTCTCTCTCTCTCTCTCAACAAGCCCCAGGCTTTTTCATTTCAGCGAAGAGGCAGAGAGATGTGGCAGACCGAGGTAATATCCTCAACACTGCTGACGCTCACACGCCACAGAGAATTACAACCCAGCACTAATATTGAAAATAATGACCATTTGAATGCATTTCCTTGCAGATTCTCGTTTCCCCTGAAATTAAATGACCATGCTGCAACCGGTATGTTACACCCTAATGGTGAATCCATGAAGGACTTGGTGGAAGGACTTACATCTATTAACCTGTTAAGTCTATGGACATTTTGGCTTGTGTCTTGGTGCTCATGACATCATGACAAACAATGAGTGGCAAAAATAAATACTATCATTGCATTGTTGATTGCATTGGCATGAGTAACAAAAAGCTACATTTTGACGCAAGTGTTGTCCTTCCAATTTGATCAGTTGAAACAGTACACCTGTCCTCAGAACGGAGGGACAGGAAAACGGCTCGTCTGTGTAAACGCCTGTATACCGGCGTCAACGAATGAATAGGAATGAATCTGCCAGAAGCCACGCTTCAAATCAAGCGTTTGTGTTTAAGTGGCATTCTATGAGATGTGAGTTGGAGTGTCCCTTCATTGTTTCCTCCTGACTACGCAGAAGGACTTCATCCACTCCCATAGAGTATATGAGATGGCAATTAAGAGACCAGAAAAAAAACAAATCAGAGTCAAGGACTGGAATGATCGCTCTACTATTAAAAAGAAAAAGGGATAATGGGGAACGGGCACATTGCACTGTAACACAATATAATGAATGAACCTATTCAGTAGTTACTTAGGGCAGAGAAATGTTTACATTTCTTATCACACTTACTTTAAATGATTTAGAAAACTGGGGGCCTAAATACATCTTTAATAGAGCTAGAATGGAACATGCCGTACTGTATTTTGAGATATTGGCCATTCCAACACAATTACACATTTGAGTTTGTCCTTTACCATAACAATTGAGAGGGTACGTTGGGTCGTCAGTACTCAGCCTCCCTCTTTAGCAGCTGTAACTGAAGTACTCCATCTGCACGCCAGGTTGTAACGAACACGATGGGAGACAGAGTACAGGCAGGGAATAGGCTAGTAACGTTGTCCGGGAGATCGGGCAATAGGTTGATAACAGGAAATCCGATCGGCTGCAGTACAAGGCAGGGAATAGGCAAAAGGCGTCGTTAGTGGGGCAAGCAAAAACTATCATACACAGGAAGAGTAAATTACAGGAAAACCAGCACTCACAAAAACAAACAATACCTCACAATGATGTGGTGCAAAGAGAACTGAACTAAATAGTGTGTGACAATGAAATACAGGTGTTTTTTTTATTTTATCTTTATTTAACAAGGCAAGTCAGTTAAGAACAAATTCTTATTTTCAATGACAGCCTAGGAACAGTGGGTTAACTGCCTGTTCAGGGGCAGAGCGACAGATTTGTACCTTGTCAGCTCGGGGGTTTGAACTCACAACCTTCCAGTTACTAGTCACACTCTCTAACCACTAGGCTACCCTGCCGCCTCTAATCACCTAATCAGAATTTAGGTGATTGGGATCTGGAGAGTGAGTTGGGGTATCTATGCGTTTGAGAGTGTGAGCTGGAAAGTGAGCTGCGTTCAGGGGATCTACGTGTTTGAGAGGGTGAGCTGGAAGCAGACGTTAAAGGTAGAACTCTTTTTCGGTTCTGGATAGCACCTTTTTTTCTAAGAGTGTATATCTATAAAAATCCCTTATTACTGCAAACTGAGAGAAAAAAATCACGAAAATGTCTATATTAAATTATTTGGAGAACACCTTTGATATTTTTGATCTTGCCGTTCACTGCCCAAGTCTCCCTTAGTGAACTAAGAGGAGTGCTGCCAGACAACGTAATCGCAGAGGGGGAGTGTTCCAGTGTAGCATTTCAACAGATAGTGCTCTGACAATTTGCATGGTGAAGAACATACCAAATTAAAGAATTCCAGAGGAATGCCCCTTAAATGCCCCCAGGGCCCAAGAGAAGTGTGACAACAACCACCCGTTGGCCAAATCAAAACAACAAACTTGGTAGTAAAGGTGGTACTGTAGCTGCAGTGCTGCTGTGGATCTGACCAGTCAGCATTGACATCAGTGCACCTGGATAACCCATCAACAAGGGCTAGCAAAGAAGGAGGGGATCTGTGAATGTGACAGGCTACCTGGGCTACTTGGTTAATGTGTTCCCTTAGCACACCCAACTGATTGGGGTTACATCAAAGAGCTGTGGTAACTTCTCCGCTCACACACTAACTGTGATTGGACAGGCATGGAAACCAATGATCAACATGCACGACTGCAGGCCAGGCTGAACCAACAGGGACAGGCGTGGGCTAATGCACTCGTCAAACAGCAGTCTTACATCTGTGCATTTGGGCTTTGAGTATTAGGGTGGTGGAGAGGCATCCTAATGGGGAGGGGGGTAGAGGAGGAGGAGCACAGGACTCCCTCGCACGTCTGAAGGAGATGCTTCTGAGTGACAGGCACATGAGGCACTAAGGCCGTACTGGAGAAAAGGCAGCAAGGACACGCCAACAATACTTGAAGGATAGATTGCCAGATAGAGGAGGTGAGGTGTATCCAGCATCCAGATTGACTTGATGCTTGTGGTAAGTGCTAGTGGGTCAGTGCTAGCATATCCTGGAAAAGCCTCAAAAGTCTGCATGTTTCTGCATTGACATATTGTTGGAGGGCTTTTGGGTGGAATACATATTGCACCAGTAAATATCCAGCATGGTTCCAAAGGTTATGTGGCGTTCCCATCCTGTCATATGGATGACAGAGTTAGGGGCTTCTCGTTGTTTGACAGAAACACACTCGTCCTTACAGCAGTCACCTGCTCCCGTCATCCAGTCAGACTCACTCATTACAACACTGTAGTCTACATAATATGTATCTGCCTCGTACCTGTGTGCATTTAGTAGACATGGTTACGTGTGTGTGTGTGTGTGTGTGTGTGTGTGTGTGTGTGTGTGTGTGTGTGTGTGTGTGTGTGTGTGTGTGTGTGTGTGTGTGTGTGTGTGTGTGTGTGTGTGTGTGTGAGAGAGAGAGAGATGAGCGAGCAAGTACAGTATCTTGATCTGAGAGGATGAATCCCAGGTATAATCGTTCCTTCCAATTATGTGGTATTACTTCTCATTTCATTTTTTTATGAAGAAATATTCTTAATAATAACTGTTTTGGAAGGGATGATCACGCAAGTGTTAATCAATTGTGCATAAATCTGGCAAATATATGAATTATTAATATTATTGTTGATGATTAACTCAGCAATGTTATCCATTCCAAATGAATGACATAATTGCGTTCTGGGTTAATTTTGTAAACGAGCTTTTATGATTACATTTTTTTTTTTACCACACACGGTCATGCCCACTGGCTAAATATAGAGCACTTGTACTTGGATTAAAACAGCGAAGAGCAGTGAGAGTTGAAGCCACACAGAGAGCTCAGGGAAATCCCTAATCATAGAGTATGCAGACCTATACAAAGTGTATTGGCAATTGCTTGGCTTTGATGAAACCTTTTTAACGTTGTAGGCTCTATTTCATTGAACCTGTGTCACAGTATTTCTCTGCAAAGGCAAGCAGATAATGTGGGATTGTGGAAAAATATGGCTGTAATAGCACAGATGTAATTCATCATATGTTGAGCTCTTTTTTACAACTCTCCGACCTGCTATTGCAAGATAAGGGCCCTAGAAAATGCATCGGTGTCTTTTTGTAGGAGAGGAATGTGAGTCTTAGATAGAAGCTGGACAGGCAATATAACAGCTATATAACAGGGAACAGCGTTCCCAGAGACAGCCGTCTTGATGGTCCTATTACAAGTGCAGAGAAACATTTGGAATTTGGATGGAGGACACTTGACAACTCCCCGGTAAGTGTGGATCAATAGTGAAACCTCGACAAAATCTTAGGACAGCTGCATGGATTGCAGCAGTCCCATGCTAGTTGTGTTTTCCGTGTTAAAACGAGTCAACATGATAACACATCCAGCAGAAAATAATTGTAAAACGTTTATTTTTTATTTTTTTTAAGACGTTGTCATTTGATTCGTTTTACGATATTTGACTTAAATAAGGCTTATCGTGTGAACACTACGTCAATCAGATCAGGTTGAGAAAATGCTGCGCAACGGCTTTGTTCGGTGCCATATTCTAGTCACATTCCATTTTGATGGATACAATCCCCATAGTCATGGTGCAGTGGATCTCTACTATGATGCAGGTACGTGTAACCATCTGTGTTGTGGGCAACGCGTCACAAAGGTAGGATTACTTTTTTTTTGCGGTAGCGAGTAATAATAACAGAGTACTGTTCCAATTTGAGTCATAACATTACAGTTACTGATCAAGAAAATGTCCTCATGACTTTGATACCTGTGTTATCATTCCCTTCCTATTACAGTTGTTGACCCAAATAAATATTCATGGAGATTATCATTCTCTCGCTGTCGGGGCAATATTTACAATCCTCCCCACCCCCAGATTCTAATTGTTTTCATCCGGAGTCTCACCAACTTCCAACTGTCTTCTCACCAACTTCCCGTTTACACACGCACAACTACTAACTGCGGTAGTGAGGGAGATGAAAAATGGCAGAAGCTTCTAAAACATGGTTTCTCAGCGTGGAAGTAGGCCCATTACTTTGATTTGGTGGGATGATAAAATGACAAGAATATAAAATGTAAAATGTTTTGCAGGGGCTTCAAGCGAAAGACCCCCAAGGCCTGAAGATAACTGTAGACATACCTCTTCCAAACAACCCAGGCTTGATTTTAATCATTCAGGAGGACAGGCTGTAACCCAGGGAGAGCTGAACAAGCTTGTAGCTGGGTACGTAGTAGATGAAATGATGCTTTTGTGTCTTTCATCATTAGGCTACTTGTGGTGGTGTATAAGCCTACGTAACTTAACGTTGAGATTGAGTGAGGACGCGCAACGTTTTGAGGTGTAACTCAAAAGTAATATAAAGAGTAGTGTAACTAATTATGTTTCCCAGGGAGTAATAAGTAAAGTAATTTGTTCATCTTGAAAGAAGTAACGAGTAATAGGTAACATATTACTATTTTGGAGTAACAACCTCAACACTCTCTGAAGGATCGTGGACTGATGGGATTAGAATTCATCCCATTACATTGATATGTACTCCTAGTCCATACAGAATACACAGAGGGGCTTTATAGACCCTATAGCATCTAAAACTACTGACTGGGTTAACAGGATGAGCTATTCTCTGGATGAAGGCAGGTAGTCAGCGCCATGGGGAAAAGGCAACCAAGACTGATGAGCACATGAAAGAGTTCAGCGATGCAGAGAGACTACGGCTGGTCCACACACGGCACGGTTAATGAGGGATCCATCACACATCGTCATATCAACCACAGTCCTCTCAAACACCACAGTCCTGGCCCTGCCAGTATCACCGTTCTCTCAAACACCACAGCCCTGGCCCTGCCAGTATCACCGTTCTCTCAAACACCTCAGCCCTGGCCCTGCCAGTATCACCGTCCTCTCAAACACCACAGCCCTGGCCCTGCCAGTATCACCGTCCTCTCAAACACCACAGCCCTGGCCCTGCCAGTATCACCGTCCTCTCAAACACCACAGCCCTGGCCCTGCCAGTATCACCGTCCTCTCAAACACCACAGCCCTGGCCCTGCCAGTATCACCGTCCTCTCAAACACCACAGCCCTGGCCCTGCCAGTATCACCGTCCTCTCAAACACCACAGTCCTGGCCCTGCCAGTATCACCGTCCTCTTAAACACCACAGCCCTGGCCCTTGGGCTGGGAAATATATCCAAAATATATAATTAAAATGTATTTGTTTGCACGATATAGCAAATGCCTGTATCGCAGAATCAAAGCTCTAATTTTGTATTTTTTATGAGCGCTTATGTGCGCTTGTTCTCATGTTGTCTTTTTGGTACCGTCTCCTTCTGTGCTGTATGCGCCTTCCCCGTTACACTAGAGATCTATATATAATGACGAGATGTTCATGTCTTCCAAAAATAAGCCCATAGAAACACATTGGGCTTATTTTGGCGAGAGTGAAACCTCTCGCTTCGCCCTCTTACTCTCTGTTGACACACACACACACACACACACACACACACACACACACACACACACACACACACACACACACACACACACACACACACACACACACACACACACACACACACGCACACGCACACGCACACACGTGCACACACACACACCAAGCCACTCCCACTACCATTCACACACAACAACACAGATGAGAGATCACTTCTTCCTCTCTGACAAGCGGTTTCAACTCGCTATTTGCATCTGAGGTTTGGCCCCACAGAATGAGTCAACTGGACACCGAAACACATTGAGACATTATGTTTTATTGTAATAGAGGAGCAGGTTCCAAGGTTAACTTAGCCAAATACTGTTCTACTAGCTGTCCAGTCTGTTTCATAAACATGCAATAAGCAGCATCTGAAAAAAGTGGACAGGCTAGCATTCTGTTCAAACTAGAGGTCTTCACGTATCCACCTGTACCCGAATACTTGAGACCCGATCCAGGACCCAAGCTGGTCCGGATCCACAATTGAAAAACAATGTCACAGGTCTGATCTGATACGATTGTCAAGGGTCTCGGGTATACAGTATGTAACTTTAACTGACTTTGTCTGGAAGGGCCCGTACAGATCCGAAGAGAATTGAGAAAGAGCAGTGGTTTAAAGTACTTTTAAAGTACTACATTTTCCCTGACACCCAAAAGTACTAGTTACATTTTGAATGCACAGCAGGACAGGAAGATGGTCCACTTCACGTACTTATCAAGAGAACATCCCTGTCGTCTCGATTGCCTCTGATCTGACAAACACAAATTCTTTGTTTGTAAATAGGAGTAAGCCCCTGGCTATCCGTAAATACAAAAAACAAGAAAATAGTGCCGCCTGGTTTGGTTAACATAAGGAATTTGAAATGATTTATACTTTTACTTTTGATACTTAAGTATATTTAAAACTTTTACTCAAGTAGTATTTTACTGGATTACTTTTACTTGAGTCCTTTTCTATTATGTTATCTTTACTTTTACTCAAGTGTCACGTCCTGACCATAGAAAGCCTGTATTTTCTATGGTAGAGTAGGGCAGGGCATGACTAGGGGTTTTTAGTCTAGTTTATTATTTCTTTGTGGGGTTCTAGAATTATTTTCTATTATTGGTGATTTGTATGATTCCCAATTAGAGGAAGCTGGTAATCATTGTCTCTAATTGGGGATCATACTTAAGTAGCATTTTCTCCACCTGTGGGTTATGGGATATTGTTTATGTGACTGTGTTTGGTGCACTTTGCACCTCTGTAGTCACGGTTTGTTGGTTTGTTGTTGAACTATTATTAAAGCACGTGGAACTCTACATTCGCTGCGCCTTGGTCCATCTCTACAAACGAACGTGACATCAAGTATGACCCCTGGGTACTTTTTCCACCACTGAGAAAGAGAGAGAAATTGTATCATTAATGCGACTGCTCTTCTGCTTTTCGTTTAGAGTGGAGCGTGCCGCATGTGGCTTGTTGTTGGCCAATCACAAGTCGTCAACGCGGCAATAGGCAACAGTCATAGAGCCTCCGTGCTGGCAGAAGTTAGGAGATATCTAATCAATGGAAGATGGAATTAAAATGATGGAATTAAAAGTTAAAGGAGCAGAACAGGCTACAACGACAAAGACCCAACAGGTAGGCTGCTATAATATTCTGAATGGCGTTGTTATTGGTAGCTGTAGGATGAGCGAGAGTATACAATGCAGCCTCAATTATCCTAGCTAGCTAATGTGAATACCTCTATTTCAAACAGTTTGAGACGGACAGAAGGGTATGTTCAGAACATTTCAACTGTTCTGCCTTTTTAGCCAGCAAATAGTTACAAGTTGGATAAACGTGAAATAGAAAGATTAGCTGGCTAGTGACTTCCACTTGTGCTTGAGAGATTGTTTATGAGTTGGTCATTATTAGTGAATGTGCATTATGCATGGTTCTGGTTAAATTTGTAACAAAAAGTAGCATTTTCATAGACAGACTTGAAAGCCAGATGTTTAGCCTTGGTATAATTCAACAATTCATTAGTTTATTGATGACTGTTTGAAATGCAGTGTGTTTGACCTTTAATTGTGTAAAATATTATTTAGAGAAAACAAAATCAATATATACACACACACAGTGAATTCGGAAAGTGTTCAGACCCCTTCCCCTTTCCCACATTTTGTTACATTACAGTCTTATTCTAAACTGGATTAAACCAAACAAATCTCATTCAATTTACCCACAATACCCCATAATGACAATGCAAAAACTAGTTTTTAGAAATTCCCTATTTACATAAGTATTCACACCTTTTGCTATGAGACTCAAAATTGAGCTCAGGTGCATCCTGTTTTCATTGATCATCCTTGAGATGTTTCTACAACTTGAAGTCCACCTGTGGTAAATTTAATTGATTGGACATGATTTGGAAAGGCATACAACTGTCTATATTTATTTGTATTATTTTACCTTTATTTAACTAGGCAAGTCAGTTAAGAACAAATTCTTATTTTCAATGATGGCCAAGGAACAGTGGGTTAACTGCCTGTTCAGGGGCAGCTTAGGGATATGAACTTGCAACCTTTCGGTTACTAGTCCAACGCTCTAACCACTAGGCTAAGGTCCCACAGTTGACAGTGCATGTCAGAGCAAACACCAAGCCATGAGGTTGATGGAATTGTCCATTGAGATTCGAGACAGAATTGTTTCAAGGGGAAGGGTACCAAAAAATGTCTGCAGCATTGAAGGTCCCAAGAACACTATGGCCTCCATCATTCTTAAATGGAAGAAGTTTGGAACCACCAAAACTCTTCCTAAAGCTGGCTGCCCGATCAAACTGAGCAATCGGGGGGGGAAGGGCCGTTGTTAGGGAGAGGACCAAGAACCCAATGGTCACTCTGACAGAGCTCCAGTGTTCATCTGTGGAGATGGGAGCACCTTCCAGAAGGACAACCTTGCAGCACTTGACCACATTTAATCCTAGTAAAAACTCCCTGTCTTAGGTCAGTTAGGATCACCAATTTATTTTAAGAAAGTGAAATGTCAGAATAATAGTAGGGACAATGATTTATTTCAGCTTTTATTTCTTTCATCACATTTCCAGTGGGTCAGAAGTTTACATACACTCAATTAGTATTTGGTAGCATTGCCTTTAAGTGGTTTAACTTGGGTCAAACATTTTGGGTAGCCTTCCACAAGCTTCCCACAATAAATTGGGTGAATTTTCAGCCATTTCTCCTGACAGAGCTGGTGTAACTGAGTCAGGTTTGTAGGCCTCCTTGCTCGCACAAGCTTTTTCAGTTCTGCCCACAAATATTCTATGGGATTGAGGTCAGGGCTTTGTGATGGCCACTCCAATACCTTGACTTTGTTGTCTTTAGGTCATTTTTCCACAACTTTGGAAGTATGCTTGGGGTCATTGTCCATTTGGAAGACCCATTTGCGACCAAGCTTTAACTTCCGAACTGATGTCTTGAGACTTTGCTTCAATATATCCACATAATTCTCCCCCTTCATGGTGCCATCTATTTTGTGAAGTGCACCAGTCCCCCCTGCAGCAAAGCATCCCTACAACATGATGCTGCCACCCCAGTTTGAAGTCGGATGTGTGTGTATATATATATATATATATATTACTGAGCAATGGACATTAGAGGTGGAAATCTGTCCTTTGGTTTGATGAGTTCTCAATGGTTTGTTTTAGATTCCGTCTCTCACAGTTGAAGTGTACCTGTGATAAAAATTACAGACCTCTACATGCTTTGTAAGTAGGATAACCTGCAAAATCGGCAATGTATCAAATACTTGTTCTCCCCACTATATATATATATATATATATATATATATATATATATATCGTGAATTGCCATAAGTTTAAAGAAAAATAGAGAATGCCAAGCCCTACCAGGACCTGCCAGTATAACTGTCCTCACAAACACCACAGCCTTGTATCAATTGTCTACTTGAGCAAACTCATTCAACAAACTCATACCACTGAACCAACAAATGCCACTAAACCAACCCATACCACTCTACCAACCCATACCACTGAACCAACCCATACCACTGACCCAACAAGTACCAATGACCCAACCCAACCTCTACTACACCTTCAGCCAAACCATCCACTAACTCCTCCACTAACTGTTTGGACATGGACCAGACTCAAGAGACAGACTGTGAAGCGTGTAAGAGCAGTTCTATAATGAGGAGAGATCGTTTCCTTACCATGGCCTCCTCGGGTGAGGAAAGGCATCCTGTTGATGGCGATAGGTACCGTGCCGTGCTTATTGTGGAAATGGTGGACATGGTGCGTGGTGCTTAGGCTGGAAGACACACGAGCAGTCCCTGCCTGGATGGGGAGTGCAGCCAGCAAGGCCAACGACAACGCCAGCCTCCACCAGCAGCTTAGGCCCAGGATTCTCCAGCCTGACCCCTGGCCCAGCTCAGGGCCGCCTGGTGGGAGTCTGCTCCCCACCACCATAACCTCTAGATTGGCACAGGGGCCCCCCAGGGCCTCCCTCAGTCCCACCCCACGAAGACAGGACATCTCAGTGGGCCGCCAAGCCTGTTCCCTCCATAATCCTAGGGACTGGGTAATGGTAAAGATATGACCAGATCTCTCCTTAGTAATGGTTGGAGGGGAAAACCTCTGCTGAGGAAGTGAAACAAAGACAAAATCCAGTTATTGTGTCTGACAATGAAATCCCAGAGTGAGAATCCTATTTCTGTTTGTTCACACCATGTTTTGATACGTTGGCGTGTATGTTGAACTGAGGATTAAATACCAAGCAGTGGTGTGTAATCATCCCAAAACAATATCTTCCAGAAGGTCAGCCTCTAGGCACCAAAATGTCTATCAAAAAGCATGTTGATGACACAATGCTGAATCTATAAGTAATTTAGAAATATACATTTCCATGATGAAATTAAAGTATGACAAAACAGAGTGGGGAGGGGGCAGCTAAGACTGCTACCCAATAAGACGAAAGCCCCCACACTGCAGAGGAACAGATAAGAGACCTCCCCACAGGAAACAAGATCATTTCATTCGGAAGAAAAAATCCAAGCTGATGGAGGGAGATACAGAATCCAGCACTCTCTTGTTTCCATATAGTTGGAGGAGAGGGAGGAGAGGGAGGAGAGGGCGGGAATAGGGGAGCGGGAGCTGCAGCGGCGCGGTCAAAGCAAAAACACAGAAGATCAACAAATAAACATTCCCAGTGACCAAACCCCTCTGAATGGTCACCTCTGGCGGGTCAGAGCACCACTAGAAACACCTCTAGATGTGGGATAGCAGTCAGCGCTCCAGACACCGCATCCTTGTCCCCCTCACCCTCCACCTGCTGCCCAAGCGCATGAAGTACAGACTACTGCTGCATTTTCCTTCACCTCTCCTTTTCTTCGTTCTCCAGGATGCTCACATTGACAATGACACGCAGCTGGATATGGATGATAGCAGTAAATTCCTTCTCGCCGAAACGGTGTAGATGGCTGAGAAGACGTTGACTCCGACTGCTGCCGCGGCGAAATCCATGCTAATTAAAACTGGAGCAGCGGCTTGAGCATCGACTCCCTGAATCCTGGAAGGCTGAAATCCCAGGACAGCCTGGACTCCAGACGCACATCAGAAGTAACAGCCTGAGCTGGTCGCTACGGGCTCACTGACGAGGGAGCACAGCACACAGCGCAATGCTCTTCTGAAGGCATAGTCAGAGACTGTGATAGAGTGAGGTGCAGCGGGTTCCTGTGTGTGTGTGTGTGTGTGTGTGTATGTGTGTGTGTGAGTGAGTGAGAGTGAGTCTCTGTGTGTGCAAGAAAGAGAGAGAGAGAGCGGCAGAGAGAGGGAGAGGTTGGCGAGCGAGGGAGAGCAGGCAGCCACAGTGCAGAGAAAGACACAGAAGCCAGAACACGGGGTGTGAGAATAAATACACATCCCTGGCTACTGATTTACAGCCAATGTACAAACAGACCCCCAAGCCATAGAAAAGCAGGATACTGCAGAGGAAGAGACCACTTCAGCTCAACTGTCAAAACTGCTACATCAGGAGGACAGATGTGCATGTCTCTGTGGTGGTGTACCTGGGAGAAAGAGGCTTTGGAATGTTAATATAGGGAGAGGGGAGATCTAAAAATAGCAGGCAATACATTCAGGTACCAGATGCAGACAATACCCCCATGACCAAGAAAACAATGGTTGGTCCCTGGTTCTGCTGAATTATTTAGTTCCAGTCAGAATTCGATGACATGCGTCGCCCTCGCTATTGCATTACCACATGCAGCCATCCCTAACTTGCTCTCGCTCTATATTAATTTCTAGTATCTGTAGCACGGAACTTAATCATACATCGCTATCTAATGATGTTCCCATAAGGAACATTTGGATTCAGTGAGAGTTGAAGGGGGAACTGTGATGGGTAGGATACAGGGACTATGTTGACAGAATAAACACACCAGACGAGAGGGAGAGCGGATGAGAAAGTGCAAGGGTGAAAGGGATGCCAGAAGAGGGAATTGATTGGATGACGAGGGGAGAGGGAGAGAGCGGGGGAAGGAGAGACAGCGTGGGAGAGGAGGGCAAGAGAGAGAGAGAGAGAGAGAGAGAGCGAGAAAGCAAAAACGTAGCTATATCAGCTAAATCATGGTCGATAGAGATCTCAGCTGGGATTGCCTGGTCGGTTGAAAGGACACGCATGAAAAAAGGGGAACAGAGCAGAGCCAGCACCACCTCTCATCATGGTGACAGGAAGGTAGAGGCAGGCCAACTCAAGGAGAGAGAGAGAGAGAGAGAGAGAGATTAGAGAGAGAGAGAGAGAGAGAGAGAGAGAGAGAGAGAGAGAGAGAGAGAGAGAGAGAGAGAGAGAGAGAGAGAGAGAGAGAGAGAGAGAGAGAGAGAGGAGAGAGAGAGAGAGAGAGAGAGAGAGAGGGAGGGTTTGGACAGAGAGAGAGGAGAAGGGGAGAGAAAGATTAGCAGAGGGATAGAGAGAGAGAGAGCAAGAGATAGAAAGGGAGGGAGGGAGAGAGAGAGAGAGAGAGAGAGAGAGAGAGAGGGCTGGCTGTTGCCAATGAGCTGGGCTGATTGAACAGAGAGAAGACACTCTTGTGTATTGACATTACTAGAGACTGCAACTGAACAATGCTGAGCATGGCAAGTTGTTGCCGTTATCCCCGAAATCCACCGCTGGATACTTACTACCCAGACTTTCTGAACGAGTCTGAGTCAATTAAGCTTTTACTTATCATTAGGCAGGCAGAGGTGCCTTGGTAAGTCACTATCTGCTGTGAGACATCTGACACACCCAACACAAAGCAGCCAGGTCTCTGATGTAGATGGCTGCCCTGTAGATGTAGCTGCAAAGACACGCATGAAGGAAAATCCTCCAAAATGAAAGGTTTCAAAAGGCTTCGACGTTCAAAGCTCAAGTCAATGTCAAAGTTATAAAAGCGAGGTCGAAACAGGCAAAAATGCACAATTGTGATCATCGGAAGTACTGTATAATAAATTAGCATCTTTATCGCTTAACTAATAATCACAGTAATCAGATGCGGCAGCTTAATTTGAGCCAGTTTCACACAGCAGGAAAATAATCCTGCAGCAAAATGGACATTGTGTAGGGGTTGATACATTTTTTCGAAAGGGCAAATAAAGTCGGACATTATAAATCGGAAATTTCAAACTTTAGAAGCCTTTGAAAATCTTGATCGCGCTACAAGGTTGCATTTCCCGCTGTGCAGAAAAATCACTGCAAGAAAAGGATGAAGAAATGAATATATGTAATGTGCAATGCAAGGCATGCACATAAGAGTCCTAACCATTAAGTGGTGGAATGTGTAGAAGAAGAGGGTTGATTTGAAAATGGTGATTTATGGAGGATGACATGTTTTGTCAAGTCCCCCGGTATTGGAGGCATCTTTCTAGGCAGTGATGATATCTTCACGAGGGCTGTCTGGGATGAAAGGCTTGCATTAATCAATTTGCCAGCTCCAGGGTTGCTCAACATGATAAAAAGGACGCTATCTGGACGACACGGGGGGTGGTTGGGGGAAGTAGCAGTGATTTTTAACTATATGTCCTCTTGGCTGTTTTCACTGTTGGGCATTCTTCCCTTCCCTATGCTGATGCCACTGAGTAAGTAGACTATCCTCACATTCCCACTGACACCCCCCCCCCGTCATACAAAATATGGTAAAGCAGGAGTAAAACAAAACACAGAACATGTGTATTCTAAATGAAAACACCAATCAAGTCCTGCAGTCCAAGCACCTACAGCTGGTTGGAATATGCCAACAATGAACGTCAAATTGTGAAAATTCAATGAGCGTAAGAATAGCTAGGTGTTTGTTCATTCGCTGATCAAACCATGCATAGAATGAATCTAAGGAAGCAAAGACATGTTCTGTATTGCTGTTAAATCATTAGCTACATGTCAAGGCCTACACCCTACGATTATTTTGTTAGAACATCATGTTTTTTTAATGCAGAGTGAAAGGTAGTGCGAACACAGAATTTAAAAGATTGTGTTTTCCTGCCTTAAGATAATATGCAGTCTCGGGTCTCGGGGGTGGAAGATTGTTGGGGAGACAGTTTTTGCCCAGACATTGAAGCTAGCCTCAGGGGTGAACGTAGCAGGATTAATCATGGCACTTTCAGATTAATTACCCATAATGCCAACCTCTTCTGAAATAAATGGCCCGCAGTTGAGATATCCAGTTGATTTCATAAGACTTAAAGCGACAGCACCTCAGTCTGGCTGGGTGACAGGAAGGGAAGGGAAGGGTGGAAATCCTGCATACAGAGCTTTAGCAGGGAGAGATACATGTCAAATGTTTAGCCCAGATCCGTGGTGAATATAGAATACAATGTCTCGGTGGCGGCTCTGAGTCTGTGTCCTTACTGGTTAATCATCACACATCAATCTGCCATTACTTTCCGTCCTCCATCGGCCATACAGTTGTTATCTGTTCTGCCTAACAGCAATTAAACTAAGGGGAAAATGGCCCCCAAACAAAGGACAACATGACATTAGGGAGGTGACCTTTCCATTTCACCGTGAGGTCAAGACACATTAATCCATGTTAGTTTGAGTGCCGCTTCTTTGAACAGGGAAATGTTGATGTGTGACACTTGATAGGCTACCGCCATGTCACTGCGGTAGATCTTACAGCCATCCCATGGTCAAAACAGAGGTCGTGTTTTCTGTTAGGCCAGATAAGTGGTTAAACACAATCACATTGGACCCGTCACTTTATTGGTGAGACCCTTCTGTACACCCTCTGTGTACCAGTCAGCCTCAGACTGGTGTTATCTTTAAATTGAAAATGAAATGGCTTGTTGATAGTTGGAAGTAAGTGAAAAAGGAAAGGGACACATTGTTCCTACAACACGAGCATGCTGCTCAAAAGGGGTCTAGGCAGCAGACCCAGAATATACAGCCAACGGCTACAGAAAAAAATGAGACAAACTGGGCAAAATGTTGCGTTTCAACTGCTTTTTAGAAAATGAGCAATGATCATATTGATTACATTTTAATAGTAGTGGGACCTGGCGGGCACAAAATCATCATATACACACGCGGGACAAAACTACCTCTTTATCGTTCTCAACCTGTGAAGAATCTACCTCCTTACAAATGAATACAGTCCGTTTTTACAATAAGCAGCATATTAGCGGAACATTGGCCCGTTCTCCAAGAATAATAACAGATCACAGTCTAGTACAAAACCAAAGACCGTCACTGCTGTGTGTGGGCTGTGGAGGGAGGAGGTTGGGCAGCACAGTCGGTTGGTGGAACCTTAATTGGGGAGAACGGGCGTGTGGTAATAACTGGAGAGGAATGAGTGGAAAGCACATGGGGTGTTTTTCAAAATGCATACTACCGTGCTCCAAGCATGCAAACTGGAGCACGGGAGGGTTGGAGTATGCGTTCAAATCAGAGTATGTGAAATGGAGCATGTACTCTGTTTGTACATCATTTAAAGCATGCATCGGCGGACGCATCAATGGCAGACATTATTTGAGCTGAAGCGAGAGAAAATACACTGACTTTGGAATGAAATGTTGCCTATTCACATCTCCTATGTTGCCTGACTACAATATTTTATTTTGATAAGTTAATAAATACATGCTGTGTTAATTTTGTCATAGTTACCTTCCCACAATACCCACTGTAGTGTGCGTAGGCAGGTAGTAGTAAGTCAATAGAGCTAACTGGCTAGCTACTACTGTTAGCTAGCCATTTAGCCACAAAGAATTGTTAACTAGCTACCCATGAAGAATCGACATCTACCTCGGATAACATTGGTTTTAGGTCATTTTGCCTGTTATAATATCTGGTTAGCTAAATTATTACGATTCACATATAGCTAGCTGGTAGTTATGTCATTGAATATTAAAGGTTAATGTTGAGAACTGGCCTCGGGTTGGCTTTGTGTATATCTTGTTTCATCTTTATTGCCATTTTCCTGGCTAGAAGAAGGAAGGTTCAGTGAATGGGTAAGTCCATAGTAAGTCAATTGGGCTAACTGACTAGCTAGCGAGCCACAAACAATTGACATCTACCTTGCATAATATTAGTTTTAGGTCATTTCCTGTTTAACTAGCTAGCTGGGTAGCTAGATTATGATTCAAATATATCTAGCTGATAATTATGAAGTAAAACGTTTGCTTTGTGTACATCTTGCTTGGTCTCTATTGTTGCCATTGTCCTGGCTGGAAGAAGGTTCAGTGAATGGGGAGATGAACGAGGTAAACCAGTAGAGGGAGGGCGAGTGCTTCTCAAATTAAATGTTTTATGTCTTCTCCACACTCGTCCTCACAAGAACGTCCTCGGAGAACGCACTTGGAGCATGAGAGCGTGGAGCACTGTAGTATACATATTGAGAAACACTCATGGTTTCCAGGTGTTTGATTCCATTCCATTTGCTCTGTTCCGGACATTATTATGAGCCATTCTTTACACAGCAGCCTCCTGTGATGGGCAGACAGAGGCTGTGTAGGGGGTGGGAAGGAGGCAGGTAGAGCCAGGGTGGCCCGGGGTGGAAGGACAAGGTTGTGAGGAGGGATGGGCCCGACAGAGGCTGAGTAGGAGATGGACAGGCAGGCAGGTAGGCAGAGCTGGCCTGGGGTGGGCCTGTCAGCTTGGCTCAGCAGCAGACAGTGTGGATGGGTAAATCAGGTGGCGGTAGGTAGGGCTCAGGGGGCTGAGGCAGCCTATTGGTGGCAGACTGAAGTGAAGGAGAGGAGACAGTCTGTCCTGGTCTCTGGAGCTTGCGGGTAGACAGAAAATAACACGGGCCTATAGGGAGCAGAAATAGCCTTGCCGTCATCCTAGCAATCCATCCAGCAAACTGGCTCCTTTAAAATGTTTAACATACACAAGCTGTCAAATCAGTATCGACTATCAACAAAGGCAGACCGACTTAAAGAAATATTGCATGCTATATAAAGACAATCATGCGAAGACAGCCACAGTCTTTGCTTGAGGCCTGGTGCCAAGTAAACAAACAAAAAGCACAGTGACCTCTTGCATCTCTTCAACAAAAGTGTAGCATACGCTGTGTGCCCAGGCAGGTCTGTCAACAATCAGTCACGGCAGATCAATGCTGATGCTAACGAGATGGAGAGAGCGAAGCCAATAGAAACCTCAAACAGCTCCCATATGTCAAGTACCTGCAGGGATACTGACGCTCAATCATAGCATCATATTGTAACCTGTGACATATTGAGCATATGCTACACCTGGGTGACAGCTGGCATGTCATTTGTCAGAGTTGTAACTCCCCTCTCAAAGCCTCTCTTACTCTACAATAACAATGGCAATGTATCAACTGTCTGTCGTTGAATATTAGAAGGTTAACGTTGATGTGCTAGAGTGTCTGGGTGTCCTATTTTTTTTTTTGTTCACCAGGTAAGCTAGTTGAGAACAAGTTGTCATTTACAACTGTGACCTGGCCAAGATAAAGCAAAGCAGTGCGACACCAACAACACGAGTTGCACATGGGACAAACAAACGTACAGTCAATAACACAATAGAAAATCTGTATTCAGCGTGCGCAAATGAAGTAAGGAGGTAAGGCAATAAATCGGCCATAGTGGCGAAGTAATTGCAATTTAGCAATTAAACACTGGAGTGATAGATGTGCAGATGAGGATGTGCAAGTAGAAATACTGGTGTGCAAAAGAGCAGGATGAAAAACAAAAAAACAAATATGGGGATGAGGTAGGTAGTCGTTTGGATGGCCGAGAGAGCACTGTTCCAATCCCCTTCCACTCGCCACAGAAATAATCATTCAGAATCAACTACATTGTCTCTACATCACCTCAAGTTTAAGTGAAGTGCCTCTTGCAAACACAAAAAAAGGTCATCTCTGACTTGAATTTTAGATCCTGATAAAAATGTTAGAAAATGTGACAATCTGTATTTTTTTCTGACGGAAAAAAACACACTAGCAATTCCTTGACTTACTTTGACAGTGCGAACCTAGATCAATGCAGTTCAGTCTCAATGAAATCCATTAAGACACTGAAGGAAAGACAAAGTCTCGGGTTTTAAATGAATATCTAAGTCGCACTGAAATAGACAGAAGGAGGCTTCTGCCCATAGGTGTCAGCTGCAGGAAAGGATGGATGCACTGGGGTATGAATTATTTAACGGCACTTGATATAAAGTCATGAATACATCAGCCTACAGTACGACTGTAACTGTAGTGAAATATATGGTTCAGAATGGAACAAGTGTAATTCAACGTGGTGAAAACGTAGAAAATCATCCTGTTAGTCATTGGAAAGAAGAAATGGAGGGAGAACGATCCCTCGAAATAAATAAAAAAATCGGCAGAGGAGACAAATGAAAATCGGAGTTTCCTTTTGCTGCGCAAACAGCGTGTGGGTCGTTTCTGTATAATGACCAGCAGTGTGTGTGTGTGTGTGTGTGTGTGTGTGTGTGTGTGTGTGTGTGTGTGTGTGTGTGTGTGTGTGTGTGTGTGTGTGTGTGTGTGTGTGTGTGTGTGTGTGTGTGTGTGTGAGACCACTAATGACAAAGCCTTTTCAATGAGGGGACCTTTGGCGGGCAAAGATTTGTGGCCAAAGAATATGATCCGCACAGAACGTGACGATCCTCCCAATTATTATAACATGCGACACTACACTGTTCATTTGAAAGGTTATATGGCATGCATTGATTTAAGGAGAAAAATCACACAAGGCTAAGCTGCAATTGGCACTTGGCATTCTGTGATAAGACCACATACAGTCCATCATCTCAAATATTATGCTGAATCAAATCTGGACCGGTTCCTAGAATCCAGCACTAAACTAGCAGAGTGAATTCCATTTCCTAAAAATGTACGGCAATAGCAGAAGCTTGTGGCTTATTACGTGGTTATGGGTCCGTTCAGAGAAAAGCCAGGCTGTTAAAGTGATTTAGTGTCAAGGCTTGGCAGAGGTGAAAGGAAACTATGCCATTCTGCACCACCAGTGTCACATTGTATGACTCTACTTGGCACTGTGGTTTTACTGGCTTGACAAATACTAACAACTGTGATGCATACACATCTAAAAACACACACCGTATTCACACTCATAAATAAATCAGTTATTGATGCATACTCCAAATATAACATACTCCACCAGACAGCTGTTACATTGGTGTGTTGGTGGCGTGGCTCCTTTCACACTAAATTCGACAAACGACTGTAGCCGTGAGTCATATGACTGTAATATCATAATTGTGCTGCAGACAGTAGACGGCTTTCTCAGCCCAAGTCTGCAGCCTCTGTCACTGGCTCTCAATCACCAACAGTATCAGGATGGTAGCCAGAGATAATGATCGATTTTTTTTTTTTAGGAAGAACTCTGCTCTCCCACAGGACAAGAGCAGAGGTTGGCCACTGATACACCAGGCAAGACTAACAGATAACAGATCACGAGGATGATGCAAAGCAGCTGCCCTGGTTATATAGTCGGATGTTAAAGCACCACTCTGGGTCAGATGATAAAACCGAAAGCAAAGAGGAAAGGGAGATTTCCAAAGCAATGGAAATAACCATGTAGTTTCGTCCTTTTGTCGCCAGCTAATGAGCCACAGACAAAGATCTTCCACGGTGGAAATGAGTCATATTGTTGCGTCTGGCTGGGTGTATCAGGTACACACAGCGCACAGGGACACTCACCACCTGCCCACTCTCTATCCAGACTGACAACAACACTTAGAATTGGCCTTTTACTACTTTGCAAAGGAGATTACAGACCTCTTGCCCGGAAACGTTGAAGTAGCAATCAAATGTCGTTTGAACGCGTTCCTGAATGAAATCCGTTCCTGTGTTAAATGTCATAGTTTGATTTTTCACAGTTTCCATTCCAACCAAGAGTGCCACAGGGACTGAGGTTGTTGACTGGTCTTAAGGCGGATTCTGATAAGCTGGGCTAAAATGGTCTGTGGTTTGTATTTTGGGTGTTTGCCAGACCTTAGTACGGATGGGTGCACTGAGCTACAGAGGAAAACAGGCCACTCAATAAAAGACAAGGTCAATTTAGCAGCATGTCAAAAACATAATGGAAACCTTGTACATGAGACATACAGTACAGCCAGTGCATTCATTACGCTGAATAATGTGAAGTAGTCTTTCCTCCTGTGGCTGCCGACACCATTTTCATTTTGTCTTCAACATCAGTCACCTGAAACATTTTCGGTGTCAAAACAGTTATTTTGCATGACTGATTTCCAATCAATACTGCATTAGTACATGAGCAGCTGATTCCCCCCCCCCTACACACACACTTTGGTGCATCTCTACATTTTAGTCCCATCAGTATTGGTATTGCAACAATGTCCCCGAGTCCCCCTCTATGCCTATCTAACGATACAATAACATAACCTTCTGCTTTCTCTCGAAGAACACAATAGGATAACCTTCAGCATGCTCAAATCTGTTGCTGCTACACATCAAATCAAGCTAACCCGGTTTCATTTTCTAATATGTACTGCACAGTCTAGAGAATGCACAGCGCTAAATGACAAGTATAGCCAAATACACAACAGAACTTGCGTCATGACACACCTGACTGTCATGCAGAAGTGAGCTGTATACAGTAGTATATATTTGTATGTCAGTCCACGTCCTCTTGACTTAGAGCCGTGCTGAATATAGCCTGGTCCATTGGCCCTTAGGTCCTTTTTTCACTAAACCCCTGGCCAGTGGCCTTGTTCCCCCTGTGTCTCTGTGTTGTTAAGCACAGACTGGTGAGATAGCAGGGGGCTGCTGGGCCACAGAGAGGCCCAGCAGCATTATGCTTATTCTGGCCAATTTCAATAACATGTGCCCTGAGCCATTCTTTCTTTCAATCCTCTGATCACACTACAGTCTCCGTCACGCTTCAACACATATTCTGGGTGCAATTGAAAATAAGGGATTTCATGGACAATTGAGCTCTCTATGAACTTGATCTGGAAACCACAGTGAAATTGCTATGTGCAGCCTCAACACTCTCAGACACTCATAAATAAGGGCAGTACATTTTATAACGATATGTACTAAAACAAGATCTTCTTTGTGCAGATACACGACATGACCAAAAGTATGTGGACAGCGGCTCACCGAACATCTCATTCCAAAAATCATGGGCATTAATATGGAGTTAGTTCCCCTTTGATGCTATAACAGCCTCCACCACTAGATTTTGAAACATTGCTGTGGGGACTTGCTTCCATTCAGCCACAAGAGCATTAGCAAGGTTGGGTACTGATGTTGAACGATTAGACTTGACTCGCAGTCTGTATTTCAATTCATTCCAAATGTGTTCAATGGGGTTGAGGTCAGGGCTCTGTGCAGGACAGTCAAGTTCTTCCACACCGGTCTCAAGAAACCATTTCTGTATGGACCTTGCTTTGTGCACGGGGGCATTGTCATGCTGAAATAGGAAAGGGCCTTCCCCAAACTGTTGCCACAAAGTTGGAAGCACAGAATTGTCTAGAATGTCATTGTTTGCTGTAGAGTTAAGATTTCCCTTCACTGGAACTAAGGGGCCTAGCCCGAACTATGAAAAACAATGGCGGCGAGCTTTACACCATTCCAGCCGACGCTTGGCATTGCTCATGGTGATCTTAGGCTTGTGTGCGGCTGATCGGCCATGGAAACCCATTTCATGAAGCTTCAGACCAATAGTTATTGTACTGATGTTGCTTCCAGAGGCAGTTTGGAACTTGGTAATGAGTGTTTACAACCGAGGACAGATGCTTTTTACACGCTACGCTCTTCAGCGCTCGGTGGTCCCGTTCTGTGAGCTTGTGTGGTCTACCACATCGCGGTTGAGCCGTTGTTGCTCAATAGACGTTTCCACATCATAATAACAGCACTTATAGTTGACCGGGACAGCTCTAGTAGGGCAGAAAATGTAATTTCATTTGTCACATGCGCCGAATACAACAAATGTAGACCTTACCGTGAAATGCTTACCTACAAGCCCTTAACCAACAGTGCAGTTCAATAAGAGTTAAGAATATAAAAAAACAATATAAAGTAACACAATAACATAACATTAACGAGGCTATATACAGGGGTACCAGTACAGAGTCAGTATGCAGGGGTAGAGGTTAGTTGAGATCATTTGTACATGTAGGTAGGGGTGAAGTGACAATGTATGGATAATAAACAACGAGTAGCAGCAGTGTAAAAATAATTGGAGGGGTGATGTCAATGCAAATAGTCCGGTGGCTATTTGATTAATTGTTCAGCATCTTAAGGATTGGGGGTAGTAGCTTTTAAGGAGCCTTTTGGTCCAAGACTTGGCACTCAGGCACCGCTTGCCGTGCGATAGCAGAGAAAAACAGTCTATGACTTGGGTGACTGGAGTCTCTGAAAATGTTATGGGCTTTCCTCTGACCGCACCTATTATATAGGTCCTGGATGGCAGGAAGCTTGGCCCCTGTGATGTACTGGGCCGTACGCACTACCCTCTGTAGCGCCTTATGGTCAGATGCCGAGCAGCTTCCATACCAGGCGGTGATGCAACCGGTGCAGTTGTAGAACTTTTTGAGGATCTGGGGACCCATGCCAAATCTGTTCAGTCTCCCGAGGGGGAAAAGGTTTAGTTGTGCCTTCGTCACGACTGTCTTGGTGTGTTTGGACCACGATAGTTTGTTGGTGATGTGGACACCAAGGAACTTGAAACTCTTGACTCGCTCCACTACAGCCCCGTCGATGTTAATGGGGGCCTGTTCGTGACAGATGTGTTGTTGCCTACCCTGACCACCTGGGGGTGACCTGTCAGGAAGTCCAGGATTCAGTTGCAGAGGGAGGTGTTTAGTCCCAGGGTCCTTTGCTTAGTGGTGAGCTTCGTAGACACTATGGTGTTGGGCTGTAGTCAACGAACAGCATTCTCACATTGGTGTTCCTTTTGTCCAGGTGGGAAAGGGCAGTGTGGAGCGCGATTGAGATTGTGTCATCTGTGGATCTGTTGGGGCGGTATGCGAATTGGAGTGGGTCTAGGGTATCCGGGAGGATGCTGTTGATGTGAGCCATGACCAGTCTTTCAAAGCACTTCATGGCTACCGACATGAGTGCTACGGGGCAGTAATAATTTAGGCAGGTTACCTTCGCTTCCTTAGGCACAAGAACTATGGCGGTCTGCTTGAATCATGTAGGTATTACAGACTCGGTCAGGGAGAGGTTGAAAATGTCAGTGAAGACACTTGCCAGTTGGTCCGCGCATGCTTTGAGTACACGTCCTGGTAATCCGTCTGGCCCCGCGACTTTGTGAATGTTGACCTGTTTTTAAAGGTCTTGCTCACATCAGCTACCGAGAACGTTATCACACAGTCATCTAGAACAGTTGGTGCTCTCATGCATGCTTCAGTGTTGCTTGCTTCGAAGCGAGCATAAGTGAGCATAAAAGGCATTTAGCTCCTCTGGTAGGCTCGAATCACTGGGCAGCTCACGTCTGGGTTTCCCTTTGTGCCACATTGAAAGTCACTGAGCTCTTCAGTAAGGTCATTCTATTGCCAATGTTTGTCTATGGAGATTATGGCTGTGTGCTTGATTTTATACAAGAGTCAGCAACGAGTATGGCTGAAATAGCTGAATCCACTCATTTGAAAGAGTGTCCACATACTTTTGACCATTTAGTGTATGTCAGACATTTGTGTTATTTGTAGTGTCCGAAAGGCTTGTACTGAACTGATCAGGGAAGACAAAGAGTAAGATGATTATGCATACCAAGCTGTGGCTAGTACACAACCAAACAGAATGGGGTAGCATGTAAAGCCATACTACCCTATCTAAACTCAATACATATCAAATAACAAAATATTTTTGCCAACCAAACAGTTGCCTATATATATGCCTGTTTGTATAACCACCAATGACTGTTTTATCCCTCCGTCCTGGAATCTCTGTTTTGTTCCTCATTAGGAACAATGCCCTCAGACAGAGCAGGCTGCCAGGCAGCAATAACAATCTTAACAGCAGGGACAGGCGAGGTGATGACTATCCTAGTAGCGCTTGGGAGAGCAGAGCAAAGTAAAGCAGCATTGATGTTTCTCAGCCAATAGCATCTTGGGCTACACAGCAGGCTTGCATTATGTGCCATTAGAAGAACGATGAGAGGGGCGTGCCGATTCCCACACATCTGTGATGAAGGGGATCACTGAGAGAGGGAGAGGCACACCTGGTTTCCTGCTCAGGATGGAGAGATGAGAGTGGAAGAAAGCAATTGGCCGCAAACAATGAAAAGCAACCAGCCACAATGCACCATCATTGGAATTCACAAACACACACAAGTGTGTCTGCTCCTGCTCCCCCTCTCTGGTGCTCGAGTCCGCCAGGCTGCTCATCATTACGCACACCTGTCACCATCGTTATGCGCACTAGCTCTTCATCAGACTCACCTGGACTCCATCACATCATTGATTGCCTCCCCTATATCTGTCCCTGTGTGTTTCTGCATTTATGCTGTTCTGTTTCTCTTGTCCAGATGCAGTTTTTGCTTTCTTTCATGTCTATTTATTATTAAATCCTCCCCCTGTACTTGATTCCGATCTCCCAGCGTCTGTCGCCTCAAGACCGTTACAGAATCCAGACACCACAATTGGAAGAATCAGGGATTTTTTAGGTTTTTGTTGGTGACGTCGGGTCCTGGTGCCACTGCCAAAGCAACCGGGGATGCCTCAGCTGGCTCGTCGGGCTCCCATGCCTCAGCTGGCTCGTCGGGCTCCCATGCCTCAGCTGGCTCGTCGGGCTCCCATGCCTCAGCTGGCTCGAGAGGCTCACAAGCCTCGGTTGTCTCGTCGGGCTCCCATGCCTCAGCTGGCTTGAGAGGCTTACAAGCCTCGGTTGTCTCGTCGGGCTCCCGCGCCATGCCACGTCGGGCCCCCGCACCTCGGCCGGCTCGTCGGGGCCTCGCGCCTCGTCGGTCTCACCCAGGTAGAACGCCAGATAGCATGGTGGTGGCTGCATCATGTTATGGGTATGAGAGGACTAGGGAGTTTTTTCAGATAAAAATAAACAGAATACAGCTATAAGCACAGGAAAATCCTAGAGGGAAAACCTGGTTCAGTCAGCTGGGAGACAAAAATCAACTTTCAGCAGGACAATAACCGAAAACAGACTGCCAAATCTACACTGGAGTTGCTTATCAAGACGATATTGAATGTTACCGAGTGGCCTAGTTACAGTTTTGACTTCAATTGGAGTGAAAATCTATGGCAAGACCTGAAAATGTTTATTTAGCAATGATCAACAATTAACTTGACAAAGCTTGAATTTTAAAAAGAATAATGGGAAAATATTGTACGATCCAGGTGTGCAAAGCTCTTAGAGACTTATCCAAAAAGACTAACAGCTGTAATCGCCTCCAAAGGTGTTTCTACAAAGTATTTCTGTAAATTTGCTAACATGTCTAAAAACATGTTTTCATTTTGTCATTGTGGGGTTTTGTGTGTCGATTGGTGAGAATTTTATTTTATTGAATCCATTTTGAATTCAGGCTGTAACATAACAAAATGTGGAATAAGTCAAGGGGTGTGAATGTTTGTGACCCTGGACTTCAAACATCAGAGGCATCAAAGCTCGTCCTAAGCATATCAAACCTCTCCAACCCCATCCATGCATTTACATTACCTGGAAATGATAGAGGGAGCAGTGAAACTTAGCTCTTTAGTATGCCAACATCTGTCTGCCTTGAGAGTCATATGAGAGCTTCATATCACCTTATCACACCACGGCCACTCATTACTACTATACCCCAGTAAAAAGGGACACACTAATTTCATGTATTAACGTGATTACCACAGCAGGGATCAAGTACTGCAGAACAAAGGCTACAATCAATCAGGAGCAAGCCTATTCACTTCTTGCATGAATCACCACTGTAACTACTGCACAGGAACACACACACACAGGCATTTAGTCATAGCAAGAGAGTAAACTTGTCAAATAAGGTAGGATTTTCTATAGTACCAGACAAAAGATTGGACACACCTACTCATTCAATGTTTGTAGAAAATTATAGAGTAATAGTGAAGACATCAAAGCTATGAAATGACACATATGGAATCATGTAGTAACCAAAAAAGTGTTATAGAAATCAAAATAGATTTTAGATTGTTCAAAGTAGCCACCCTTTGTTTTGATGACAGCTTTGCACACTCTTGGTATTCGATTCCAGGCTGTATCACAACCGGCCATAATTGGGAGTCCCATAGGACAGCGCACAATTCGCTCAGAGTCGCAAGACAAAGTTTGTGAACACTTTGGAAATACCGGGATTTCTGCATAAATTGGTCACACCGTGTAAACCTTCACAATGCAAGGTGGAAAACGTATGTGAACCCTTGGATTTAATAACTGGTCGACCCTACTCTGGCACAATAACCTCAACCTAATGTTTTCATGTAGTTGCGGATCAGATCTGCACAACGATCAGGAATATTCAGCAATATTCTTGGGATGTCTGGTGTGAACTGCTCTCTTGAGGTCATGCCACAGCATCTCAAATCAGGTTGAGGTCAGGACTCTGACTGGGCAACTCCAGAAGGCATATTTTCTTCTGTTGAAGCCATTCTGTGTTTTGGGTCGTTGTCCTGTTGCATCACCCAACTTCTGTTGACCTTCAATTGGTAGACAGATAGCCTAACATTCTCTTGCAAAATGTCTTGATAAACTTGGGAATTAATTTTTCCGTCAATGATAGCAAGCTGTCCAGGCCCTGAGGCAGCAAAGCAGCCCCAAACCATTATGCTCCCTCCACCATAATTTACAGTTGGGATGAGGTTTTGATGTTGGTGTGCTGTGCCTTTTGTTCTCCACACATAGTGTTGTGTGTTCCTTCCAAACAACCCAACTGTAGTTTCATCTGTCCACAGAATATTTTGCCATTAGAGCTGTGGAAAATCCAGGTGCACTTGGAACAGCAGTGGCTTCTTGCGTGGTGTCCTCCCATGAGCACCATTCTTGTTTAGTGTTTTACGTATAATAGACTCGTCAACAGAGATGTTAGCATGCTCCAGAGATTTCTGTAAGTCTTTAGCTGACACTCTAGGATTCATCTTAACCTCATTGAGTATTCTGTGCTGTTCTCTTGCAGTCATCTTTGCAGGACAGCCACTCCTAGGGAGAGTAGTAACAGTGCTGAACTTTTGTCCATTTGTCTTACCATGGACTGTTGAATATCAAGGCTTTTAGAGATACTTTTGTAATGCTTTCCAGGTTTATGCAAGTCAACAATTCTTAATCTTAGGTCTTCTGAGATCTCTTTTCTTTGAGGCATGGTTCACATCCGACAATGCATCTTGGGAATAGCAAACTCACATTTTGAGAGTGTTTCTTAAAGGGCAAGGCAGCGCTAACCACCATCTCCAATCTCATCTCATTGATTGGACTCCAGGTTAGCTGACTCCTGATTCCAATGAGCCTTTTGAGAATGAGCCCAGGGGTTCACATCATTTTCCAACTTATTGTTTAAATGATGTAGTCAATACAGACAAGAAAAATACAATAATTTGTGTGTTATTAGTTTAAGCACACTATGTTTGTTTAATTGTTGTGACTTAGATGAAGATCAGATCAAATTTGATGACCAATTGATGCAGAAATCCAGGTAATTTCAAAGAGTTCAAATACTTTTTCTTGCCAATGTAGATGGGATGGCGTATCGCTGCAGAATGCAAATGGTAGTCATGCTGGTTAAGTGTGCCTTGAATGCTAAATAAATCATAGACAGTGTCACCAGAAAAACACCCCCACACCATAACACCTCCTCCTCCATGCTTTACGGTGGGAAATACACATGCTGAGATCATCCATTCACCCATACCGTGTCTCATAAAGACACAGTGGTTGGAACCAAAAGTCTCCAATTTGGACTCCAGACCAAAGGACAAATTTCCACCGGTCTAATGTCCATTGATCGTGTTTCTTTGCCCGAGCAAGTCTCTTATTCTTATTGTTGTCCATTAGTAGTGGTTTCTTTGCAGCAATTCAACCATGAAGGCCTGATTCACAGTCTCCTCTGAACAGTTGATGTTGAGATGTGTCTGTTACTTGAACTCTATGAAGCATTTATTTGGTATATGTCCATTACATTTATGGGTGTCACACCCTGATCTGTTTCACCTGTCCTTGTGATTGTCTCCACCCCCCTCCAGGTGTTGCCCATCTTCCCCATTATCCCCTGTGTCTGGTGCCAGTTCATCTTGTTTGTCAAGCTTACCAGTGTTTGTCCAGTCAGATCCTGTCTTTATACCTGCCTCTATTTCTTTCGTCCTCCTGTTTTTTGACCCTTGCCTGTCCTGACCCTGTACCCGCCCGCCTGATCACTCTGCCTGTCCCGGACCCTGAGCCTGCCTGCTTTGACCTGTCGATGCCTGCCCCTGGTGTACTTGGGTCTTACCTTGATAGGACAAACTGGCCAGCTGCGCGACGCCATCTCCTAACCAAGGAGCCGCCATCAGGAGGCCTTATAGAGGGGTTCCAAACGTTGGCTGAACACCATGACTGGGCATTGGACAGTTTGCTGGAGCAATTCCGCGGGTTGTCTGGGAGGCAGCCTACAACGGTAGTAACCCCGCAGCTCCTCATCGACCCAGCTGCTAGCAGCGGCGTCTCATCGGCCACTCCACCTACTTGGGAGCCCCGTTTACCACCCCCAGGAACGCTTCAATGGAGAGTCGAGCATCTGTCAGGCATTTCTAGCTCCGTATGCCCTCATTTTTGAGCTTCAGCCCTCCTCCTTCCCCTCGGATCGCTCTCATCACGCTGATGTCCGAGAGGGCACTCACCTGGGCAACTGCTGTATGGGAACATATGCGCTAGTCTGGAGGGGTTCGTATTTTTTTCTCACCCCGTTCTCTGTGAGAGAAGCTGCCTGGGAGCTAATCCAGCTTTGACAGGACTCCTGCAGTATGGCTGACTATGCGTGGGATTTCCACACGTTGGCAGCGGAGAGTGCTTGGAACCAGGGAGCACTGTTCAATATGTTCCTGCGTGGCGTCTCGGAGGTCAAGGATGTGCTTGCTGCTTGGGCGTTACCTACGGATCTCGATTCCCTCATCACTTTGACCATCCGTACCGATGGACAACTACGGGAGCAGTGGAGGGAGAGGAAATTCTACTTCACTCCCACGTCCAGGGATTCCACCTTGCCACCAAGTACTCCCGCAAGTCCCCGACGATCCCGTTGCCGAGAGAACCCGAGGCCTCCCGACCTGCCCCGAGAGTCGCCGGAGTCAGCTGAGTCTCTGCTTCCTGAGCCTATGTAACTAGGTAGAGCTGGGCTATCGCCAGCAGAACGGCATACAGGATCAACAGGAAGAATCGTCTTTATTGCGGAACTCTTGGTTATTTTGTATCTTCTTGCCCTTTAAAGAGATCAGGCTCACTGGTAGGAGCGAGTACTCTGGTGGGCCATATGGAAAACTTTCCTGCTTCCCTTTCATGCTTCCCATGCTCACACCCCTGATTCTATTATCTGAGGATAGCACCTCCGTAAACAAAGAGAGAAAGCATATTTCAACAAAACGCAGAAATAAAAATATAATTAATGCCTTACCTTTGACGAGCTTCTTTTGTTGTCACTCTAATATGTCCCACAATTGGTCCTTTTGTTCGATTAATTCCGTCGATAAATATCCAAAATATCCATTTATTTGTCGCATTTGATCCATAAAAACACAGGTTCCAACTTGTGCAACATGACTACAAAATATCTCAAAAGTTACCTGTAAACTTAGCCAAAACAAACAACTTTAGGTATTTTTTAACGTAAATAATCGATCAAATTGAAGACTGGATGATCTGTGCTCAATTACAGGAGGAAAACAAACTGTAGCTAGCTTTCTGGTCATGCGCCTCTATCTAACAGTACACTTCAAGTGACCCTCGTTCAAGATGGCCATACTTCTTCATTTACACAAAGGAAAAACCTCAACCAATTTCTAAAGACTGGTGACATCCAGTGGAAGCGATCCAACTCTACTAATAATATGCATATTTTATCTTCTGGGGATGAGTAGCAGGCAGTTGAATTTGGGCATGCATTTCATCCGAACGTGAAAATACTGCCCCCCCTCACCAAGAAGTTAAAGCAAGGCCCTTGAACTTACATGTTTTTTTGCACTATGCAATGATATGGGCAGCCACCATTTAATGCTTTTACAACATACAGAAATGCGCTGCTTATCAAGGGGCAATGTCTTGACACAGTTTTTTGAATTGAGAGACAAGCTTAAAGATTTCTTTACTGACCATCATTTTCACTTGTCTGACCGCTTGCATGATGACGAGTTTCTCACACGTCTGGCCTATCTGGGTGATGTTTTTTCTCACCTGAATGATCTGATTGTAGGATTACAGGGACTCTCCGCAACTATATTCAATTTGCGGGACAAAATTGAGGCAATGATTAAGAAGTTGGAGCTCGAGGGGTTGGAGGGACGCCATGTGCGACTGACGTGTTTTTCGATAGATCCCGCAATATTCTTAAAGTTCGTTAATTTTGCGGCAGAACCATATTTATTTTCAAATATTAAAAACCGAGACTACTTTGCTTTCGAATGTCAGCATGTTGACAAAACATAAGGCCAAAAACATGACTTTGAGAAAACCCGGCCTACAAGACCCGCTCTCATCACCTCTCCGGAGTCTGAGGGCCCGGGGACTCACACTTTACCCGGGGGTGCGGCTTGGCCTGAAATGAACATTGTTGAGGCTATCAAGGACAGAGCTTCTGGGCTTGCTTTCCAGCATTCTACTTCCGGCGTCGACAGAGATGGGCACCTCGCTTCGCGTTCCTAGAAAACTATGCAGTATTTTGTTTTTTTACGTATTATTACTTACATTGTTACCCCAGGAAAGTTTTATTACATACAGCCAGGAGGAACTATTGGATATAAGAGCAAAGTCAATTCACCAACATTACGACCAGGAATACGACTTTCCTGAAGCGGATCCTCTGTTTGGTCCACCACCCGGGACAATGGATCAGATCCCAGCCGGCGACCCAAAACAACAGCGCCGCAGAAGGGGCAGACTGAGCGGTCTTCTGGTCAGGCTCCATAGACGGGCACATTGCGCACTGCTCCCGAGTATACTACTCAACAATGTCCAGTCTCTTGACAGTAAGGTAGACAAAATCCGAGCAAGGGTTGCCTGCCAGAGAGACATCAGAGATTGTAACGTTCTTTGTTTCACGGAAACATGGCTCACTCGGGATACACTATCAGTCGGTACAGCCACCTGATTTCTTCATGCATCGCACCGACAGAAACAAACATCTCTCTGGTAAGAAGAAGGGCGGGGGTATATGCCTTATGATTAACGAGACGTGGTGTGATAACAACATACAGTAACTCAAGTCCCTTTGTTCACCTGACCTGGAATTCCTTACAATCAAATGCCGACCGCATTATCTACCAAGAGAATTCTCTTCGATTATATTCACAGTCGCGCATATCCCCCAAGCAGACACAGACGGCCCTGAAAGAACTTCATTGGACTCTATGTAAACTGGAAACCACATATCCCGAGGCAGCATTTATTGTAGCTGGGGATTTTAACAAGGCTAATCTGAAAACAAGGCTCCCTAAATTTTATCAGCATATCGAATGCACAACCCGGGCTGGCAAAACCCTGGATCATTGTTATTCTAACTTTCGCGACGCAAACAAAGCCCTCCCCCGCCCTCCTTTCGGAAAATCTGACCACGACTCCATTTTATTGCTCCCAGCCTATAGACAGAAACTAAAACAGAAAACGCCCGTGCTCAGGTCTGTTCAACGCTGGTCCAACCAATCGGATTCCAAGCTTCAAGATTGCTTCGATCACGTGGACTGGGATATGTTCCGCTTAGCATTGGACAATAACATTGATGAATACGCTGATTCGGTGAGCGAGTTTATTAGCAAGTGCATCGGTGATGTTGTACCCACAGCGACTATTAAAACCTTCCCCAACCAGAAACCATGAATTGATGGCAGCATTCACGCAAAACTGAAAGCGCGAACCACTGATTTTAATCAAGGCAAGGAGACCGGAAACATGACCGAAAACAAACAGTGTATCTATTCTCTCCGCAAGGCAATCAAACAAGCTAAGCGTCAGTTTAGAGACAAAGTATAGTTGCAATTCAACGGCTCAGACATGAGAGGTATGTGGCAGGGTCTACAGTGAATCACGGACTACAAAAAGAAAACTAGCCCCATTGCAGACCACGATATCTTGCTCCCAGACAAACTAAACAACTTCTTTGCTCGCTTTGAGGACAATACAGTGCCACCGACACGACCCGCTACCAAAACCTGCGGGCTCTCCTTCACTGCAGCCAACACGAGTAAAACATTTAAACGTGTTAACCCTCGCAAGGCTGCTGGCCCAGACAGCATCTCTAGCCGCGTCCTCAGAGCATGCGCAGACCAGCTGGCTGGTGTGTTTATGGATATATTCAATACATCCCAGTCCGCTGTTCCCACATGCTTCAAGATGGCCACCATTGTTCCTGTTATCAAGAAAGCTAAGGTAACTGAGCTAAATGACGATCGCCCCGTAGCACTCACTTCCGTCATTATTAAAGTGCTTGAGAGACTAGTCAAGGACCATATCACCTCCACCCTACCTGACACCCTAGACCCACTCCAATTTGTTTACCACCCCAATAGGTCCACAGACAATGCAAACACACTGCAAACTGCCCTAACCCATCTGGACAAGAGGAATACCTATGTAAGAATGCTGTTCATCGACTACAGCTCAGCATTTAACACCATAGTACCCTCCAACCCCGTCATTAAGCTCGAGGCCCTGGGTCTCGACGCCGCCCTGTGCAACTGGGTCCTGGACTTCCTGAAGTGCCACCCATAGGTGGTGAGGGTAGGAAACAATATCTCCACCCCGCTGATCCTCAACACTGGGGCCCCACAAGGGTGCTTTCTCAGCCCTCTCCTGTACTCCCTATTCACCCATGACTGCGTGGCCATGCACTCCTCCAACTCAATCATCAAGTTTGCAGATGACACTACAGTGTTAGGCTTGATTACCAACAACGACGAGACGCCCTACAGGGAGGAGGTGAGGGCCCTCGAATTGTGGTGTCAGGAAAATAACCTTGCACTCAATGTCAACAAAACAACGGAGATGATCGTAGACTTCAGGAAACAGCAGAGGGAGCGCCCCCCTATCCACATTGACGGGACAGTAGTGGAGAAGGTGGAAAGTTTTAAGTTCCTCGGCGTACACATCACAGACAAACAGAAATGGTCCACCCACACAGACAGCGTGGTGAAGAAGGCGCAGCAGCAGGAGGCTGAAGAAATTTGGCTTGTCACCAAAAACACAAACTTTTACAGATGCACAATCGAGAGCATCCTGTCGGGCTGTATCACCGCCTGGTATGGCAACTGCTCCGCCCACAACCGT